>NC_088394.1:7834166-8163333 GCF_037993035.2 Macaca fascicularis
TATTGAAAGAAGAGAGGCGTTCAGCCTGTGTCTTACGTAGTTGAAAAGTCAAAAACTGCAGAAAGATTTGGATTTATTTGATTTCAATAATTAACAGTCATTCGTGGAGTCCTCATACCATTCCAGGGCTGGTTCTAAGGGCTTTTGCAACATTAACTTATATAATTCTTTTAATGATTCTGAGGTCAAGATGCTATCATCATTTTCACTTTGCAGAAGCAGAAACTGAAGCTCAGAAAGCTTAAGTAATTTGCCAAGGTCTTAAAGAGTGCAAGTGTGGCAGATGGGGATGGAAACCTGGCAGGCTGTTTGTGGCTATGTCTTGTTAAAACAGTTTGGGTCTTCCAAGTTGTTTTTGGTTAGTGATATCAGTCATGGGAAATGGGAAGGAGTGGGGTGCCTTTGGATGACGTTAGCTTAACTGGTATTGCATGCTCTTCCATCCCATCTTCTGCAGATTTCTCTCTGGAGATACGCCCTTCATTTGTCCTCTGACATTGGCTAAGTAGATCATGATGTGGTGTTCTGATCAGTGAGGTCAAGGCCAGCCACTGTAGGTCAGACTGGATTACCCAGACCTCCAAAATAGTAAGTGGACTTCAGGTCAGACGTATGGAGTCACCAATGAGAAACAGCTTCAGAATCCATCCAGCAAAGATCTAGAATAATCGTAGGATGAGACTATGATCACTATCATTTATTGACCATCACTGAATGGTGGGAGCTTTTGTGGGTGTTTTTGTTCCACTTTCTTAACTCTTCCATAACTCTGCAAGATGAAAGAAATTTCCCCACTTTTAAAGATACAGGATCTGAGGCTGACAGACTGAATGTCTGGCAGGTGAGATCTCATAACTACTAGTGACAGACCTGGGACTGAATCTTAGGTCTCTTCAGTTCCATCATCTTGCGTCTATGAAAGTACTCATCCTTCAGGTTTCTGAGGCTACATGAGTGTGTCACAGGCAAGGAGCCTTCAATCACTCATGACATGGCAAGTCACCTGTCTCATTTCCCAAGCCATGTTAACAACTCCCTGGAAAAGATAATGAGAAAAACACAAGGATATTGGAATACCTCATCTCTGGTTTCCTTTCTCTCTTGTACAGTGTGATTTTTAAATACTGTTAACAAAACAATGAACAATGAAAAGGAATCGTACTCTAGAAAAAGTAAATGAGATCCAATAGACTTGTTTATTATGGGACAATTAATTTTAAGCTGACTTTGTCAGCAAAAGAAGGCCAGAGTGACTTGCTTTGTAATTGTTGGAAAGTTGTGCACACTGGGTTGGAGGAGAAATAATGTTTCCTTTCAAGTTTTGGCCCATTTTAACAAACTGATATCTTAGTGTGTTCAGGCTGCCATAACAAAATGCCATAGACTGGGTGACTTGAACAAGAGATGCTTATTTTCCCATAGTTGTGGAGGCTGAAAGTTCAAGATCATGGTGCCAAGAAGGTCAGGTCCTGTTGAAGAATCTTTGTGGCTGGCATATGGCCACCTTCTCAGTGTATCTTCGGTGGCTTTCCTCGGTGTGCACAGGTGGGGAGAGAGAGAAAGAGAGAGAGGAGGTAATCCCTCTCTTCCTCTCGTTATAAGGACACTTATCCCATTATGAAGATCTTATTTTATGATGTTATCTTCTCAAAAGTCCTGTCTCCAAATGTTTTCACACTGAGGGTTAGGGATTTCATGTACGAATTTGTAGTGTAATGCTCTGACACTCATTGGCTTTGTGACTGAGAATAAGCCTTTCAGTTCTCTAAGCATCCTTTCTTTGGTGAAAAAGTGCTTGTAGTCCCTACTCACATAGGACTGCCGAGGTAATTCAATGAAGTAAGGTATGTTAGGAGCTTAACTCAGTGTTTTGCTCATGTTACATGTGCAATAAACATAAACCAGTCCCTCTCACTTGGAGGAAAAATTGCCCACTTTCTGACCCAGAGAACATGTGATAATGTCTGGAGACATGTTTGGTTGCTACAACTGGGAGGAGGATGCTACTGGCATCTAGTAGGTAAAGTCAAGGCATGCCACTCAATATCTTGCAATTCACAGGACAGTCCCCAAAGCCAAGAATTGTCTGTATCAAAATGTTAGCAGTGCTGATGTTGAGAAACTCTGGTATAACCTATCATTGCAGTTATATCATTCTGCATATATGATACGATGAATGTTATATCATTCTAATAAAACATTAGAACTACTAATGTTATCTTACCTGTGCATTGGTAGTCACTGCTCACTGCAGCCTCAAACTCCCAGACTCATGCAATCCTTTCATCTTAGCCGCCCAAGTAGCTGGGACTACAGGTGTGCACTAATATGCCTAGTTAATTTTTTTAAAAAAAATTATAGAAATGAGGTCTCACCATGTTACCCAAGTCATTCTTGAGCTCCTGGTCTCAAAAAACCCTCCTGCCTCAGCCTCCCAAAGGGCTGGGATTAAAGATTTGAGCCATGACACCTGGCTAAAATGCTATATATTCTATTCCCAACATCAATATTCTCCCTAAAAGAAGGAAAAGCAGATTTCAGGGAACTTGAGGACCAAGTAGGTAACAGTATTCACTCATCGTATTAAAAATAAATACAGAGTGTAATTGGAATGGCAGATTTATTGGGCCAGGCAGTTGTGTGTGCCAAATAAATGCTCAAAAAGAAGTGTCCAAGGTGCTGAAAGTTTGACGAGTGAAACTAAACCTGTTCAAAATGATGTGTAAACTGAAGGTTTCATTTGTTTGTTTTTGAGATGGAGTCTTGCTCTGTCACCCAGGCTGCAGTGTGCAGTGGCATGATCTTGGCCCACTGCAATCTCAGCCTCCTGAGTTCAAGCAGTCCTCCCACCTCAGCCTCTCTAGTAGCTAGGATTACAAGCATGCACCACCACGCCTGGCTATTTTTTTTTTTTTTTTTAAGTAGAGATGGGGTTAGTTATGTTGACCAGGCTGGTCTTGAACTCCTGACCTCAGGTGATCTGCCCTCCTCCCAAAGTGCTAGGATTACAGTGATAAGCCTCCCAAAGTGCTAGGATTACAGGCGTGAGCCACTGCACCCAGCCTTAAACTGAAGTTTAAATGGAATAACTGTCTTTGCAAAAACACATTCAAAAGGTTGGGAAAATATATTTTGGATCTGATTCTCAGTCTTTCGAGGTAATGGGAATGGAATCGTGAGTGAGAGAGAGTGGGTGTTAAACTAGAAACTAAGTTCTTTACCGGGTTTTTTTTTTTTTTTTTTTTTTTTTTTTTTTTTTTTTGAGGTGGAGTCTTACTCTGTCACCCAGGCTGGAGTGCAGTGGTGCAATCTCAGCTCACTGCAACCTCCACCTCCTGGATTCAAGCAATTCTCCTGCCTTAGTCTCCCAAGTAGCTGGGATTACAGGCATGTGCCACCATGCCTGCCTAATTTTTTTGTATTTTTAATAGAGATGGGATTTCACCATATTGGGCAGGCTGGTCTCGAGCTCCTGACCTTGTGATATACCCATCTCAACCTCCCAAAGGGCTGAGATTACAGGTGTGAGCCACCGTGCTCAGTCTCTTTACCAGGTTCTATGGTTCATGAATGGAGGGATTCTGTTTATCTTTTTCTTGTGTTATGGAATAGCACAAACTTGGTGTCTGAGACACAGTCAAGGGTCAGTTCACGTTCTGTTTTTTCTTCTTACTCACTCTCGGTGGCCTCAGTTTGTCATGGTGACAGCAGTAGTTGCATCCAATGGCACTGTGAAGGCATTAGTATCGTTATAGGCACTGAAGCTATGGATGAGCATATGGCCTGGGACTGCAAATCAGAAACTGCTCATATTCCTGGAATTGTTCTCCTAGACTATGGAGTAGATCTGGAGCTTGGCTTCTCAGCCTTTTCTGGGCATCACAATCACCTCAGAGTTGGCAAAAACAAACTTGAGTCATATTATAGACTTACGCAATCTGAATCTTCTGGAGTATAAGGCACTGAGCAGGAAGTTTTGGTCAACAGTGTTCAGACAGAGGCTGGGGAGAGGAGAAAGTATTTTTCCCTTCTCAAATCAAACATCAATTAATTCTCAGGACTGCTTTGGATAGAAGGCTGTTCACATTATTCTGAGTTTTTGGCTTATTTAAGAGCCTATTAGACGCCATTTGTGATTCATCTCCTCTTGTATAAAAGGCTCTTTTAAGCAAACAAGGAGTATTTGAAATTTTTTGATGACTAGCAGTCTAGTTATTCACAGTTCCATTATGTTCTGTTCTATTCCCAATAATTCATTTTAATAACATTTTCTTCTTTTTTTCTCGAATTTTTTTTCTGATTAATAACATTTTCTGATTTGGGTAGAAAGAAATGTTATTCCATAATAAGCCATTGTGGAATACCAAATTTACTTGGCTTTAATTATATCTATAGAGGTAAGCAACATGTTTCAGGAAAATCTAACTTCTCGATGAAGTGGAAAGACCCAGTTAGTTCATCATTTGCCCATCAGTTGGTGTGATAGACAATACCAGTAATTATCGCTATGTGGTTATAGGGTTTTCTTCTTGGGAAGACTGCACTTCCCAGTCACTCATTGCAGTTAAGTGAGACCATAAGGCTTGTTTTTGCCAATGAGTTGTAGGCTTAGTAAAGTTCATCACTTCTGGGATAAAGCATGGAAGAGGGAGACACCACTAGACACCACAATCCCTTGCCACAGTGAATTTGAAGTCCTTTTTTGAGATCATGAAATCGCCATCAACCTGTATCCCTAAGCAGTTATGTGGAACAGAACCTGCCTCATCCCCAGGATCTATCTTAGACATGTGGCATATCCTTCTGCCATACTGCTCTAACTGAAGATTGAGAGTTAATGTGGTGTCATGGTATCAACTCGCCTATAGAGTTGAGTTTTAGAAGATGGCTTTCGGATATTAAAAACAAGCACTGGACTTAAATTCTGCAGACTGGGTGGTTTAAATCTGGGCTCATGTTCCTCACTTGTTTTGGGAGCTAACCTAAGTCACTGAACTGCTTTGATAACAGATACAGCCACAGTGTATTCAGCACACCTATGTGCCAAGCATTGCACACAGCGTTTTGCATGTATCATCTCACATAATTCCTCCAGCCCCACTTCCACTTGGGTAGACATGCCTCACTTGGTGGACGTGGTAACAGGCGTGATACAGGATGCAAAACTAGAAAGTGGAAATGCTGAACTTAAAGTGACATCTGACTGATGTCTGTGACCGTATTTTTCTTTTTTCTAAAGTGGAGTTGATTAAACTATCTACTTCACTGGGCAGTTTTAGGATGCTGTGAGCAGGGCAGGTGACAGGATGTGGTTACCCACTAGGTGAGGTTATTGTGATTTGGGTTCTGCCAGCACTTGCTGTAGAGAACTTAAGACCATTTCTTTTCTGGCTGTCACTTGATCCCTGTGTACCAACCTTGAAATCCCTGACAGGCATTTTGGTAAATTTGTTTCATGTTTTTGTCCCACCAGTAGTAAATGTTTCACCATTATTTTCATCTCCTGGTTGAGCAACCCTTTTGTTTCATGACTTTTGGCTTCATCCTTCAGCCTCTTTCTCTTTTTTTTATGGTTCCATGTTGCTGTGAGCAGAACTCATTTTTCAAAAGACAGATGGTGGCAACCCTGTTCTCTCTAAATAAAAAAGCAAAACAGCTGTTAAGGTGCAAACAGAGTCGCGGCCAGCAAATCGTATCTGCTTCAAGTGTTGGCAAAGTTTCCCTTCAGGGAAGAGGAGCTATCTAAACAAAATGTGCAGCCTCGGCTGAGCTCTGCCAAGGCCCAAGTATAGAATGATGGCAAATAATGGAAATTTATAGCGTACTATAGATCCAGCACCTTTCTATCTTGGCGGGTGCATATTTAAATGCAGTGCTAACGGAGCTGAAATTTATGGCTCTCTAATAACAATAAAATGCCATCAGAGAATGAGATAAATCTTGGCCCCAAACCTTAGCATGCAATGCACACACTCACACGCACACACATGCTTGTAAAATATAGCCAGATACTGCTAACTCAGGAGTCTGAGTTTGGAAGAAGCCAATGGAACAGAGAAAGTAGAAGAAGTGTTTTATAGACGACTGCAAATTGTTGTTTTCATGAGGCTGGGGTCAAGGTGCATTGTGGCCTCAGGTTGAAATGAGTGTTGCTTTGTCTCATGGCTGATATATACTTGACCTTGGTGTGGGAAGCTTTTCCTTTTCTGGATGTTCAATAGCTTTTCTCTTCACCTTTTCACAACCCTGTGACAGACCAACTTCCAAACAAATACTGATGAATTATCACCCTCTGGGAAAAGAACATCGTGGTGTGCTTATATGTTTTCTTCTGTTTGTTTGTTTATTTATTTGTGCATTCATTGATTCAGAGAAAATTGGAATCTTAGAGGCTTAGCAAGGATGGAGAGATGAAAGACGTTTACCAAAATGCTATATTTGCAAACGTCAGTGACGTGTGAATTAGGCATGCACTCTTTCTCTTCAGGCACTTGGGGTCTTCAGAGAGTGGAATTTTACAAACTGTAATTCAGGAGGCTGTCATTCACATTTGAAAACAGGCCTTGCCCGCTCCTCCAGCTAGCCTGCATGCACACCCAGCCGTGTTCTCTCCATGGAGCACCTAGGTCTTACGGAGGGAAACCCATTTGGAAATCTATCTTAACCCCTCGCTGAATTTCCATGAGCCGTGCATTGGCGGATCCTTCGAAGTCAGTAACTACTTGAAGAGGGAGGCGTTCTCTACTGCCTCTCATTCGAGGTGTTTCCTCCAGCTTCTCCTTCTGCAAGCGAATTTCTAACATTTTGGGCAAGATGTTTAGTTTCAGTGAGAAGCCTAACCTCCAGGAATTGTTTCAGGCCACCTCCATTAAGAGTTAGATACTTCTTTCTAGATGCTTCTTTACACATAATTTTGTGTTGTGTGTATGTGTGTCTGTGTGTGGTGTGTTCATGAGTACTGTCTTAATTGCTCCTGGTTTTGAAATGCAACGTCTAATCCAGTCTATCATTGATGGACATTTGGGTTGGTTCCAAGTCTTTGCTATTGTGAACAGTGCTGCAATAAACATAATGTGTGCATATGTCTTTATAGCAGTATGATTTATAATCCTTTGGGTATATACCCAGTAATGGGATCGCTGGGTCAAATGATATTTCTAGTTCTAGATCCTAGAGGAAATGCCACACTGTCTTCCACAACATTAGGAGATATATCTAATCTAAATGACGAGTTAATGGGTGCAGCACACCAACATGGCACATGTATACCTATGTAACAAACCTGCAGGTTGTGCACATGTACCCTAGAACTTAAAGTATAATAATAATAATAATAATAATAATAAAAGAAATACAATGTCTACAGATTAAAACCCGCTCTAGGCCAGGTGCTGTGGCTAACACCTGTAATGTCAGCACATTGGGAGGCCAAGGTGGGAGGATCTCTTGAGCTCAGGAGTTCAAGACCAGCCTGGGCAACACAGTGAGGCCTCGTTTCTACAAAAAAATTAAAAAGAAAAAAAAAAGCATTCTTGTTCAGAACTGAAAAAACTGTTTCTGGTTTCCTAGGTTTTAGAAGTGTGTGTGTGTGTGTGTGTGTGTGTAAAGACTAAGAGATAATGGTACTGATTGAGTTGAAAATAACCATTCCTTTGTAATATTTCTAGAATTTTTTATGACACAAAATTATTTCACATAAAACTATATATTGTTAGGTAATTTGGTGTATTTGCCTTTTTTAGGTTTTGTTACGTTGGTGCTTAAGAAAAAAACAGGTAGATTTGGAAAATGTTGATGTTTAGGATGAAAAGGGATCCAATATTTCATACAACATGAATGCTTTGGAGTAAGAGCTTTTAACTGAGATTCATAGACTTCATGAAAGTATGTGTGTGTTTGTGTGTGTGTGAGAGAGGGACAGTGCATTCATGCTGTTGTACTTTTTGCTAAGAAATTTTATACTTTTTGTTAGGTCGGCAAAAGCCCTCTTGTCTGAATCCCTGAGCCCATGGTCCTCTCCTCTGATCTGTGCTGTGGATTTTTGCAGTTACTTTACAGTTTGAATGAATGATCTGTGCTGTGGATATGTAGTTTTATTTTACAGTTACAATGATGTGATCAGAGCTGTTTCTAGGCTAGACCATTACTGGGAAAGGTGTGACTTGGACCAGAAAAAAAAGTAAGGAAGTGAATTTCATGCTAAAGATAACATGCTTGGTTTCAAACATTGTATGTTTAGGGCTTTGCCCACCAGGTTTAGCTTGTACAAGGAAATGCCCACACCCCAATTCCCGTTAATCCCGAACAGGTGATTCTCTCTAGCTGCTCCACACCTCCAAATCTGTGGTCCAGCAGTACTGACATTTTTACATGTGTTCCATCTAAACCCTGCTCTCTTTCACCTACCAGCCCTTCCACGTTTGGTTCTCTCCACGTGAAACAGCCTTCCCTTTCTTCTGACTGTCTTTTTTGTCTCTGATGAACTGCTGCTACCCCCAGGAAGGCGGCTGTAGTGTTTTCTAGACCAGGTTAGGTGAACCTTTCATGTCTTCCTCCAGCCTCCCCACTTCCATTGCTAAGGTATTTACTATAGTAGTCATGTCTCAAGCCTCAGGCCAGGTAGAGGGTACCTGGGGACTCTCTTATGCTATCTTTACACCTCTGTGTAAATCTAAAATACTTTCTCCTCCCTCCCTCCCTCCCTCCCTCCCTTCCTTCCTGCCTTGATGGAACCTTGCTTTGTCACCCAGGCTGGAGTGCAATGGCACAATCTTAGCTCACTGCAACCTCTGTCAGCCGGGTTCTAGCGATTCTCCTGCCTCAGCCTCCCGTAGCTGGGATTACAGGTGTACGCCACCGTGCCTGGCTCCTTTTTTGTATTTTTAGTAGAGATGGGGTTTCACCATGCTGGCCAGGCTGATCTTGAACTCCTGACCTTGTGATCCACCTGCCTCGACCTCCCAAAGTGCTGGGATTTCAGGCATGAGCCACCATGCCCAATCTAAAATATTTTCAAAATAAAATGTTTATGAAAATTAAATACAATGAAAAGGAATCTGGGACAATATCTGTGTTTTATCAAAGCAAACAGAAGATCAGACATGTCCACATAAAGAGTGACAAATAAGTATTAACAGAGAAGGAAATAACATTGGACACTGTCTGTGTCAGTACACTGCAGAGGGAAGAAAAGGAAGAGGAGGGAAATGTCCTTCCCTCTGAGAACCGTGAGCTCAGTGAAATCCCCGCATTCCTGCCCACATCCTTAATGTTCCCAGTATCCACCACCCTGACCGGCTTAAGTGAGCCCTTAATAATTTTTCTTGAGGCCAGGCTTGAAGGCTCATGCCTATAATCCCAGAACTTTGGGGTGCTAAAGTGGGCAAATTGCTTGAGGCCAGGAGTTTTAGACCAGCATGGCCAACATGGTGAAACCCCGTCTCTACTAAAAATACAAAAATTAGTTGGGCATAGTGGCAGGCATCTTGTAATCCCAGCTACTTGGGAGGCTGAGGCAGGAGAATCGCTTGAACCTGGCAGGCAGAGGCTGCAGTGAGTCCAGGTCATGCCACGGCACTCCAGCCTGGGTGAGAGAGCAAGACTCTTTTTCAAAAAAAAATTGTTTTTTGTTGAATAAATGAATAAATGAAGCATCAAAGGGCAAGGGAAACTCCTCTCTGCCCAGTTAGCTGCTGAATAAATTGTTGTTTCTTATATGTGCTGCATCGGCCCCTACCTTTTTTGGTTACTGCTTGGATCCTTCTGGTTTCATTTTATTTTCTCTCTCTCTCTCTATATACATATATTTACTTTTTAATATTTAAAAACATTTTTGAATGGTTTGATATTTATGTTCTTATATGTTTTAAAATATTTTTATTTTAAACATATGTTTTATATATTAGTATGTTTTATATATCAGTATTAAATTTTATATAATTTATATTAATATTGTATATAACTTATATAAATTATATAAATATATTTAATAAAATAATATATAAAAGATATACTTTTAAAATAAAATATTTTAAAATGTATAATAGATTATGTATTTTTTCATCATTTTATATTTTTAAATATTTTAAATATTTTTAAAAAATATTAAAACAATATTTTTGAGGCAGGCCCTTGCTCTATCACCCAGGCTACTGTCAAACTCCTGGGCCCAGGTGATCCTCCTGTCACTCAGGCCAGAGCTCAGTGGTGCAATCATAGCTTACTGGAGCCTCAACTTCCTGGGCTCAAACCATCCTCCCACCTCTGCCTCCTGAGTAGCTGGGACTGCAGTTGCATGCCGCCATACCCGGCTAATTTTTGTATTTTTTGTAGAGATGAGATCTCTCTGCATTACCCAGGCTGGTCTCAAATTCCTGGGCCCAAGCAATCCCCCTTTGTCAGCCTCCCAGTGTGCTAGGATTACAGGCGTGAGCTACTGCACCCAGCCTTGGTTTCATTTTGGCCTTGATATTTACACTAACATGGCCTTGGCTAAGACTGTGCAGGCTTGGCCAGGCCACTCTGCCAGTTTTGGTATGCGGCTATTCCCAAGGCTTGTTAGCTTCAGACTGTCACCCTCACAGCGGGTCGTAGTGAGGAAGAATGTGCCATGCTGAATAAAATGAAAACATGAATGAATATGGCTAATAAGCTTAAATGCTTCTCCCGTTGTGCCTTTTTTCTTGTACTCATGTTCCTTTAGCATATTGGATTTCTTTTTCTGGGGCTTGAGCACCTAGAATCACAAAGCAAAACCAAAGAAAATACCACTTTTGTCATACTGGTTAATAGCAAGTGACCACATCCATACGTCAATATTCTTTACTCTGCTGGCGTTTTGTAGGTCATGCCGTGGTTTCTCATGGGAATAGATTGCTTTGATCAAATGGTACAGCCTTGATTATTTTACAAAAAGATAAATACGGTAACAACCAATTTTAAAAGAATTTGAAAGGTTTAGGCGTACAGTAAATATACATATATTTGATACATAATACATTTGTAATATAAAATTGCCATTTTAAATGATGTATGTCTTGCCTCTACACTAATATTAACCCTTACTTTAATAAATTAAAAACAGGCTTAAAAGAGATCAAGTATCATAATTTAAGTCTGATAGACAGAAAGTGACAGAGGTGGGATTTGAACCCAGATCTTTCAAACTCCAGAGCCCTTGTTGAGGAGGCTTTGGGACTGGGAAATTACCAGGATTATACCGGGATTTATTACCAGGATTATACCGGGATTGAAAATGAAGCCCCTGCGGCGTGGGCCATACAGGTATTTATGTAATTTTAGGGGCATAAGAAGTGAGACTCATGGAAGAAGCAGTGGAGCAGGTACCTGTGAACCAAGGTCTGTCTCCTGCTTTCTCGGTCAGGGGAGGGGAGGTTGGGAAGAGCCTGCTGAAGTTCTCCCAGACCAGACAGGGTCTTGGCTGCCAGAAGGTGCTCAGGAGTCCAAAGCTGACCTCTTCCCAGCCTCGGGGAAAACTCCAGGAGGTCACTGAACTCCAGGCTGGCAGGGCCCCTTGGGGTTCCAATGGGAAGCCTCCCTGAAGACTTGCCTAGGCCGTTGGCCATGCAGAGGGTTCTTAGAAAACTAACTAGAGACTGTCCAGGATTCTGTGGCCACAGCTGACTCTGATTCTTTCAATTCATGGCCCGTTTCCCTCAGTTTATTTGCACAAACTGGATTCAGTGTCCATCATAGTATTTACCAAGTTTTTTGTACATAATAAAAATGACCCTAAAAACAAGAGTAGCAGCTTTTGTTTATTGAGCATTTACTATGTACCAGGTATGCTTGAAGAGCCTTTATATATATTATTTCTAATTATTGAAGGTAGGTAGTATTATCTTCATTCTAATTTGCCAAAACCTGCTTGCTTGCTTGCTTTTTCTTCCTTCTTTCTTTCTTTCTCTTTCTCTTTCTTTCTTTCTTTCTTTCTTTCTTTCTTTCTTTCTTTCTTTCTTTCTTTCTTTCTCTTTCTTCCTTCCTTCCTTCCTTCCTTCCTCCCTCCCTCCCTCCCTCCCTCCCTCCCTCCCTCCTTCCTTCCTTCCTGTCTTTGTCTTTCTTTTTCTTTCTCTCTCTTTCCCTTTCTCTCTTTTCTTTTCCTTTCCTTTCTTTTCCTTTTCTTTCTTTCCTTCTTCCTTTCCTTTCCTTTCTTTTCTTTTTTCTTTTCTTTTCTTTCCTTTTCTTTTCTTTTCTTCTTCAGGGTCTCACTGTGTCACCCAGCCTGGAGTGTGGTGGAGCGATATTCAGTCACTGCAACCTGTGTGTCCTGGGTTCAAATGATCCTCCCACCTCAGCCTCCCGAGTAGCTGGGACTACAGGCACGCACTTAATTTTTGTACTCTTTGGTAGAGATGGGATTTCACCATGTTGGCTAGGTTGGTCTTGAACTCCTAACGTCAAGTGATACACCCACCTCAGCCTCCCAAAATGCTGGGATTACAGGTGTGAACCACCACTGCACCCGGCCCCACACCCCATATTCTTAAACATGGTAGAGCTGGGATTCAGAGTCAGGTCTGCTTGAACCCAGAGTATATCTTCATGACCCACATCTCCCTCACTCTCTTTTAGTTTAAGGAGGTGATTTGAAATGTCATATTTCTTTTTTTCTTTATACTCCAGATTCCCTATGAGGTCAGGAACTAGGCCTTATTCATGATAACCCTAGTGAAGATCCTAATTTTAAAAATTTAGCTAATATTTACTGGGAAGCTGTTGTGAGTCAAGCACTGTAGTAGGTGCTGGATATAGTAGACCTATCCCCATATAGTGCTGACATGTAGCAGATGAAAGCAGAAAAAAAAAAGTAGGCAAAATGAGAAAAACGAAATCTTAGTATGGGCTAAACACTTTCCTAATGTTTGGTATATTAGCTCATTTTATCCATGAGATGAGTTCTATTCTTACTGACCTGATTTTATATCCAAGGAAGCTGAAGGGCAGAGAATTTGAATAACTGGCTCCAATGTTCACACAGCTAGAACGCTGCAGAACTAGAGCTTGTGCCCCATTGTCTCACTCTTGAGTCTTCATTCTTTATCAGTAAATAGACACAGGCAGGAGGGAGGCAGAATGGGCAGTGAAATGCTTTTGCAGAAGTTGGCATTCAATCTGAAGCTTGAAAAATAAGAAGGAATGACCATTTGGAAAGTAGAGATAAGAGAATCCTATGCAAAAAGCCCAGCCTGTGCAAAGGCACCAAGGTAGGAGAGAGCTGGGTAAATTCAAAGAAAATAAAACATGTAGTGAGAGGCTACAGAAGGAGGGAGGTAGTGACCTTTAAGAAATGAATGGGCCGGGCACGGTAGCTCATGACTGTAATCCTATCACTTTGGGAGACCAAGTTGGGTGGATTGCCTGAGGTCAGGGGTCTAAGACCAGCCTGGGAAACATGGTGAAACTAAAAATACAAAATACACAAAATTAGCTGGGAGTGGTTGTGCACACCTGTAATCCCAGCTACCTGGGAGGCTGAGGCAGGGGAATCGCTTGAACTGGGAGGCAGAGGTTGCAGTGAACCGAGATCATGCCATTGCAGTCTAGCCTGGGTGACAGAGTGAGACTCCATCTCAGAAAAAAAAAAAGAGAGAGAGAGAGATGGGCATGAGTTAGGTGGAGCACTTGATGCCAGGGATTTAAAAACAACCTGGCCAACATGGTGAAACCTTGTCTGTACTAAAAAGAAAAAAATTAGCTGGGCATAATGGTCCATGACTAAAATCCCAGCGCTGCAGAGGCCCCAGCACACCTTGAACTCCTCTGCCTAGGTTATCTCCCTTGTCGTAAATCAGAGATGGGTGTTACTTACTCTACAGTACACACAAACAAGTATCATTTATCAATCCCTGTGTTCTTTTTCACTTAGCTCAAATAGAGCCTCAGAGTCCTTCTGAGCACTCTGGAGTAGGCTGCCATTTTTAATCACCCAGATGTTAAATTTATTCATCAGGATCAAAGTATATCAAATTTGGAAAGGGAGTTGAAAAAAAGACTCCCTGCTTTCGATTCCCATGAGGGCAATAGCTATCCCTCTCCTAGGGGATGTTTTGATAAGATAGCCACTTAAGTTTCTATATCCTCCTGATAATCATATGTTGGAAAAGGATTTAGGAGGAGGATCATAAAACCAGGGATTTCCTAACAGCAGGCTATGGCAGGGCTTACTAAGAATATGCTTCTAATGCATTTTAATGACATGCTTTATATTATCATATTAAAGATTGTAAAAGCATCTAGTAATCATTTAATAAATATTAATGAAGCATTTACAAATTGTACCTTAATTTACAGCATTGGCACTCATATCCTGCTCCGGACATGAATGCCCAGAGACCTGGTGGCTTTGACAAAGACTACCATGGATAAGCCCAGTTCTGTGACATTGTGCCATCCTGGTACCATAAGTGATTTTTTAAAATAGTAATTCTTGGAGGGCAGTTCAGTGCAATGAAGCTTGATACCCAAAGCAGTTTTAGCAATTATTATTGTGTTTGGGGAACATTAAAACATAATCTACCATGAATTTATAATCCATAGCTTCTCTCTCATGCACTTCTTCATAATAGGCAGTAATTATAGGCCCTTGTGCAAAAATTCCTTGCAGATGTTAGGAGATGCTTCCTCGTTCTGTAAACACTGGGGCAGGTAAGGGGTTTATTGCAAGCCATAACCGTGGGATGGCCACTCCCCTGCCACCATCTTTGTTTGATGGTTAGGGAGACCTCCTTTTCTTTACAGGCTCTTAGATACGAGTGGAGGAGCCCCAGGCACAAATTCCTCAGTCCTGCTATTCTTGCTGGACTCGAGTGCCTTTCAGACAGTGCATTCAAGGTTGAGTTCAGAGCCATCCCTTTCAATTCCCTCTGGACCCTGTTGGATGGTAACCGCGATGGTTCTCACACGGGGCTGGGTGTCACGTGGCTCACGGAAAGCTACAGCTGGAAAGGCCTTAGAAGTCGCCTTGCTCTACTTCTTACTTTATAGAGGAGGACACTGAGGCCCAGAGAGGAACAGGACATTCACAGGCCACACACTGGGCAAGAAGCAGAGATGAAACTGTTACAGGCAAGGGGTCTGGATCCAAACCCCAAGAGAGGGTTCTTGGATCTCATGCAAGACAGAGTTCAGGGCAAGTCCGTAGAATGAAGTGAAAGCGTGTTTATGAAGAATGTAGAAGAATAAAAGAATGGCCACTCCACAGACAGAACAGGCCTGAGGGCTGCTGCCTGCCCATTTTTATGGTTATTCCCTGATAATATGCTAAACAAGGGGTGAACGACTCATGACTCCCCTTTTTAGACCATATAGGGTAACTCTGTGATGTTGCCATGGTGTCCGTAAACTGTCATGGCGCTGGTGGGAGTGTAGCAGTGAGGACGACCAGTGGTCCCTCTCAAGGCCCATCTTCATTTTGGTGGGTTTTGGTGGGTTTTGGCTGGCATTTTTACTGCCACCTGTTTTTATCAGCAGGGTCCTTATGACCTGTATCTTGGGCTGACCTCCTATTTCATCCTGTGACTTAGAATAACTAACCTTCAGGGAATGCATCATAGTAGGTCTGAGCCTCATTGTACCCAGTCCCTATTGAAGATGGAGTTGCTCTGGTTCAAATGCCTCTGACAAAACCGGATGTCAAGGTGTAAGATCATGCCCTGAGCATTTGCATGCTTCTCAGCCTCACAGCCAAGGAGACCTGGGCATGCCCTGGGGGTATTTTAGAGATAGGGGGGCACCTCTTTATCAGGGGTTCTGGAGAAGGCCTGACCTGGCCTCTGGAGTCTGCCGCTGCCAGTCAGGACGTCCCAGCTAGGCGGGAGCCATGGGCGTCCCAGGGAATCCTACGTACTGAGAGGAGACGGCCAGCAGATGGCGCTGCAGGGATTCAAACTGGAGCAGCCACATCCAAAAGCAACCCCAGGCCAGGAATTCAAAACTCCAGCAACTCGCCGTTGCTGCTTGCAAATAGAGGCCTGGACTTTAACGACTCCTGGACCCCTCTGGGGAGCTCCAGCCTCGCCTGGAAAGACAGCCGGGTCTAGGATGGGCTGGTGCAGGTATCTGTAGACTGGTCATACTGGGTTTGGGATCAGACCTCATACCAAGCTGCATAAGGAACAAAGGGAAAACCAGAAGGACTAGCGCAGCTGCTGTATCCCGGCCAGGGTGCTTGCTATGTGGGCAGGACTGCAGCCACAGGCCAGGGTGGAAATGGCAGCCAGAAGGTCTCCCTCTGCGTGGGGTCTCCCTTAAACACAACTTCTTGGGGCCAACTCTAAGGACATCAAGACCGTCTCTTCTGGGGAGGCGAGAAGCTAACACCCATGAAGCTGATGTTTTTCCTTTCCCCTTGGAGGCATGGAGATTGCCACCAGGCCATGTTTAATGTCTTTTAATTAACAGCTTAACTTGGGTATCCATGATGAAAGGGTTTTGCAAAGGAATTCAATTTAGTTTTCAAAATTGCAGAATTAAGTGGATAAAGAAGAGTTTAGGGCAGCACTTACATTTCTGAATATTTAGACTCTTTTTTTTTCTTGTTCTTTCATCTTTTTCACACTTCCAATATGTCTCTCTTCTTCTCTCCGTTTCTGTCTGTCTCACACACTTACACAATCACAGCTGCTTCTTATGGCTTCTCCCCCTCCCCTCTCCTGGCAGCTGTGGCGTTTCTCCACAGAGGTGCAGGGAAGGAGGAAAGGCCTTGGGTCCCCTGGGCAGGAGCCGGCTGAAACATCAACCAGAAATACTATCTCTGTACCTCTCAGGTCGGGTGACTTATTGTGCCTCTGAACTCTCTTTCTTCCGTACGTCCCCTTCCCAATTCCCAGTCCTCAACTTTGTGCTGCCAGAGGGCACTGTGCCACCTTTAAATCAGATTTAGAAAAAGTTTACGCATGGCACCTGCAGACCTGGACATTCCAGTCAGCTTGCTGTGTCTCCTAGTTGCAAGGGAAGGCTTTGCTTAGAGCAGCCTGTGCCTTGCCTGGTAATACTAGAACTGGCAGCCTCCCAGGGAGGTTGCAAGGGGCCTGGGTGCTTTGCCCTCTCGTAAGCAGACACCAGCACCCCTAAGGTCTAGCTGTGCTGCAGCCACAGCCCACACACCCCTCCATTCTCTCCGAACAGTAGGACCCTTGCTGAGATAGTCTGGTGGGAGAGGGGAGGCTCTTTCCTGAACCCCTCTCTCCTAAACACGTTTTATGCTTAAGAGTGCTAAGAACAGTCTACCCTCCTTACAAGACTGAGTGTTTCCTGAAGGCAGGACCTGCATCTTACTGAACTCTCTGGCACACAGTCAACATTCATAAATATTTGTTCAATTAATAAACAAGTAAATGAATAGAGGGGATGAATAATCTTTTAGGGTAAGTTAATTACATCTATTTTATTTAACAAGCATTATAGAATTCTATCTCTGTGCCAGGAACTGCTTAAAGTGTTTTTTAGACATAATCTCATAGATGCCTAACAAAAACGCTGTAAGTTAGACACCATTAACATGTCCTTTTTTCAGATGGAATAGGAGAGATGCAGATTGGGTAGGCAACTTGCACAAGGTCAGGCAGAGCCAGGGTTCAAACTCAGGCAGTCTGGCTTCGGGGCTTTTTCTCTAAATCACTCCCTATGGTTTCTCTTAGTCTTATTCTCCTCTGACCAAGACTAATGTACTTAGATATACCCAACCAAGGAACAAGAATGCATAGAATTTAATCCCCTAAGACCAACTTTCATTATTCAGCTTTCAAAAGACATGGCAAGGAAGGTTTCCAGACAGAAGAGGAATAGTCAGATTTTTTTAATTCACCAAGAAAACGAATAGATTTCTTTCCTTTTATATTTGTAACACACAGATAGCAGTTTTTGATTTTAAACAAGAAAAGGAAGAAAAAAAGTGAGAAAGAAGGGAAAGAAGGATGGAAGGAGGAGGGAGGGAGGAAGGAGAGGGAGGAGAGGGAAACAGGGAAGAAGAAAAGAAGGGAGAAGAGAAGCAAGGAAGGAAGGGAGGGGGGAGAAAAGAAGGAAGGAAAAAGGGGGTAGAAGGAAGAAAGGCAAGAAGGAAGGGAAGAAGGAGAAGGGAAGGAAGGAAGCCTTACTTAATCTCCAGCACAGAAAGTGTTTGCAGCCCTGAGAAACGCGGTTTCTCATTTGCCTGTTACTTGGCACGGTTTCACTGCCTAGAAGCCTGCAGAAATATTGGAAGTCAAGATCCAATATAATAATTGGCTTACAGATTTGAAGAAGGATAGATAGACTCTTCCATTTCCAAGATTCATTAGTCCAGCTTTCCCTATAATAGACAGGGCTTGCTCTACGTGTAAGCCATTTTCTAATCAAATTGGCACACAGTTCGTGCTCTGACTTGGTATAAATGGGCTTCTGTGAAATTGCTCTGCCTCGGCTCAGGGCTGGAGTTAGATGGGATGGATTTTTTCTTGCTGACGCTTGATCGTCATGGGCTCTTCATGGAGAAACCCCGTCTCTACTGAAAATATGAAATTAGCCAGGCGTGGTGGCGCATGCCGGTAATCCCAGCTACTCAGGAGGCTGAGGCAGGAGAATCGCTTGAACCCTGGGGGCGGAGGTTGCAGTGAGCCGAGGTTGTACCTTTGCACTCCAGCCTGAGCAACGAGTGAAACTATGTCTAAGAAAAAAAAAAAAAACTCAACCACACATCATTGTGACTTCTATATGTGAAATATTCCCAAAGGTTATTTGTCAATGTGAACCAACTGTGAATTATTGCAGGACTTGATATACACAGGAAATTTAATAGGTGCGTGGAGCTTGGTAATGTGGGTATGGAAACCATGGAACATCCAAACATTGGCGATCAACAAAGTCAGCAACATGTGGATGGCTTATGAGAAAAGGTGTGGGCATCGCTCGGATCTGAGTGGGAATCCAAGCTGTGCCACTCAGCTATATGTTGCTAGGAAAGTTTGCAAGCATCTGTGACATAGTGAAAGTTTAAATGATCATATCAGCAAGCACGCGGTTTGGAAGACCGATCTTCAGATGAACTTAACTAAGGGTTTCTAGTAATGCTAAGGCTAAAACAGGAAAAAAAGCATATATATATATATATATATATGCGTATATATACACTTTATATATAAAAATATACACTTTATATAAAATATATAAATATATATTTATATAAATATATATGTGTATATATATAAGTATATATATACATGTGTGCATATATATAAGCCTTATAAATATATATAGAATTTAATCCCCCAAGACCAACTTTCATTATTCAGCTTTATTATATATACACGTTATTTACATGTATTATATATACGTGTATATATATAAGCTTTTTTATATATATATATACACGTGTGTGTGTGTGTGTGTGTGTGTATATGAATAAGATCAAGAAGGCCAGAAGAGATTGAAAAGCTGTTTGGCCCTGATAGCAAAAAGCTGATGTGTCACATAGAAGAGACTTAAGTCTTCAGTTCTTCTTTTCCTCTTGTCTTCTCTGTCAAGAAAAATCATCTTCAGTCAGGGTGGAATAGACTTTGGTTTAGGTGACGAAGTCAGTGTTGGTGAAGCAGAAGGAAGAGAGTGCTAGCTCTAAATAAGTCTAAGTATTTTACCTGGACTAATATCCCCAAACAGGAGAGTAACTTGGACATGAGATCATTAAGTATCATTGACAATTTGTGGCAAAAAGCAGAAGGATGTGAGATTCGAAATGGGGAAATATCAGATGATATTCTAATTTTCAAAACAGGTGAAAGAAGCTGGGAGACCCCATAACTGGAGGGTGGTAGCATCTCATGGTATAACCACTATTAATGGTTCACTTGTTTGTCAATGATTAAAGTCCCGTGTGGTCTGATCTGCACATGAATCTGGACAGGATTATGAAAAGTATGGTTCGTGGATTTCTTGAAGATAAAAGAATGATAACTTGATTCATGTGTCCATTCGTTGGGAATAATGTAGACCTAGCAAATGCCGTTTCTTCTCCCTGGAGTGGCAGATTTGGAAAACAGGGTAGACACATGATGTGTGAATTCCAGCAAGACAGTCGACAAGGACACCCTTTTTGGGTACGTGTGTGATCCCTTTGTGAGAAAAGTGGAGGATGGTGGGATAGATATTCAGAAAAGTATGTGGGAAGGTAATACATTATTGGAAATTGGTGCCAAAAATTATAATGAGTAGATTGGCCCATAACCCTGATGGTTTTCATTGTAGTGATGTCAGTGAGCTTTGTTCTGAGATATGTCCTGATGGCATTTTTTCTAAATGGTTGGATCATGATAGAGAAGGCTGTTCTTCAGTGATACAGATGGGATGGAGTGGAGTGCCTCTGTTTAGTGGAGTGCCTCTGTTTAGTGGAGTCAGGACCTTCATACCCATTTTACAGATGAGGAAATGAGGCATAGGAAATGTATTCATTTCCTAGCATTGCCATAAATTACCACCAACTGGGTGGCTTAAAAACAACAGAAGTTTATTCTTTCATGGTCCTGGAGGCTGCAAGTCTGAAATCAAAATGTCAGCAGGACCAAGTTCCTTCTGAAGGCTCTAGGGGAGAATCCTTCCTTCCTTCTCCCACCTTCCAGTGGCTCCAGGCATTCCTTGGTTTGTGGCCACATCATTCCAGTCTCTGCCTCTGTCTTTACACGGTAATGCCTTTACATGGTAATGTCTTTGTTTCTCTGTGTGTTCTTTTCTCTTTCTTATGTGGATACTCTCTTTGGATCTAGGACCAACTCTAATCCACTATGATTTTGTCTTAATCCTTACCTTATTTACATCTGCAAAGACTTTGTTTCCAAATAACGCCACATTCTGAGGTTCTGGGTAGACCTGAATTTTGAGGGGACACTATTCAACTCATTATGCAATGTATCTCTCTCTCTCTCTCTTTCTTTCTTGAGATGGAGTCCTACTCTGTTGCCCAGGCTGGAGTGCAGTGGCATGATCTCTGTTGACTGTAACCTCTGCCTCCCAGGTTCAATTGATTCTCCTGCCTCAGCCTCCCAAGTAGCTGGGACTACAGGTGCCCACCACCATGCTTGGCTAATTTTTGTATTTTTAGTAGAGACAGGATTTTACATTGTTGGCCAGGTTGGTCTCAAACTTGTGACCTCAGGAGATCCACCCATCTTAGCCCCCCAAAGTGCTGGGATTATAGGCATGAGCCACTGTATCCAGCCTCTGAGACACTGCATTTGTAATGAGTTTCCAAGTGATGCCAACATTGTTGGTCCTCAGTCTCAGTTTGAGTGTTACGATCCTGCAAGATACTCAAAGAGAAAAACTGTACTTGGGATTCCGCACCCTCCACTTCCTTCCTTACCCAGGAGTGCCCATTTGGCTGTGGTACCGGCCCATTTATCCTACTTAAAGGGTTCCACAGTTCCCTGTGATTATCCCTCATGATACGGATCACGTTATACACTTAAATTAAATAAAATGCACCCTATCGAATGCACTGCACACAAAAAGAATATTTATTTGAATATTAAGTACAGATAAGACTTCCCTTGGGATTATTTCAGAGCGCATTTGCAGAATTTAATTGCAAGATTTTCCCACTCAGTTTCTTTCTGAACGCTACTTGTGAAAATATTTTCTTTCTGAAGGTAAAGCTCTGCGCTGTTGGTTTATTATTATTATTTTAAATCTGAAGAGCTCTCTGAGCTCGGTCATTACTTCCAGTGTCTAATTAATACTGATGATGATAAAGCAAACAGCCAGGTGACCTAGATTTTCCTTTTCAATTGCTGGCAATTAACATGAATGCCTGCTCATTGTTGCAGAACTTTTGGGAATCTAGTCCTTCCAGTTATGACTCCTTAAGTTGGGGGTTTTAAGAGTTCATTTGTGTGAAGCATATGTCTTCCAGCACTCCTTCCATTAAGCTTTCCAGGAAGAATGTGAACACACACACACGCACACACACACACAGCAACAATCACCACCACCACCCAGCCAACCCTTTCAGACAACTGAACTGGAAAATTAGAAAATGAATACTCCTCAAGTTTCTCAAGCTACAGAATTGTTCCCATTTCTTAAATAATGACATTTTGTAAAGTCATAGAAATCAGCACTTCAAAAGACATCTTGTGTAAAGATTTCTTCAGATGCGAAAGTCAGAATAGCATGGAAAGACATCCCGGGGATGTCCACCTGGGGTGCCTTCTATCCCTATTTCCTTGTCTGGAAAATGGGTCCCAGGGGACTTAGTTCACCTTGACGTTGTTTTTTTCCATGATAGTCTTGTAGTTGTTACATGATTGATTTCTTTTGACATTCTCTACAGTTTGTAGATGTGGATTTACAATGTCCCATCCTAAAACTTTCAGAAGCATCAGCCAATTTTTCAAAATCTTGGTTTTGTACCCCTGTGTTATAGGAAAGGAGTCCCAATCCAGATCCCAAGATAGGATTCTTGGATCTCCCACAAGAGAGAATTCAGGGCGGCTGGGTGTGGTGGCTCACACCTGTAATCCCAACGCTTTGGGAGGCCGAGGCGGGCGGATCACGAGGTCAGGAGTTCGAGACCAGCCTGGCCAACATGGTGAAACCCCATCTCTACTAAAAATATAAAAATCATCCAGGCACGCTGGCGGGCACCTGTAATCCCAGCTATTTGGGAGGCTGAGGCAGGAGAATCACTTGAAACCATAAGGCGGAGGTTGCAGTGAGCCAAAATTGCACCACTGCACTCCAGCCTGGACGAAAGAGCAAAACTACGTCTGAAAAAAAAAAAAAAAAAAAAAAAAGAAAGAAAGAAAAGCAGAAAGAAAGAATTCAGGGCAAGTCCACAGAGTAAAGTGATAGCAAGTTTATTAAGAAAGTAGGGGAATAAGAGAATGGCTACTTCACAGACAGAGTGGATGAAGGGCTGATGAGCCCCTCATCAGAGTGGATGATGAGCCCCTTGGGGCAGGTTGTTTCCCATTTTGGTGGTTATTTCTTGATGATATGCTAAACATGGAGTAGATAATTCATGCTTCCCCTTTTTAGACCATACAGGGTAACTTCCTGGTGTTGCCATGGCGTTTGTAAACTGTCATGGTGCCGGTGAGAGTGTAGCAGTGAGGATGACCAGAGGTCACGTTCGTCACCATCTTCGTGTTGGTGGGTTTTGGTTGGCTTCTTTACTGTAAACTGTTTTTATCAGCAAGGTCCTTATGACCTGTATCTTGTGCTGACCTCCTATCTTACCCTGTGGCTTAGAATGCCTTAGCTATCTGGGAATGCAGCCCAGTAGGTCTTAGTCTCTTTTTTTTGTTTTGTTTTTGAGATGGAGTTTTGCTCCTGTTGCCCAGGCTGGAGTGCAGCAGCGCGATCTCAGCTCACTACAACCTCCACTTCCCCGGTTCAAGAGATTCTCCTGCTTCAGCCTCCCAAGTAGCTGGGATTACAGGCATGCACCACCACACCGAGGATCTTAGCTTCATTTCACCCAGCCCCTACTGCAGATGGAGTTGCTCTGGTTCACACACCTCTGACAATTGTGATTCTGTCTGCTAAACATCTGAGGATATACTGAGGCAGGTCCAGTCCACTGTCAAGTTAGGAGAAGAACTAATCACAGCAGCAGCGACAAATGGACTGCTGAATTCCGTTTACTTTCTTGTAGTGAAAAGGCACGTTATATAGTGCTTTCTGTGTGATAGGCACTCTTGTAATTGCTTTGCAAATATTAACTCATTCAAATCATGTGATGACCCTGCGGGGCACATGGGTAGACCCAGGCAAGGAATTTGTTTAAGGTCCCTAAGCTAATATGGAGTTGAGTTGAGCTTTGAACCTTGGAAGTCTGGCTTTAGAATTTGTTCTCTTAACCACTGCATTTTAGATGCCTCTCAAATGTCTCTCAATTAATATGATCAAGATGACTGCCCTGATAAGGCCATGGCCTGTGTGTCTCTGCTGAATCTATTTAATTGGGATGCAGATTATAAAATTATCAACTTCTGATAAAATTATCATTAGAGCTCTGTAACATCCATTGAGAAAGAAAAAAAAATCCAGTTAAAACGTCTTAACTTGAAAATGTCTTGAGAACATATATTCTATCCAAGTAGAGATATGCAAATGGTATGTAAATCCCCCACCTACCCTCCCCTCCACACTCTTTCCCACCTCTGGATGTAGAGAGGGGGATGATGGGAAAATCTTTGTTGAGATGCTCATTCTACACAGTCAGAGTTTCCTGGCTATAGGGTAATGATGGTCCCAGGAGACATGTTCAGGGAAGCATGCCAAGCCCTTTTAGTTACCCAGGAGATTTTGGTGAGTATTGCCTGAATTTTCTTAGACTGAGCAAGGGTTTGGGATGGGGTTGAAGGAGGGCAATTATAACCCTTGATTATGAAGGAAAGAAATGGTGATTGCTTTTGCTGCTGAAACAAATAGAAATCATCTTTGTAATAACGGCAATTGTTTTCTCCAACCCTCCTCTGCCTCGGTTCACAAAATACCTTATTAAATCTGGAGAATAAAAATGTGCCTGGGGTAATGGTTTATTATTAGAATAAATAATAGGCAATATGTTTCTTCCACCTTGCAAGGTATCAGATGGAAAGACATTTCATGGTTTAGCTTGTAAAGGTGCTTACATGTGTCAGACCAGCCAGGCTCTTCATGGCCAGGGGCAGCCCTTTCATTTCAAGACCAGCATCAAACCTGAAATGAACAACTCCACAAGACTGCATTCTTGCAGAAAGCAGATGTGGGAGGCCGAAGGGAATCTTGGCCATGTGCTGCTTGGGGCTGCCATGTCTTGCTCAATGTTTGTCTATCTGATTAATCTGCCTGGACCTGGGGGACTTCTTTTGTTGATAATGGGGTCTTCACCAAGTGGGTGCATGGCAGACTGAGTGTGAAAAGCACTTCCTCCCAAGAAAACACCTCATTAAAACCTGTAATTTGAGGTTTGTTCAAGTTCTGTGGGCATCCTGACCTCTGACATCCCTTTAATCAGATAACCAACACTTGAATCTCTCCAGTGACTTACAGCCAGAACAGTGAGTCTCTTGATATAAGTACCATTATTACCAAACAATATGATTTTTAAAGGAACAGCAGGAGAAGTGCTCACTAAATGAGTTGTCCTGCCTGGAAGATACCACACCATAGGTCATTCAAGTGCTAAGAATGCTAAGTGTTTTGAGATTTTAGGATATGCTCTGTAAAGTATTCCTAAGGACTGTTAGCCATAAATTAAATATGTTAGAGCTTTCAGCATTTGGGTTTGTTGTGCAAGTTTACGTATAACAACAAATCCATTATTATTTTTTCTACTTAGTACTTAGCCTTGTCAAGCTCTTTCCTCCATCTTTCTCGACCCTCCAAAGCTGGCATCCTTTCAAAACCAGACAAGATTTTAGCAGCAGATAATGGTCCTCCCCAAGGTTAAGATGAAAACATCATAGGAGAGCTGGGTGGGTTCTCCAAGTTATTTTCTCAAGTGTTTTTTTTTTTTTTTTCATTTATACAACATGAGCCAGAGTCGAGTTAATCATTGCTGACTTGAGTCATTGTTGTGACTTTTTGTTTTTATTTTTTAAATTGATTATTTCTCACCTCCTTTCCCGAATCCTAAGAATTTACTACTACAACACACTTTTTCTCCCTTGTGACAAAAAAAAAAAAAAACAAAAAAAAAACTGCCATGACCAGTGGTGGGATCTGTATTTGCTTATCTGACGTAAACTATCCTGTCTTCTTAGAATCAGAGGACACACTTTATTGTGTGATACAGTTGTAAAAAGCAATGGATATGATTACAAACATACGTTGGATTGTAGGACTGTATTATATTCAAAGATTTCAGGCCTTTGTAAACTCAGATATCTAATAAACATTACATAGGAGACCCTAGGAGCAGACTAAGCAAAGTGACCTCTTTTTATTTTACGCTTGTACTTTTACTTTCCTACTGAAGAGAATCCACACAAAAATATGTAATGTCCCTGCAGAATTGGAGCTTTTGTTTTGTTTTGTTTTTCAAGATAGCTACCCTATATTTATTCTTTTGGTGCTATGGGGAGTTATTTTGTTGTTATTATTATTATTATTATTATTATTTTGAGACAAAGTCTCACTCTGTCACTAGGTTGGAGTGCAGTGGCGTGATCTTGACTCACTGCAATCTCCGCCTCCCGGGTTCAAGCAATTCTCCTGCCTCAGTCTCCCAAGTAGCTGGGACTACAGGCATCTGCCACCATGCCAGCTAGTTTTTTGTATTTTTCATAGAGACGGGGTTTCACCGTGTTGGCCAGGATAGTCTCGATCTCTTGACCTCGTGGTCCTCCTGCCTCAGCCTCCCAAAGTGCTGGGATTACAGGTGTGAGCCACCACACCCGGCTGAGTTATTTCATAGCGACCATTAATCCAGCACTTACTATGTGCCAAGCCAGGTTTGGCTTTGATGCTCTACAAATAACATCTCATTTAATTATTACAATAACCCTATAACTTAGAAGCCATTTAAATAATATGATTATGGCTGCTCTTTCTATGAATTTATAAAAGCGATGCATGCTCATTGGAAGAAGTTGAAGTGATATAACAGCATCCAAGATTAACAGTGAGAAAACCAGCTCCACTGCCCCTTCTTCTCCACTGTTGGTCTGGTTCCCAGGACATCATTTTTGTGCTTTTTGTCTGAAGTTTGTTGTTTATCATTCCAGACTTTTTTCCATGTATAAATGGATATTTTTCTGTGCATGTGCATGTGTGTGTGTGTGTGTGTGTGCATTGTTTTTTTATGCATAAATTGATTATAGGTTAAAAATTGTTTTAACTTGCTTTTGTTTTATTTCATCATGGACATCCTTACTTAAATCATTCAATTTCTAATGGATCCATAGTATTCCATACTATAGATCAAAGATTGGCCAATTATGGCCATGGGCCAAAGGCAGCCCACTGCTTGATTCTGTGAAGTTTTTTTTGTTTTGTTTTGTTTTGTTTTGTTTTTGAAATGGAGTCTCACTCTGTCCCCCAGGCTGGAAGGCAATGGCGCGATCTCTGCTCATTGCATCCTCCACCTCCTGGGTTCAAGCGATTCTCCCAGCTTAGCTGCCTGAGTAGCTGGGATTACAGGCACTTGCCACCATGCCCAGCTAATTTTTTTTTTTTTTTTTTTTTTTTTTGTATTTTTAGTAAAGACAGGATTTCACCATGTTGGTCAGGCTAGTCTTGAACTCCTGACCTCGTGATCCACCCACCTTGGCCACGCAAAGTGCTGGGATTACAGGCGTGAGCCACCGCGCCCGACCCTGTAAGTAAAATTTTATTGGAATACAGTAACAACCATTTGTTTACACACTGTATCAATGACTGCTTTTTTTTTTTTTTTTTTTTTTTTTTTTTTTTTTACCATGATGGCAGAGCTGAGTAGCTGCAGCAAAGACAAGAGAGTGTATGGCTCTCAAAGCGTAATATATTTCCTATTTGGCTCTTAAGAGAAAAAGTTTTTCAGCCTCTAATGTAGATGAACCACAATTATTTTAACCATTTCATTACTTGTGGACAGTGGCATTCTTCTCAGTTCTGGGTCTGTTCCATGACAAGCGCTGTCCTTATTTCCTCATTTGCCCTTGCGCGCTGTTAAAGAGATTCCTAGAATGTGAACCATTGAATTAAAGGAAATAGAAGTTCTGCATTGTGATAAGTGCCATCTGCCCCCTCAAAACAATTGGTACCAGTTTAGCCACACTTCTTAAAAAGATAGTATCAAACCTTTCGAAATTTCAAAGAAGCTGTTGCCTTGCGGGACAAAGCCAGGATTTAGACCCAAGTCATTGGACCCAGTACTTCTTGTGAAAACCTGCTGTCTCTCTCATTAATTTGAATACCAATTGCTGGTATTTGCTGAATTTTTAAATGTGCTGAGTGCTTTGCTTAGTAATTCAAATAGATTATGCTCACAATAATAGTAGACACTATGCAGGTACCATATTGTCTCTATGGTACAAATGGGGAAATTGCCTGCAGAGACTATATAATGTGGCCAACATTACGTAGGTGATGTACAAGGACTGGACTTCCTTCGTCTGATCCTGAACCTCCAGTCTCCATTGGGGAGAAAACTGGATCTACAGAAGGGCTCAGTGCTTTGATATCAGAGAAATCTAATTTGGTGGAAATTATTCTGGTCCTTACCTCAAGAAGCCAGGTATGGAAATGTATGTGTTTTATGGAACTAGATAACACTAGCTAGTAAGTGCATGTCTTGTAGAGAAACACAAGTGTGTAAACAGCATCTTGTCAGGGTAGAGTAGCTAATGAGTACCTGCTAAGGACAAGTGAGGCACAGATTGGGGGAGGAAGGCTAACAATGTCGGTATCCATGGTTTTGGCTGATTTACTTGACCCTGGAAGCTGTGTACAACAGTGATTCAGAGAGGAAACCTAGTCAATCCATCTGGATGGTAATTCCCTCTTGAGTACTTCCTATCTTTATGGTTTCAGGAATTTACTCACTCCGTGCCTCAGTTTCTCTACCTGTAAAATAGAGCTAGAATCAAATCAGCCAATGAAATCAATTGTCAGCTCCTTACAAAGTTCTGAGAATTAACTGAGCTCGTAACTAGGAACTGTTTAGCTCATTTTATGACATGTTATAAATGTTGGATACATTTTAACGACTGTTAGTGTGAAATTTATTTCAGCAAAAAGTGATTAAGGCCGGGCGCAGTGGCTCACATCTGTAATCCCAGCAGTTTGGGAGGCCCAGGCGGGTGGATCATTTGAGGTCAGGAGTTCGAGACCAGCCTGGCCAACATGGCAAAACCCCATTTCTACTAAAAATACAAAAATTAGCCGGGTGTGGTGGCGCACACCTGGAATCCCAAGTACTTGGGAGGCTGAGGTGGGAGAATAGCTTGAACTTGGGAGATGGAGGTTGCAGTGAGCCAAGATTGCACCACTGCACTCCAGCCTGGGTGACAGAGGAAGAGTTTGTCTCAAAAATAAATAAATAAAAATAAATAAATAAAAAGTGATTAAAACAATTACTTTCCTAGCAGCATAGTTAAAATTGAGCAAAACCTATGTTATGTAATCCCAAAGTACCTTCGCTTCCACCCTCCACACCCCAATCTAGTGTTCTCCCTTACTTTGTCCAACTTTTGACTGTGCCATTCACAGTATCTTGTTTCTGTATCCTTGGAGAGGTCCGCCTGCTCAACTCCTATTTACTCAGTAAGGGCTACATCGAGGGTCTCATGTCCAGAAACACCTGACTGATGTCTCCTCCACTGCTTTCCTCTTTCAGCAGGCTGGGCTGCTGCCTCTCCTTTGAGCAGCCCTGGAACCCTATTGTTTTCTTTTCTGTCACATATGATCCTGTATCATCATCTTTATTTTATTCATCACTCCTCCCCTGTCTTTTTTAAATAAAATGTACAATGTGTCATTTATTTTATACAGTTTTTTGAGTTTCACTAAGAATTTCTTTTATTATTATTATTATACTTTAAGCTCTAGGGTACATGTGCACAATGTGCAGGTTTGTTACATATGTATACATGTGCTATGTTGGTGTGCTGCACCTATAACTCATCATTTACATTAGGTATATCTTCTAATGCTATCCCTACCCCCTCCCCCTCCCCACAATAGACCCTGGTGTATGATGTTTGCCTTCCTGGGTGCAAGTGATCTCATTGTTCAATTCCCACCTATGAGTGAGAACATGCGGTGTTTGGTTTTCTGTTCTTGTGATAGTTTGCTGAGAATGATGGTTTCCAGCTCTATCCATGTCCCTACAAAGGACACGAACTCATCCTTTAAAATGTATGAGGTGTCATTTAGATACACATCCTCTTTCATTAGCACAGTGTTAGGCAGTTAGTACCCAGAGTACACATCTCAAATGTGTATCATAATCCTGAAATGCATCAAGGAAAAGGCAAACTGTGGGGCTCACCTTAGGTACTTGGAGACGTGTGTTTATAGGAAAATGCCATCTTGTTTCAGAAAAATTTATAATGATTACAAAAACAGCAACACTGAGAAATACTCACAGCTACCAATTGATTTGATTTATTGAGTTCTATGCTGCTAAACTTGTCCAGTGCTTTCCTTCTAAGTGATTCACAATTGTCCTGAAAACTGGATTTTCCATTCTATTATTGCGGACATGAAAACATGCACATCTGTTTATCCATTTATTTATTGTGTGTCGTATATTTCTTTTGACTCCTATTTCCCCCAGTTCAAGTTAATCTCTCACCAATTCCCTCTTGCACTTGACTCTTCTGCCATATTCAATTATTGCACTTCCATAATCTCACTGAGCTTTCCACACATCCCCGCTCCTTTCCTCCGAATATATATTTTTTTCATTCTTTCCCTGGATACATTGTCTAAAAGACAGAACAAAAACAAACAAAATACACTAACACCTTTCTCAATTCTCTAATACAAGTTTGGCCACCTCCTATGCACTGTGAGTACCTCTTGTACTTTGACTGTACACATGTTCTCTGTATTGTAATTATCCATAGACTTCATCTTTTTCCCCACCTAGACAATAGCTCCAGCAGCCTTCTTTGCTATTGTATTCCTGGCACCTAGGACAGTGTCTGACATCCAGAAGGTGCTTGAGATATATGTGTACATATATATGCATGTGTGGGTATGAGTGTGTATGTGTGTGGGTAAATGGATATATATGAAAGGATGGATGAGTAAACAAGTGGATTCCAACATCATACTCATCTCGAGAAAAGGAAGACTCAGTTCTAGTTCTTGCAGAGCCAGTCTGATGTGTGGGAGAGAAAATCAGACTGGAAATAGGGTCAGAATAAAGCGGGAAGAACTGATAAGAGAGAACTCAAAGTCAGGAGAAGGATGAAAAACGCTGAGTGTGAGAAAGCGTCTTTGGCCCTGTTGGCTAAATGAAGATAGGAGATGGGGAAGATGAATCCCTGCTATTAAACATCCCACTCAACCAGGAGAGCAAAGGGTCTCATGCTGAAGTTTATTGCTTCAGTTTCTAACCTTTCATAAGTGCTTACTTGGCAGCCCTTTCGAGAGTGGTATTTGATTCTGGAAGCATCTTAAAGGAGCAGCGCCCGACCTTCCACTTCCCTTTTTTTTCATTTAGGCCATAAAATATATTGGTTTTGTGCATTACTGCCATGGGAGAAAAAAAATGTCACATGTTAGTTTCCAAATGAAATGACATTTGATGAAGTGTACATTTAAGATATGTTTCAAGGCTGGCTTTTAAAGAGTGCACAGGTAGGGTCTTTCTTCATCACAGACTGTAGGGAGTTACAGGTGCCTTTTTCCAACCCCCCCCAATCCCCGCACCCCGAGCCTCTCCCATAATGGTTATGGGGAAATTTTTTAAAGAGCCTCATTTGTTGCAGCAATAACTTAGTGAGTGTTCCGAGCACTGTTACACCCTGTTTGGGATGCTGTTTGATGAGCAAGGCTGCAGCCGAAACACACAACACGTGATGGGACTCTGCCATTTTGTGCAGTGGACAGCTCTGTCTTCAGGGAAGATGTGAGGAAAGCATGGATCTGCATTTGATGATCGCTACTTAAAGGAGGGGAGGTCACTGGCCACCTTACTCATGAGATATGTATGTCACTGAATTGACTCAAATTGGCCAGAGACTCCCACTTCCAAACAAAGGGGTTGGCAGTGGGTGGAGTATGGTGGTGGTGGTGGCATCCAGTTTCTTAATTACTTATGAAATAGAACAGGTGCATGACCCCAAAAAAGAAGCTGGATATTATCACTAGAATATAAGCAAAACAATATGGGATGCTGTGCAGGGAAAAATAAACACAGCAAAAACAAATATGTCTACTATGGAGATTACATGAAATGTCCTTTTCATTATTCGCAAATCTCATTTTCCTTATTAGGCTTCATTTGAAGGGCAGCAAAGCTATTTCCTTGGCTACTGTTGGATTTTGCATTTGACATTGTCTGCAATAGGAATATGATCGTGTGCTGCCACTTCACATGGCACAGGTCAGAGGTCAGCAGGCCACCTGGTTCCTTCAGTGTCAACATTGTGCTCCTGTGAGTCTGGCAAATCCTTGTAATATTTGAAGGCAGATGTTAAAAATACTAATCTAGTTATAAGATATACTTTTTTTTTTTTTTAATAGTGTGAGACAGAGTCTCGCTCTTTTCCCCAGGCTGGAGTGCAGTGGCGCGATCCTGGTTCACTGCCTACCTCTACTGCCCAGATTTAAGCGATTCTCTTGTCTCAGCCTCCCGAGTAGCTGGGAACTACAGGTGTGTGCCACCACGTCTGGCTAATTTTTTTTTTTTTTTTGTATTTTTAGTAGAGATGGAGTTTTACCATGTTGGCCAGCCTCTTCTGGAACTCCTGACCTCAGGTGATCTGCCCACCTCGACCTCCCAAAGTGCTGGGATTACAGGCGTGAGCCACCATGCCCAGCCAAGATAAACTTTTTATTAATTAAGGAAAATCAATGCTATCACTATTACTGTACATTTTTTTAAAACACCTGTATTTCTGCAAGGTACTGATATTAAAATACTTTCTGATTATTAATGTCCTGCATGTTACAAAGGATAATTTGAAAACTACAGAAAAGCATTAAGAAGGAAGCATTGCCCTCAGTCTTTAGTTGCATCGGCTATTAGTTTTATATTTTACACATAGATAACGTGTTCCCTTTTGAGTTAATTTTTGTATAAAGTGTGAGGTTTAGGTAAAGGGGTGTGTGTGTGTGGGTACACATCCAGTTACTCTAACATTATTTGTTCTGGGCATATCACTTTTTGTAGGTTTTCTTAAAGGTAGTTTTATAACACATATCTTTCTCTCAGTCTACAAGACTCAGTATTTTGCCTCTTTAATTGGAACACAGAAACGTTATCACCCGTGTTAATTACCTTGACTCTCGTGATTGTTTTTACAATTTATACATCCATTAAAATACCAAGTTGAACACCTTAAATATATATAATTTTTATTTTTTAATTGTGCCTCAGTAAAGATGGGAGATAATAAAGAAAATTTATCACCATGTATGTCTCTTTTTCTTTAGTCTTTATATTTTGTTTATCTTTTTTTTTTTGGAGCGCAGGGGACAGTTTTACTCTGTGTGCAATGGCGTGATCTTGGCTCACTGCAACCTCCGTCTCTTGGTTTCAGGCGATTCTGCTGCCTCAGCCTCCCAAGTAGTTGCGATTATAAGCACATGCCATCATGCCCAGCTAATTTTTGTATTTTTAGTAGAGACAGAGTTTTGCTGTGTTGACCAGGCTGGTCTTGAACTCCTGACCTCAGGTGATCTGCCTGCCTCGGCCTTCCAAAGTGCTGGGATTACAGGCGTGAGCCACTGCGCCCAGCCTATGTTTTGTTTATCTTGTGTATTGTATATCCATAAATTGAAAAGCTCTTCATGCAATTCCCCCTGCCCCTGCCTTTTTTCTTTTATTTTTTGCTTTAAGATATTAAACATATTTTAATGAACTCAAGAGTACAGTCACCTATTAACATTTACCCATATGTTTACCCTTTCCATTTCCAGCACTTCCTTTCTTGTTGTTTGAAGTTTCCTTCACGTATCATATTTCCTTTAACTGGAAAACTTTCTATAGTGATTATTTTAGAGCAGGTCCATCTGCAGTGAATTTGCTTAGTTACCTTCATATTTCACTTTCATTTCTAAAGGATATTTTCATTGGATTTAGTATTCTCAGTTGACAGTTATTTTCTCAGTTCTTTTGTTTGTGTGTGTGTTTGTTTTTGAGACAGAGTCTCGCTCTGTCCCCAAGCTAGGGTGCAGTGGTGCAATCTCGGCTCACTGCAAGCTCCGCCTCCCGGGTTCACGCCATTCTCCTGCCTCAGCCTTCCGAGTAACTGGGACTACAGGTGCCCACCACCGTGTCCAGCTAATTTTTTGTATTTTTAGTAGAGACGGGGTTTCACCGTGTTAGCCAGGATGGTCTCGATCTCCTGACCTTGTGATCCGCCCGCCTCGGCCTTCCAAAGTGCTGGGATTACAGGCGTGAGCCCCTGCGCCCGGCCTATTTTTTCAGTATTTAAATAACTGGGTGCTACTTTCTGCCGACCTCTCTGGATTTTCATTTGTCTGTTTTGTTTACTTTGAATTTTGTTTTAAATCCATAGTTATTTGAATTGTTGGGTCTTTACAAGTATTGCATTGTTTGTCTGGCTGTTTTCAGTGTGTTTTAATTTTAGGCTGTACCAATGTGATTATGATATATGTGGTTGTGGATTTCATTGATTTTAACTCTTAGTTTCTTGAAACTGTGTTTATATCTTTTGTCAAATGTAGGAAGTTTTCAGCCATTATTTCTTAGCATGTTTTTTCTGCAGTGAACTCTTGATCCTTATATTCTAGAATTCCAGTAACATGAAATGTTGTACCTTTTGATATTTGTTTCACAGTCTCTGAGTTTCTCTTTTTTTTTTTTTTTTTTTTGAGACAGAGTCTTGCTTTTTCACCCGGGCTGGGGTGCAGTGGCGCGATCTCCGCTCACTGCAAGCTCCGCCTCCCGGGTTCACGCCATTCTTCTGCCTCAGCCTCCCGAGTAGCTGGGACCACAGGTGCCCTCCACCTTGCCCGGGTAATTTTTTGTATTTTTAGTAGAGATAGGTTTCACCGTGTTAGCCAGGATGGTCTCGATCTCCTGACCTCGTGATTCGCTTGCTTCGGCCTCCCAAAGTACTGGGATTACAGGCGTGAGCCACCCTGCCTGGCCCGAGTTTCCCTTTTTTTTTTTTTTTTTTTTTTTACATTTTTTTTCCTCTATGTTTAGATTGGATATTTTTTATGTGCTCAAGTTTACTTCTTTTTCTTCTGTTGTCTTCATTCTGTATTTGGACACATTCAGTGAGATTTTATTTTATTCCATTTTATTTAATTAATTTTGTTGAGATGAAGTCTCACTTTTATAGCCCAGGCAGGACTGCAGTGGCACGATCTCAGCTCGCTGCCACCTCTGCCTCCCGGGTTCAAGCGATTCTCCTGCCTCAGCTTCCTGAGGCTGGTCTTACAGGTGCCTGCCACCACGCCCCACTCATTTTTGTATTTTTAGTAAAGAAGAGGTTTCACCATGTTGACCAGGCTGATCTCGAATTCCTGACCTTAGGTGATCTGCCCCCCATGGCTTCCCAAAATTCTGGGATTACAGGCATGAGCCGCCGTGCCCAGTCCGAGATTTTGGTTATTTTTACGGTTGTAAAATTTCCTTTTGGTTCTTTTTTTTTTTTTTTTTTTTTTTTGAGACAGAGTCTTGCTCTGTCTCCCAGACTAGAGTGCAGTGGCACCATCATGGCTCACTGCAACTTCCGCCTCCCAGGTTCAAGCGATTCTCCTGCCTCCGCCTTCCTAGTAGCTGGGACTACAGATACCTGCCACCATGCCCAGCTAATTTTATTTTTGTAATTTTGGTAGAGATGGAGTTTCATCATGTTAGCCAGGATGGTCTTGATCTCCTGACCTCATGATCCCCTCGCCTCAGCCTCCCAAAATTCTGGGATTACAGGCATGAGCCACCGCGCCCAGCTCCTTTTGGTTCTTTACATCTTTCGTTTCTTTGCTAACACTGTCCATTTCTTTTATTTTCATTTATTTTCAGTGTGTTTTTTCTTACTCTTTGGAGCAGTTGTGTAACAGCTGCTTTAAAGTTTTTATTTGATAATTCCAACATCTTTGCTATCTGGATGTTGGTGTCTGTGAATGTCTTTTCCCATGCAAGTTTAGATTTTCCTGGTTCTTTGTATGCTAAGTCATTTCGGTTTGTATCCTGGGTATATTGAAGATTGTGTTATGAGACTCTAGGCCTTGTTTAAATCCCATGGAAGTTGTTGATATGTTTGTTTTAGTAAGCAATCAATCTTGTTGGTTTCAGGCTGAAAGCTCTTGCTTTTCTTCTGTGGATTTGTTTCCAGTATCAGTTCTGTTGGGTGTCTCCCATGTACATATCAAGTCTGGGACGTGGGCAGTAGTCTGTTCCTTAGTTCAATTATCAAAGCTTATGGAAACTTTTAGGGTCAGATACAGACATGAGCAGAGAGGTGAGTGCAAGAGTTTGTAAAAAATACCGTATGAGGGTAATTCTCCCCCATTATTTTCTCTCCAGGATCCTCAAAGTAATACTTGTTTTCGAGGGTTCCCCATTTTTTGTCCTCCACCCAGAAAGCTGGTGGTATTTTGTTTGTTTTTCATTTTTCTGTTCACATGCTTGGCATCTGAGTCTGCATTTAGGGCCAAGTGTCGAGAGAAGAGAGGAAATAAAGAAAAGCAATGGGAGGTGGGAGTTGTTTGCCCAACCTCTTGGGACCGCAGTCGTAGATGTTAAGTGTCTGTAGCCGCCCCACTTGCCACTGTTGTTTATACAGGAACACTATCCTGAGATTGCCTGGAGACTGCAGCGTAAGAGGAGAGATAAACTTTTAAAAAGAAAGAATAATAATAATAAAAAAAGAACAATGGGGATTTTCCCTATTCTCTAAGCATTAAGATTCCTGTGTCTCGTTTCTCAAGACAAAACCAAAGTGCTTCTCCTGAGTCTCTATCTGCCTGGGTGTCTGATTTTCAGCTCTTGGCTACCTTGCACCCGCACTAAGGGGTATTGGTGGTGGTACCACTTATCTGGTGGTACTTTAAATTTTGGTCGTTTTGTTCCCCCCTCCACTTGCTGCTATTTAATTTTCGGAGATCTCGAATAGCTGCCCCATGCATTCTATACAGTTTTCCTCTCTGCGTTCAGTCAGGGAAGCAGGATGAATTCTTTTGTCTCCATCTTGTCAAGAACCGAAACCTCGCTACCCACTTCATTTATTTTATTGTGTTAAAATACACGTAAAATAAAATTTAGCATTTTCACCATTTTACAGTATACATTTTACTGGCGCTTAAGTAAACTCTCAATGTTGTGCAAATATTATCCAGTTTGAGAACATTTTAATCACCCCAAATAGAAATCTCATACCCATTAAGCAGTCACTCCTCCTTTTCCATTAACCCAGTCCTCTGGCAACTGTTAATTTGCTCTCTGTTCTCAATGAATTTTCCCCACTTCATCTTTTAACAGTTTATGGAGACATAATTTACATAATATAAAGTCACCTATTTCAGGTGTATAATTCAATGTGGGTTTTTTTTTTTTTTTTGGATGTTTATAGAATTGTACCAGTTTCTTTTTTAATTTTTGGAGTATTTCTCCTAGTCTTTTCCTCTTTAGTTTCTTTTTCTTCCTTTACTTTTATCTTTTTTTTTTCTTTTTCTTTTGAGACGGAGTTTTACTCTTGTTGCCCAGGCTGGGGTGTGATGGTGGGATGTTAGCTCACTGCAACCTCTGCCTCCCGGGTTCAAGCGATTCTCCTGCCTCACCTTCCCAAGTAGCTGGGATTGCAGGCACCCAACACCACCACCCCCCAGATCATTTTGGTATTTTTAGTAGAGTTGGGGTCTCACCATATTGGCCAGGCTGGTCTTGAACTCCTGACCTTAGGTGATCCACCCGTCTTGGCCTTCCCAAGTGCTGGAATTACAAGCATGAGTAATCGCACCCGGCCTTCCTTCCTTTTCTTTAATGATCTGTTTCACTGTATTTTTAACACAAGATAGGAACCCTAATATTGTATATTTCTGTGGTTTCTTTTCTTAAAAACTAAATGGTGTCTTTTAAGCATTTTTCAGATCTCTATATTTAAAACTTTGTTTCTCAGTGGTACATGTTATGCTACACTATCAGTATAGTATGTTTTTAATTTTCCCATTATCACACATCATAATTTTTTTTCATAAATAATGCTGTGGTTCATTGACATGGAAGTAAACATTTGTGTGCCTCTCTGCCTATTTTCTTAAGAGCTACTCTTAGTTGTAATATTTCTGGGTAAAAAAAAAGGCATAGAAAAGCACTGATTTTAGATTTTTGCGCTCTGGTGCATTCCTTAAGTAAAGATTGTTCTTTTTGTTTTAGAAGAAGTCAGAAGAAACTTTCTGTACAAAATGCGTAAAATATACATCAAAAGGTTCCTAAACCTCCATATCCCTTCGTAAAAGTTTCAAAAACTTACAGTATATTGTCTGGTGCTGGAAGTCGGGAGTTGTTTCATTGGTTAAAAAAAAAAATACCGGAAAGATACAGAATAAAGACGAATGAAGACCTAAATTTTATTTCGGCCTAAACTATTTTAGTTCACAGTGGAGTCTACTAGCTCCTGATGACAGAATGACCATATATGTCAAATTTCCTTGTGTGTGTTACTTTTTATCTGTGTTCTTAGTATAATCATGTAATGCCACTCCACCCATCCCTCTTAACCCACCTATGTTTTCTTGTTTGGGTAATAAGTTATATGGCCACTCTAAAGAAGCATCCTTGGACATTAAGTAAAACATGTCAACAGGGCAAAGATAATCAATGCAGGGCATATGTATTGCTAACACCCATTTTTCTATCTGATGATTGAAAGTAGAAACCTACCGGCGTTTCTTTCTCTGATAGAAGGATTGACCTCAGAATTCTCCCCAGTACAATCCTATGGGGACTTATTACCATCAGATTAGAACTGGACCATAAAATATAACCCAGTTGTCAAGGCATGTAGCTGACACTGCTGGCCCTGAACATCAGAGAAGACTGTGTGTTTTCCACTGACTTATCACAACCATCTCGAGTGGACCTTTATGGAGGAATTCCTGCACCTGTGAGATAGGGCAAGCCGGAGATTTCAGGGCAAAGGGTGGGGGGTTTCTTGACGAGAGGGGAGCTGCCCTTATCCCAGGCAGATGCTGCCTCCCACACATTCTCCTACACCTCTCTCCTAATCCCCTTTCCAGTCTCTGACATATCCTAGCTGTGCTTCTGAACAACACAATTGAACTCTAAGTGAGGCTTGAGCTATGTGAGGCTTGAGCTATGTAGACCTAAAGAAAAATTAAATACATAATTAATTAATTATGGGTTTTCTTTGAGCTGAGTAATTAAAAGTAACTTTCTGTTTTCTTTCATGTTTTTCTGATGCAGAGCCTTCTGACTTTTCCCCTTCGTTTTCTCTTCTTTGTAGGTTTCAAGACAACAGATGAATTGTGAAAGAGAGCAGCTAAGGGTAGGTGCACCTGCTTGTAAAATGCTTCCTGATTCTCATTTTTGTGTGATAAGCAAAAATTTCCTTGTCTCTCCCAAGACACAGATTCTAAATAACAGGCTTCATCTTAAGACTGGTAGAGTTGAAAATATTTATCCCAGCTAATTTAGTATTGATTGAGCTGGTAAATACAGTATAACTTCTTTTGAAGTGCCATTATAGTAGATATGGATTTTTTGATTTAGTTTCAGCAATAAATACTTCTCTTCTGGAATTTGTTTGACATCATTGTAGTCTTTTTATGTACAACACGAGGTCTAAGTAATAACAAAGGTCAAAAGGATGGCTTGCTGCCTTCTTAATATGGATACCAGGCTGTTTGCTGAGTGGCTAAAATGCTCTTTGGCTGTTGACTGGGGTGGGTGAGCAAGGAATATGTCAAGGGCGTTTTCTAGGAGAATTTGCGTTATCTATAGACCTCTTGGTTTTAGTGACATTTGTGTATATGGGAGAGGGAGACAACATTTTAAACCTCATATTCTATTTCCCCACTTAAAAATGAAACTCTCTTGGTGCTCAGGTATATCGGTGTAAGGAGTATTCCCCAGATGTGGAGGGAGTGTTTGGTTATAAATGGAGCTTGGTGACATTGTTCTGCTTTCATCGCGTCTCAGTGGACATTCTTCTTGGTATGGGGATGGCATTTTTAGAAACGATGGGATTTCTCCCCATTTGTTTTCTTTTAAATGAATTCATGTTTTCGGTGGACGAGATTCAAATTATGATTGGTCTATCTTTCATGTCACTAATGGAAGTTGGCAGTTTTTACTGGACAATGTGCCTTGTAGCCATGTTTTCAAATTGTTATAAAAATTAGAGAAATATGCTGCTTTTAAAACCACAACAGTGTGATTTGGCGTCGGGAAACCACTGTGCCCAAAGGTGTCTAATAAATAAGAATAATGTATCAGACAGGCCTAATACCTTTGTACACTGCCCTGTAACTTCAGAGCATTTACCTAATGATAGTGTCATGATGGCAATAATTTGCAGAGTTGCTTGCGTCTGACACTTGCTGTTGGCGTCAGGTTTGTCAAGTACTTGGGTAAAATAACAGAATCCAGGTGCATGAAACCAAGGAAGCGAGTTAAGCTTTTCTGTTTCTTTTATGCATATTTATGTACTATCTCAGTATGGCCCTCTCTACCCACTTTCCTTCAAGTACCTGTGCCAACATTAGTTGTGACCCTTTCCTTCATGGAACAGACTTCAAGATGTTTTAAGCTTTTCTGAACTCTCTTACTGCCCTTTTTTTTTCCCTGCAGTCTGAATTACTGGTTCATCCTATTAAATAATGTATTACAACTTCAGATTTCTCTTGCTGTTTGGATGGGGACGATGGCCAGAACTAGGTCAGAGCTAGATAAAGAGAAATATGTGCCTTTGTCTCCAGGAGTCCCTGATAAATTCCTGAGAATTAAGATAATCTTGAAATCTCTATTGCAAATGGCACTTGCCTGGCAAGTTAAGGACACAGTAGGTAATGAAGGGTTTATTTGCATTTTAAGGGATTATTTCTCATTGATGACTTCATTGTCGACAGGGGCGCTGTTTAGGTTCAAGAATGGAGTCTTCCCCTCTCTGTTACATAAATGCAGGGAGTGTCTTGATATTAACATAATGGTTCATTTACATTAGTCCCCAGTGAGGCTCCAATAGCCCCATCTCTAACATCAGGAACCAGTGCTTTGTTTGTTGTTACTTTTGTGGTCACTGTTTCTGCTTTTTAAATGAATTAATGTTTTGAATTGATAGATGGCGCATTTGATTGGATAGAGCACACATATATAGGGTTCAAAATTTAAATACTACCAAAGAGAGTGCAATGGAATTTTCCCTTCCCACGTGACTCAGGCGTCCAGCTCCCTCTGGGAGACCCCCAGTGTGATTAAGTACTGGTAGCTATCTCATCTGTAGATATTTTCTTCTGTTCTCTTCATTTTTGTTCTCTGTCTTTCCATCTCTTTTTCTTCCTCCTTACCTCTCTCCCTCTTTTCCTTTCACGGCTGTGTCTTTAAGAGCCCCTCCACCACCTCAAAAGAAAACTTCCTTTATTAAGGTGACTTTTTTTTTTTTTTTTTTGAGACAGAGTTCCTTTCTTTCGCCAGGCCGGAATGCAGTGGTGCAATCTCGGCTCATGGCAACCTCTGACTCCTGGTTTAAGCAATTCTTGTGCCTCAGCCTCCAGAGTAGCTGGGATTACAGGCACGTGCCACCACGCCCAGCTAATTTTTTTTTTTTTTTTTGTATTTTTGGCAGAGATGGGGTTTCACCATGTTGGCCAGGATGGTCTCGATCTCCTGACCTTATGATCCGCCTGCCTCGGCCCCCCAAAGTGCTGGGATTACAGGTGTGAGCCACCGTGCCAGGCCTGAGGGGGGCATTTTTTAAGGATTTCTGAAAGAAATTTAGAACTGAAATGTAAATACCTGTCCATCTCAATGCAATGCATTTTCCTTGATCTCGTTTTGCTTTCTTAGAAAGAGAGTGGAAGAAAAATAGAAATCTATTTAGTTACCACATCGTTGAAGGATAACTGTCTGCAAGCCACAATTAAAATGTGTCCTAAGTGCAGCAATCAAAATGTATTTCCAGATTTGCTCTCCAGGATGACTAGGACTGTGGCCGTGTTATCACGTTGAAGGTCCTTCATTAGTGCATTCTGTTGTCAGAATTCAGGGATATAAGTGGATAGTTGTAAAATTTATTCCTTTTCCTTGGCCTCCTGGAAATAGCAGATGATGCAGAAAGATAAAGCTGCCATTTCTGTTTTGTGCCCATCGAAGCTGTGTAGGAATTGGCGTATCCTATACTTGGTCTTAGGATCTCCTTTCTTTTTCTCACGAAGCCTAAGTTAATTTTTCCAAAACAGACTCTGTGAAGTGCTTAGTATCTTGAAGATATTAAGAAGTCTTTAAAACGATTATATGATTAATTTTAGGAAATACCATGTTAAAAAAAAAAAGCGGAAATGTTTTTGTTTTTTAACTGCAGGACTTCTCATACCGTTTAATATGCAAAGGTGAAATACAAAGAGTTCAATATAATATACAACTTTTGTCTAACTCAGCTGACTACAAAACATTTTTGGTTGTAGGACATACTCTTGAAATCATATCAGTATTATCAGTTAAGATGCTATTATCTGTGAGTTACAGAAAAGCTAAGAGTTATTTACAAAAATAAATAACTCTCCACCTCCCAGTTCCAGGGTGGATTCAGAGGCTTTTCGGTATCAGGGCAGTGGTTTGGAATCCCTGTACTTCCCTTGGCCTTTCCTTCTTCCAAGATGGCGGCCATCTACCCCATATCACTTTCTCACAGGGCAGCACTCTCATCAGAAGGAAGGGGAGGAGGAGCGTCTCCTTCACAGCTCTTGAATTTTATTGGTGGAAAATAATTCCCAGAATTCGTCACTGCAGCCCTTTTCTTAGATCTCATTGGCCAATCTGTACATCAGTCACTGGCAAGGTGAACTGGAATCTCAGTGATTGGCTGCAGCAGTTATGATTCATTTCCAGCATCAGGCACATTGTCACCTGAACATAAACAGGATTTACTTAAACTGAAGGAAGGAGAAAATGCACTCCAGAGTAGTTACCAAGTGGAGTCTGCCACAAAAGGAATCCACAGGGGTCCACTCTGTTTGTCAGGGTGCTGGTTTCCTGTCATTACTTTTCATTACTCTCTTTCATCCTACATATATGGGCTCAGCAACTGTGTGAATTCTGGTTTGTGGAATTTGACAGAGATGCTTTGCTGCCAGCCTTGAATCTCACAGGTCACATCGCCCATCCTAACCTATATCCTAACTTTTCTACCCATCTTGGCACTGTCTTTGTATTTTGCCTTGTGTAATTTGGACTGCACTGGATATAGTCTTTGCTCATATCCCCTCAGCATTAGGTGTGGACAGCAGGCATGAGGCATCGTACCTTAGTTACCAGCTCAGCCCAGATATGCTGTCCATGAGCTTTCTGGCTGCTACCCTTCCCAAGAGAAGGGCATCAGCCAGTTACTCCTAACAGGAGGATCACTCTTCTCAGAGAACTATTGGGATTACTCACATTGCTCAGTTGTTATGCAAACTACACAACAGGGGACTTGTTCATTCCTCCATCCCAAGGTTTGTCAATCTAGACTAGACTGAGCCTTCTTCTGAGCTTGCAATTCACATTACTGGCTGGATTCTTCTGGGGAGATGGTCACAGGAGCTCACTAAGGAATCTGTGCATGAATCACTCCTGATTCTATGGGCTGTATTTACCAGCTTGTTCCAGCATCACTACAGGTCATGGTGATAGTTGTGCAGTGACCATATCCAGTTATCAACATTTACCTCTCCAGCATCTGAACTAACAGATGGACAAATAAACAAGTAAGACAGAAATAATATGATTCCAGGAGCCTTTGTTTCCCTGAACAATCTACCGGTTGAGGGAGATTGTATGGTCATAGGGTGGGAGATTCCAGTGCCCACTTTTCTGAGCACTCATATAATATTTGACTACAAAGGGATCTTTGTACTTGAGTATTAGATGTTGGTTTGGGGGCTAATTAACAAGCTCAGTTAGAAAACTACTAAGTAGCCAAATGCATGAATGCCAGATTCTGTTCTGTGGATTCAAATACTGATCTGCAGTATGGCAACGTGACACTGTAGTCAGCATACTGGGAAGGGTGGGTAGGGCTGGTGAAGTACTGGTTGTGGACTTAGGTTCAGATCCAACTTCTAAATGCTCCTTAGTGTCTCAGAGCTTGACTGTATGCATAAAATGAGAATAGCTTTCTCATAGGATTGGTGACTGGATAAAACAATTTAGTTAAAGCACTGCCAAAAAAAAAAAAAAATGCAGACCTCGTAGTCAACAAGGTGAGCTACTGTTAATACAGTATTATTCCCAAGAATTATTTCACTTCTCTTCATCCTAGAAATACCAGCCAAGAGCATACAGACAGCACATATCTGTTGCCACCCAACTCCCCACAAGAAAAGACAACACAAAGGGCAGGCTCTGTAGTTGATGACATGGCAAAATATTTAGGAGATAACTCCCTCTCAGTTAAGGTTATTTGGAATGCAAACAATAGAGACAGATTCTTAAGCAGAAAAGGCATGCACCCAGGCCTCCCAGGAATCAGAGCTTAGAATGGGAAAGCTGTCTGAACTCCACATATCTCTTGCTCATCTCCTGTCTTTGTTTCTCTTCGTGGGTCCTCTATGGATTTTTCTTTTGATAAAGACTCCCTCTACCTTTATGCACACATGACACCTTCTAGCCCCTAAATGTATGCTGCATCACTTTCCACCGGTATAGGGACGGACCATCAGTGCATCCTGGTTACACATTCCTGAAAAGAAGCCTGATTGGCTTAGTCTGGATCAGTTGTTCACTCTGGGCCAATTGGATCTGTCCAGGGAAATGGTATGAAGAAACATAGTTGCCCAGGGCCAACTCTTGAGGGAAGACTTCATTATTGGGGAAAAGGAGCCATTGCTGGCTGAGTAAGTAACATCAAAGATGCCAGGCGCGGCGGCTCATGCCTGTCATCCCTGTACTTTGGAAGGCTGAGGTGGGTGGATCACTTGAGGTCAGGAGTTCGAGACCAGCCTGGCCAACATGGTGAAACCCCGTCTCTGCTAAAAATACAAAAATGAGCCAGGCATGGTGGCAGGCCCCTGTAGTCCCAGCTACTCCAGAGGCTGAGGCAGGAGAATTGCTTGACCCCGGGAGGTGAAGGTTGCAGTGAGCAGAGATCATGCCACTGCACTCCAGTCTGGGCGACAGAGGGAGACTGTCTGAACAAAAAACAACAACAACAACAACAACAAAACCCACAATAAAAAACCACCGAAGATATAGATATCTGCTATGCTTTCAAAACATGGCTATCGGCGTTGAACAAAGGATCCTGGAAAATACATTTGCTACCACCAACTGCTAGCTCTGCATTTCCCAGAATATAAGACACCTACCCCACGTCTTATTCACAGCTTTCAGGCGAACACCAAGTCTTTAAGAAAGGGGGAATCGCTTAGAGAGAAAGTTACTCCCCTTCCCATTCTCTCTCAGTCCTTTTTATGTCAATGAGAAACTCGCAGTTTAAACTAAAGTATCTTTAACAGTGCTCTAACCCTTTCTAAGCTTTCTTTTTAAGGGAAAGGGAGTGTGCCTCAGGCTGAGAGCCTACAGCCCTAGAGCATCTCTTTGCACTTTAAAAACATTGTTTGCAAAATATAGTAGTTAAGAATCAGGGGCCTGGAGCTAGGCCTACTGAGATAAAATCTAGACTTTGCAATTTAGCACTTTGTAGCCTTGTACATGTTACTTAAATCCTCTCTACCTCAAATTCCTCAACTGTGTAGTGGAGATAATCATTGCACCAATTTCATAAGTTTTTTTTGTGTGTGTGCATGCGCATGTGTCTTTGTGTCTGTATATTTGCATGCAAAAAAGATTAAAATAATTAATGCATGTGAGGTTGTTAGAAAAGTGTCTGGAATAGAAAAGGTTCTTAATTATTGTTGGATATTAATGGATTTTTTTCATTAACTTTTATGTGTGACTATTGATATTGGTTTTCCATTTGCAGTGGCAATACAAAGTTTCCTTGGCACATGTCGTATTTTATGTTCCATTTATTGTTTCATTTATTTAAGTTAAAAATGGGTTGCTTTAAAGATAAATATTAACTTCATAATGTTACAGATTGCCCACAGTTATGATAGAGATTGTGATACCGGAATGCAAATGACTGAGTTTTTTTAGAAATACTCAAATCATGGTACCCGCCTTGTGAAGGAGGTTGTAGAGCAGATCTGCATTATCAATATTTAATTTGCCAGTTAGAAGCGAGTTTCTCATTTCTGCTAGATATAAGAGTGATGTGGATGGCATAATGCAAATTGCTAATGATCATCTTGGCTTAAACCCATCGCCTTCATCTGGACATCAGATAATGAAACTTCCCGACTGCCTTGGAATTGAGCTATCAGAATCAGAGATACCTTCCCCCGCCGTGTCTCACCCCTCCCTGCTTTTTAAAGCCCAACTTTTCATTCCTTAGTGGCTCTTATGATAGCATGGGAGAAAATGTAAGCCCCCCTTCTCCCCACTCCTTGGTGAGACCTCACAAGATCCATGAGTTCTTCCTGACTATAATTTAAGATGGTTCATTGCAGAAATGCCTGCTTCCATTCAGTTATTTATTCAAGAAATATTTTCTGAGCACAACCATATGCCAGTCACTGTGCTAGGCAGTAGAGGTATAATAATATACTAAAACTTGCACCGTTCTTATTCTCTTGTACCTCACAGGCTAGTGGAAAAGACACACATTTGTCAAATAATCATTGACAACAATTGGCAAAAAATGTCCAACGTGAAACTGATGAATATGAGAAACAAGAGATGCTATGTAAAAGGGTATGAACAGAAGAAGCTTACCTAATTGACCTTCACTTATCAAACGTACCAGATTAATACATACTGTCCTATCTCTTTATAAAACATATTGGCAGATGTGCACAGCATCCTATGCAGTGACTGTTTGGTACAAGTTTACCTTTCTCTTCACCCGTTGCGGTGTCTGCTTGCCAAGAGTCAGTTGTATTTATTCCCAGGGCTGCTTCTGCCAGCTGCACTTTTTATTGTAATTACATTATTTAGTGGAATATTATGTAAACTGATGAAAAATGAGTGCAGTAAGAAAAAGAGCTGTTTCTATGAAAACTAAATGCTTTGGAAACGTTGTGTGAAAACAGGATTCAAAAATTATTTTGATTAGCTGTGGGTGAGAGGACTGTAAAATATTCGTGGAAAAAAACCCTCAGAAATCTGGAAAGATCCTGCAGTCAGATTCTTTTCAGTGTGTCTTGACATTCTCATTCCACTTTAATCAAACCCAGAATTGATGCCATAGACCAGGAGTTAGCAAACTTTTTCTGAAAAAAGCCAGATTGTGACTATTTTAGTATCTGAAGGCCATAGGGTCTCCATTGCCCCCACTCAACACTGCCATAGTAGCACAAAGGTAGCCATAGATAAAATGAATGATTGAGGCTATGTCTCAATAAAACTTTATTTACAAGAACAGGCAGTGGGTCATAGTTAGCCAACCCCTGCTGGTGACTGAAATGTTAGTGAGGTGTATGTGGGAAGGATAATGAGGGATTTTTATCGACAGAGAAATCACTCAAAGAAAAGGCCTTAGACTCACATCAAAGATCAACAAACGCATGAATGTTCATATATTTTACATTAAAACAAAAGATTGAAGTTACTTCTGTATCACTTTAAAAGTGATTCCTTGCTTGAAGGACTTCCAGTTAAGTACCTTCTCCCATTCCCAGATAAAATGACTTTTAAAGAATAGAATAGCTACAACTAGGGCTGGAAACACAAAATAAAATTATGCTTATTTTTATGTTCCAACCCTAATGACTCAGAACCCCATCTGTCTATAATGGAAGAACAAATTTATCCTTTTTTATTGAATCCCCCAGCAAGTAATTTCTGGGACTCCCCAAGGAGGGTGACATTTCCATGTATACATCCTGGTGCTTGTCCTATGCAAACTGTTGTTCAGCTGTTCCAGAATTCTTCCCTGTCTTAAGAAAAGCCTAGTAACTTCCTTCTCTGGATTGTGCTGTCCTCAGTAGCATCCCTCTGTAAGCATGAATACCATTCTTTGCATTAGCTTTCCAAATGATCAGCTAAAGCCAGACTTCAGTGATCAGCTCAGGGATTAGCAGAGATCCCAGGTAGGTGGTGAGTTGCAGAGAGGACTCTCAGGGTTCAGGCCTGAGATCTTCATGGTTGATGAGATTTCATGTATGTTCTCGTGTGTGTGTGTGTGTGTGTGTGTGTGCACACGCATACAAGGAAAAAACTGGCAGAAGTTTGCTTGCTTTAATCTCACATAACGAATGGTCCCACCTTTGTGATTTTCTCCAAGCAGAGGGAGTTTGCCCCCAAAGTAATTAGTTCTCTGCTTCTAGAAGCTGCAGGAACGCAGGCAAATAATCCCCAGGGGCAGCTTCTCTACTAAAATAAGAGATTCATAAATACATTTAACATGTTTTTAAAATGTTGTCTTCACAAGACCTGTTCCATACAGAGCTTATACGTTCTCCAGTCTTTGCAAGAACATTAATTGATGAACACAAGGAAATCAACTTCTTGATTGATTCTGATCAAGAAATCGACCAACTAGTCACAGATTTTAATTTTTCCAACTTCATTGTGAAATATGATTAAATAAAGAAGTGCACAGGTATCCACTGTCCTTCATTTTTGATGCTGAATCTTATAATTCACATATATGTTAATTAATTCTTTATTTGAGTCTCTCCAGGCATTTAAACACTTTATATGGAGAAGACTCAAAAGTTAACACATTTAGGATATTTGGCTTAATATTCATTCTCCCTTTCCCTTGCTTTAATTTAGCCTATTATCCCCAGTCATCATGCCTCTTTCCAGGGCAAATCTATCCCCATTTCTTGCTTTATCATTAAATCTGTATCAAACAGCTCCAAGCAAATCGCTAATGCTGACATTTTAATTTGTCATAGCTACTCTTCATTTCTATGACTGATGTCTCAGCAAGGACTTGTCTTCCTGCTCTGTTCCTTTGAGGTCTAAATACCATTCCAGGAGAAAAAAAAAATACTTGATAGGCAACGGAAATAGGGCAGGAAGCAAATAAATAGGGCGTCTCTAGCTTCCTCTAGTTGGGGTAGGAAGAGGCAAGTTTCAGCAGGATTGAGTAATGAGCAGGAAACTCTTCCTTCCTAATGATGCAGACAAACCCGAGATGGTCCTAAGAAAAATGGCAATGAGACAGCAGAGCCTTCTGTCCTCCTTCATGGACATAGATAAACTTTATTTAGCCTATGCTTTGTATGTGGATGAATCGTGGGTATAGCAAGCACGTGCTTCCTTGTTGTGTGCAGCCAACGGACATTTCTGCCTATGGTAGCTAGTACTTCGTTACTCTATTTGGGTTACATTTCCTCTTTCACATGTGCAGTCTTGGAGCGACGATAAATCAAGACACCTGCCCCTAGCCATCAGCTGTAGATATGGCCAAGGCAGGACTGTTGATATTCTTTCTCCTGAGACTCTGAATATTGAGTAGAGTAATGCTAAATATGGTGAAGAAAACAAGCATGATTGGAAACCTGGAGTTGATTCATTTCGGTAGTGATATCCTGGTGAAATTGAGTGAAGAGACAGCTCTCAGGGCTAGACCTCAGATTCACCCTGATTCCTGCCTTTATGTTTAAGTCTGGTTATCCATCCATCCATCCCTTAAGCTACCTCATCTCATTCAAATGATCGCTTTTTTTTTTTTTTTTTTTTTTTTTTTTTTGCTGAAGTTAGTCAGACTTACTCCTTTTTTTCCTGTGATCAAAGAATCCCTCCTGATACACTGGGGAAATGTGCTAAACTTGGAGAACTGCAGAGCCAAGAGTTTGGTTAAAGGTTTGCTAAAAGCCAACTCTTCATCATACCCTGCTATGCGTCCCTGATGCCTCTGTGGATTGGCACTGACTTTATGTATTGGCAGCTAAGAGAAAGGAGCTATTGGTTTCAGGCACATGCAGGGCTAGATGCTTACCTGAATTTGTACATCTTTTTGGCTCAATTCTCAGTCATCAAGAGCAGGGAGGCACAGGAAGAAAGGTCTGTGCTCCAGGGTCTTTGGAACCCTGTCCTTCCCTGTATGAGTAAGATATTCCCCCCAACCACAGGGGACCACCCAGGTGCCCACAGATAAAGGATCTGTATCAGTATCAAACAGATAGCAGTGTCAGAGGAACTTGTGATGTTATGGGATCATCACATGTCTCTCTGCCAAGTTATTCCTTCTCAGAGTACCCTTCAACGGCCACTGAAAATGTTTATAATAAGTGCCATTTCCTCAGTTCCACCCCAGACCTACTGGATCAGATATCTGGAGATGAACCGAGGCACTGTCTATTTTTAACCCATTTCTCACGTGGGAATGAGAGTTGAGAATAGGGCTTTTCGGATTTAGCTGGTAAAATGTTTTGATGTCTCAGCCTCACCCTAGGAATACAATTGGCCCTTCATAGCTGTAGGTTCCATATTTGCAGATTCAACCAACTATGGGTCAGAAATATTTAGGGGAACAAAAAACCCCACACGCACACCTGTATCTGTACTGAACATGTGCAGATTTTTCTTCTTGTCATCGTTCCCTAAACATTCTGGATAGTAACTGTTTACATAGCATTCACATTCCATTGGGTATTCAACTAATCTAGAGATGTTTTAAAGCATATGGGTGGATGTGCATAGGTTATATGCAAATATCACTCCATTTTATATCAGAGACCTCCTTTTATATCAGCATCCATGGACTTTGGTATTCACATGAAGTCTTGACACCAAGGACCATGGATATGGAGGAACAGCTATAATAAATTATCATGTTCTATGGGCTGAGTCGTGTCCTCGCAAAAGTCATGCACTGAAGTTCTAGCCTCCAGTAACTCAGAATGTGACTATATTTGAAGCTAAGGTCTTTAAAAAGATAAGTAAGATAAAGATAAAATGAGTCCATAAGGATGGAACCTAATCCAATATGACTGGTGTTCTTTTCTTTTCTTATTTTTTCTCGAGATGGAGTCTCACTATGTTGTCTAGTCTGGAGTGCAGTGACATGATCTCCACTCACGGCAACCTCCGCCTCCTAGTGATTCTCCTGCCTCAGCCTTCTGAGTAGCTGGGACTACAAGCACCTGCCACCATACCCAGCTAATTTTTGTATTTTTAGTAGAGACGGGGTTTCACCATGTTGCCCAGGCTGGTCTTGAACTCCTGACCTCAGGTGATCCACCTGCCTCAGCCTCCCAAAGTATTGGGATTACAGGCGTGAGCCACCACATCTGGCCAGGTAGTGTTCTTAACAGAAGAGGAGATTAGGACACAGACACGCACAAGAGGCAAACTACATGACCCGAAGGGAGATGACCACCTACAAGCCAAAGGAGGATGGTCTGAGAAGAAACCAACCCTCCTGATACCTGAGTCTCAGACTTCTGGCCTCCAGCACTGTGGGAAAATAAATTCCTGTTGTTTCATTTCCCTGGTCCATAGTACTTTGTTACAACAGCCCCAGCAAACACACATCAAGGCCTCGTGAGGATCAAATACATTGCTACTAAAATCAAAAGCAAATGAGCAACTAACCGACCAACCAAACAAAAGCCCCCAAAACTTGATAGTTCATCCTGATGTGTATTAGTACCACTGATTTAATTACATATTCTGAATCCTATTGCCCTCTTGAAATGCCATTTTAAACCAGCTATGGTATCATAGTCCCTGTGTATGTGCATTTTCTTGTTTGCTTAAGAAATAGTGGACTCCATTTGGGGACAGAGATGGCATCCTTGGCTCCCTCTGTGTCACCACCACATACAACAAATCAGATGGACGCAGCAATCCTCTATAGGTCGATATGGACGGAGAAAGGAACAGATGAGTATGGGAGTCACAGCGTGTTACTTGGTTTCATCTCTGGAGTTTACAGCCTCCTGTGAGACCCATTCTGTATGGAGACTCATTTGTCACCTTACCTAAATGAGCAAGCAACTGGTGTTTGGAAGAATGCATTCTAATATTTCATGGTTTAATGCCCCTAGCTTACTTAGAAAGTTTGCTTCTGTCCAGCTTTCTTCTACCAGAGGTAGAAGGTGCTTGTGTGGTCCTTTTAGAGATGATCTGATGGAGCCAGGTAGTCTGCTTTCTTCACGTGCAGGTCTCGCCGTGAGTGCCACCTTTCCCCTGATACACTCCGCCTCCCCACTCGTGTTCAGCATCATCTCCAAGCACCCTGCCTAGTTCCTCTGTCCACATGCTTCATGATTTTGCATGGGTTTCCTGAACCTTCTTCTGCAGCAAAGATGCCATCTATCTGAGGCGCTGACCCTCTTTTAAACCATTTTTCTAAAATTGACAAATAAAAATGGTATATCCTTATTGTATACAGCATGATGCTTTAATACGTGTACATTGTGAAATGGCTAAATTGAACTAATCAGCATTGCATGACCTCACGTACTTACCTTTTTTTTTCTTAGGGTAAGAATACTTAAAATTTGCTCTCTTAGCAGTTTTGGGGAATATAATACCCTGTGATTACCTGTAGTCGCCATGTTGCACAGTAGATCTGATGAAGTAATTCCTCCTGTGTAATTGAATGTTTGTATTACTTGACCACTATCTCCCAAATCCTCCAGCCTCCCAGCCTCTGGCTGTCACCATTCTACTCTTGCTTTTATGAGTTTAATTTTTTTAGACGCTACCTGTAAGTGAGCTCCTGGAGCACACGTCTTTCTGTGTAAGGCCGTAACCCTTGTGTTTTTTTCCCCACAGTCACCTGTGTAAAACCCTATACCCAGAGAATAACAAATAACAAAAAACTATTATTGACCAATCGAAATGGTTGAATTCACTCCAAGGTGGAAAAAAAGTTATGCAAACATCTGAGTCACTTTAGTGTGTTTGATAGTATTTGCATGAGAACCTTAAAGCCTATAGTCATTGGGCACAAACACACGCTAAGCATTTCACATATTAGTGCACAGAGTCTCTTTAATTCACACTTAGAGAAAAAGTGGGATTAAGAGTTACAACCATGCCCGTAATCACAGCACTTTGGGAGGCCGAGGCGGGTGGTTCATGATCACGAGGTCAGGAGATCAAGACCATCCTGGCTAACACGGTGAAACCCCGTCTCTACTAAAAATACAAAGAACTAGCTGGGCGTGGTGGTGGGTGCCTGTAGTCCCAGCTACTTGGGAAGCTGAGGCAGGAGAATGGTGTGAACTTGGGAGGCGGAGCTTGCAGTGAGCTGAGATCCGGCCACTGCACTCCAACCTGGGCGACAGAGGAAGAGTCCTTCTATTAAAAAAAAAAAAGGAGTTACAACCATAGCTAATTGTGGAGCTGGGAATTGAACCCATGTCTATATTCACTTGTTTTGACAAACATGGTAGGCTACGTCGATGTCTACTGAGATTGCCTTAGCTCATGTTAAGAATGCATGTGCTGCTGGGCGCGGTGGCTCACGCCTGTAATTCCAGCACTTTGGGAGGCTGAGGCAGGCGGACCACAAGGTCAGGAGATCGAGACCACCCTGGCAAACACGGTGAAACCCCGTTTCTACTAAAAATACAAAAAAATTAGCTGGACGTGGTGGTGGGCGCCTGTAGTCCCAGCTTCTTGGGAGGCTGAGGCAGGAGAATGGCGTGAACCCGGGAGGTGGAGCTTGCAGTGAGCCACGATCGCGCCACTGCACTCCAGCCTGGGCGACAGAGCGAGACTCCGTCTCAAAAAAAAAAAAAAAAAAAAAAAAAAAAAAAAAAAAAAAAAAAAGAATGCATTTGCTTTGAAGAAAGGAACTTAAATGATCATTCCCATTGTGAGGCTAAGATATGAGAAGGGTGTGGTATTTTATTACTTTGGACTTTGGGGTTAGACCTAGCATTGAGGCCTCACCTTTGCAGGATGCAACTATGACAGCTGGAAAATGCCTCCCCTGGTTAGTTAGATATTAAGATAGCTACCAAATGTGCTGAGTATTTTATGTGCAAAGTTTTAGGTGCTACCAGTTAAATTCTTTAACATCTACCTTCTTGACCCTGACTCATAAAGCGGGAGGTGTTTTTGTTAAAAGTGCAGAAATTTTTCCACAACTATAGCAGCAATTATAGAAATCTATGTGTTCTAATTTAAGGTCCCTTCACAGTCAGGACTGCAGTCACTGAGTGGATTGGTGGTTGAAATCATTTCTTCTTTGTATACTAGAGTTTTCCAAGGAGAAAAGGAAGAAAAACACAAAGGTTTGGTTCAAGAAGAGGAGCATTTGATGTCAACTCTATCTTCTCAGCCAGTGAGTGGCAGAATCCTGTTTCTAGCCATTTACTTATTTTGAACCCAGACCATTTATTTTCTAAAAACAGGTTACTCATGTGGTAGTTTGTATACCAAACTGTGGAATTTTTCATTCCAAAGACACATGGAAGTGCCTCTTTATATTTCTAACACACATTAACAGATTATGCACACAGAGCATCTACTGTAAGTAAATAATCATGAGATAAGCTGAAGGGACACACACAGAATCTATAGCAGGCATATATCTGAGAGGGAGCTCATATGCCAACCCCAGCTTTCCATGCTTGTGACTTGGGCCCTGAGAACTGATCAGGTGATCCTTAAACCAAACCCAGAAGGTGATCTTGAAAGCTTAATTTAAGCAGAGTTCTTCCAGGCTGCCGAAATGACTAGTTTAGAGTTGGTACTCATGTTGAAATCTGTATTAGTTTTTTACTGCTGCCCTAACAAATTACCACAAAAAAAAAGTAGTGGTTTATAGAACCAAAATTTACTATACTGCAGTTCTTTAGGTCAGAATTTCAACATGAATTTCACTGAAGTAAAACTGAAATGTTGCCAAGGCTGTGTTTCTTTTGGAGGCTCTAGGAGAGAATACTTTTTCTTTTTTGGCTCATTCTGATTGGGGGCAGAGTCCAGTTCCCTGTAGTTAGAGAACTGAGGTTCCTGTTTTCTTACTGGCTATGAGCTGAGGGTCATTCCTAGTGTCCAGAGGGCGCCATACATATTTTTTTATATTTCATGGCTCCTTCCTTCATCTTTAAAGCCAGCCATGGTTTAACAAATCATTTTCATGGTTCGATTTTCTCATGACTCTTCTTCTGTTGTATCTGTCGGGCTGCTTTCTGTCCTGCTTTTAAGGGTTCATGTGATTACATTGGGTCCACCCAGATCATCCAGGATAATCTCCCTATTTTAAGATCCATAAGTATAATTCCATTGGCAAAATCCTGTTTGCCATGTAACATAGCATACATAGATCTAACATCAGCCAGCCAAAATCTTTGGGTCCAAAATCATGCCACACTGTTTATGCAGTATCCCCACTCTCAGTAGACCGATTCTCCATGTGTATTCAAACACTGCAGACATTTGATTTGTGTTCTGGGATGATCCACCTCCATGTTCATGTAAAATATCGAAAGTCAGAGGCCAGAGCATTCAGAACTACCATGCAAGGTAGCCCAGGGTGGCCATTGGCCCAGGACTCACCCTTGCCTGTCTTTTGAACCTCTTTTCACAGTCCCTACTGGCATTCATTGTTTCGCCATTTAAGTCCAGCTGTTACAAAGAAGCATTGTTGGAATGTCTACCATATGTCACTGACTCTTTGATACTATTTACTCATTTATTTTTTTTGAGACAGAATTTCACTTTGTTGAATTTCAATTGTTTCCCAGGCTGGAGTGCAATGGTGCAATCTCGGCTCACTGCAACCTCTGCCCCCCGGATTCAAGAGATTCTCCTGTCTCAGCCTCCCAAGTAGCTGGAATTACAGGTCCCCGCCACCACGCCTGGCTAATTTTTTGTATTTTTAGCAGAGATGGAGTTTCACCACGTTAGCTAGGCTGATCTCGAACTCCAAACCTCAGGTGATCTACTTGCCTCGGCCTCCCAATGTGCTGGGATTACAGGTGTGAGCCATCACGCCCGGCCTGTAACTATTTTATTGCCTGCTAGTTCTGTTGATTTCTGCTCACAAACTGTGTCAAGTAAGGTAATGAGAATGTAGAAATGTAAAAATTATTAAAACAAGAAGCATTTCTATGTGTCACCTCAGTGCTAAGTAAAACACATGAATGAATGAGTGAATGGATGTTTCTAAAGATTCTGGGAGATGTCTGTAGCAGATGGTATCAGATCCCTGACATTTTATTTTATCACCCACTCCTTTATGTTAAAGGCTGCCTATGAAAAATACCTATGAACCTATTTTTTTAATCCCTCAATTTCTTTTATTTATTTTTAAATTATTATTATTAAGTTCTGGGGTACATGGGCAGGATGTACAGGTTTGTGTCATATGCAAACATGTGCCGTGGTGGTTTGCTGCACCTGTCAACCCACCACCTAGGTATTAAGTCCAGCATGCATTAGCTGTTTTCCCTGATGCTCTCTCTCCCACCATTCTCCCGCAAGAGGCTCAGTGTGTGTTGTTCCCCTCCATGTTTCTGTGTGTTCATTGTTCAGCTCCCACTTGTAAGTGAGAACATGCGGTGTTCAGTTTTCTGTTCCTGCGTTAGTTCACTGGGGATAATGGCTTCCAGCTTCATCTGTGTCCTTGCAAAAGACATGATCGCATGCTTTTACACTGAATCTCTTCATAAGGGCTGTTTTTCTGGCTATGGGACACATTCCTTTCATGGACTGAGTAAGCAAGAAGCATCAGGGAATTAACAACCCTGGAAAAAGCACTCAACTTAGGATAAATGGGGACTTAGTGGATCGTGCCTCAGCTTCCTCATGCTCTAGAGTGAGGATACAGCACTGAAGTGTGTTCTGCCATCTCCCAGAGCTCCACGATGGGATTAAGCCCCAGTTGCCCATAGTGGGCACTTGCTTGTTAACAAAAATTAATTGTTCTCCTCCTAGCCAAGTCTCAATTTCCATTCCCCATTGATGTTCCCTTGCATCACTCTAAAATGTACAGTTTGCACTTGGATTTTACGCCAGCTCTGCTTTCAGGGAAATCAAAATTAAATAGTACATTCACCATAATGAGAAACACCGTAGCCTAACAATTCCATCAAGTAAGGTTTTCTGAGCGGTGGATATTCTCATCATCATCCTTTTGTCATCAGTCTTTTGTCCCTCCCCCTCTTTTTCCTCCCTTGTACAGTATGTCACTGCTGTTGTAGGATGTGGATGCTTGGATTATTGAATAGGTTTGAAAGCAACTGCAGCTTGATCGTGTGCTCATGGTGCATTTCCCAAAAGTTAAAAAACTTGAGTTGGGTTGACCGAGTGATCAGAGCACAGGGTTTTGATGGCACAATGTCTTGCTCACGTGTGAGGAGACTGATGTATTCGCTGCCACATTCTACTCATTTATACTTGCCTCAGTGTGGTTTCTCATTTGCAGGTTGCTTTTAACCATATAGATGCTTTCCTGGATAGAGAACATGGAGGCATGATTTTTGAAAGCTTGCCTGCCTCAGATGCACCCACACATACACAGATATATGCACATACAGAGTATTCTGATAACAACTTAGAGATTTAAATATTTTTGGCAATTTTGTGGTGTTATTTTCAGGGGTTATGTATTCTTAATCTTGATTGCATGTGTGTCTTGACATCTTTACGCCTAAGGGATGTTTTTATAGATGTCTGAATTAAACATTGAACTCTTTTCAAGATAGCTGAGTTAACATTTAAGTGGTTTTGATTAACCTGGGTTTGCTTATTTGCTCCTAGATGTTCTAATGCAGAGCCATCTCCCTTGGCATGAAGTGATTTGGGAGCACAGTTTTAGGAAGAATAATTTTCTAAATAGCCAAGAGATTCCTGGCCAGAATGTTTCCCAAAACTGGCCTCAAACTGAAGAATTGAGGTTTAGCCATCCTCCTTCCCCTTAGCCATTCAGGTGGTGCAGATTGAGAAATTGGAACCAAACTGTACAGACACCAGATTGACCAAGGGTGACAAAATCAGTGCTGACAAGGCTGTGGTTGCTGGGTAGGGGAAGGGTTCATGAGCTAGTAAGCAGGACTCAGCTTGGAATTTGGAAAATCCTTAGTGCATGCAATTTTGCCCAGAGTGGCGTGTTGTCGAGTTGTCCTCAAGCTACATTTGCCATTAAGAGAAATGAACTTTAAAAAACAGCATAGCCCTTCACAAGCCTGTCTTTACTCAGAGCCTGAGAAAGGAGGGTCCCATCTGGCTTAACACATTACAACTTCTTCACAAGTGGAGCTTCTCAGCTGCTACCCTTAAGCTTCCGTTCTGACTAGTATTGCTTCTTAGGTATCAAAGAGGAATTACATTAGTCTAAAAGCTTTTATTGAGCATATACTATACACACCACTAGGAAAATAGTAATGTCTTGCTGTCCAGGGCTGTGCATTCTAGTAGGTGGTGCAAAAAGGTAGGTATATGTAATTATAATGCAAGGAAAGAGAAAATGCCATTTGTTAGTCATGAAATGAGGTGTTAGAGAAGCTCAGAAAAGGATATTATTACTCTTCCTACCCTCCTAACTGCAGGAACTGTGGCAGATCATTTAAAGTATATGTAGGTATTACATACATACTATATTTTATGTATCTGCTAATTCTTGGATTTTTGAATAGGTTTGAAAGCAACTACAACTTGATCACAACTTGTTATTGGGGTCACAACTGACCCCAACACTAATTTGCCCAGATATGTGTGTGTGTGTGTGTGTGTGTGTATATATATATATACACACACATAACCTGAGTAATTTATATGTGCGTGTGTATGTGTGTGTGTGTATATATATATATATGTCCGGTTTTAAAATACTACCTGAATTCTAGGTCCTTATACATAAAAAGTTACTGTTTAACTTAAATATCACTTAGACATCTTAAACTTCATATATCCAAATTCACTCTCATCATCTGTATCCTCCACACACACACACACGTGCACATTTATCTGCTCTTCCTCCCTTATTGTGTCTTTTTACAACAGCTCCTAATTCACTTGTTGAGACCAGAAACTCAGCTGTTGCTCTTCACTCCTACATCTTTTTCATCTCTACCTTCTCCTTTAGATTTGTGATTCCTAGTATCTCTCAAGTCTGTGAATTCCTCTCAAAATTCACTTTTGCACACCTACTCGAAGTCGTCACAATTTCTCATCTAGGTTATTCCAATAGCGTTGCAACTCTCTGACCTGTTTTCTAGTCTTTGTCCCTTTTAGGGCAAATGTATACTTTGCATTTCCTGGAACAATAGTAGTTACAACTGTTGTCCTGGTATTATTATTAATAGCACTTGCTTCTTTCCCAAGAAAGTCCTGGTTTGGAGAATAAATTATGATCACTCAACCTTCTATTCACTCCTTAGGGCCAGAGTGACCTTTTAAAAGCTTAATTAATGCTACTCTTATTCTTCATTCGTCACTTTCATTACAATGCTTATCACCTTCCTTACACTCACCCACAATCTGTTACTCCCTAGTTTGTTTTGTGGTTTACTTGGTCGTGGTTTCTAGCTCTCTTGTCTTCCCACTCCCTTTAGATTGACTCCCCTTAAGGCTAAGACAATGCTTATTTTGTTCTTTACTCTGTACTGCCTATAACACAGTAGAAACTAAATATTAATACATATTTGCAAATACCAGTGGCTGTTGTTTTTTGTTGTTAATACAGTGAAAGCATCAGTATGCACCAATAACATATTTTGGCTAAAAGATAACCTTTATTCTAGAAAGCTGCCCTAGGACTAGATTTCAGAATATTTCAGAGGTTCTTCTGCTTTTGGCCGTGGCAGAATAACTTGTACCATAAACAACTTTAATACTAGCTAAAATATAGGAGGCATCATTTTGCAGGCAATGGGTACCAAGCAACACAGAGTTGTGATCCTTCAGGGAATTGGAGACATGTGAGATGAAGCCGCCGTTGACCCGGTTTTATTCCTGGGAGGAATGTCTCCAACATAGGTGCACTGAGATAAAGAATTTAGAAATTGGGGATGATGAGATAGCTGGAATTTGTGGAACCAGTTGCTAGAAAGGGCACATCTGTGTAGGAGGGAGAAGTCTCCATGCCCTGATTCTTGGCTGAGGAATAAGCCACTTACGCACAGGGTCAGGCTGTTTGAGTCCTCACAGGGAGGGTTAACTGTGACACAGAGGCCAGGGTAGAGGTAGTACAGGTTGTAGGCATTCAGTTGAGACTCCAGAAAGATCAGACTTTAGGAGTAAAGTGTGTATCTTAGGGCAAGGTTCAGCAAATTATGCTCTGCAGACAACACCTGGCTATGGGCTGTCTTTGTATAGTCTGTGATCAATTAAAATGGGTTTTAAATGATTACAGCATAATAATATGTGGCTGAGACTGTATTTTACCTGCAAAGCCTAAAATTTCTACTATCTGGCTCTTTTCAGAAAATGTCAGCCAATCTCTTCCCTATAGTAAGGGGCAGGCCTCGTGACGATAGACAAATCCTAAGTAGACCTTCCCAACAACGCATAAAAATGAGCTTGAGAGGGTCAAGAGCATATGTGAGTTAGCTGAGTGCTCCCAGAACAAAACTCAACCACCATTTAAGGAAAGACGATATAATTCAGACCCCTTACAGTTCGTTCTATGTACTGAAATCCACACAATTGAAATGTCTAGTAGCACAATAAAAAATACCATGGCTGGTGTGGTGGCTCACACCTGTAATCCCAGCCCTTTGGGAGGTCAAGGTGAGTGGAGGACTTGAGCCTAAGACTTCAAGACCAGCCTGGGCACCATGGCAAAACCCCTTCTCTACAAAAACAAAACAAAACAAAACAAAACAAAACAAAAAAAACCCACAAAAATTAGGCACAATGGTGCATGCCTTTGTTACCAGTTACTCAGGGAGCTGAGGCAGGAGGATTGTTTGAGCCCAGGAGGTTAAAGGGAGCTGTGATTTCACCACTGCACTCCATCCAGCCTGGGTCACAGAGCAAGACCTTGTCTCATAAAAATAACAAGTAAACAAATACTAGATGTGTAGAATAGAAAAAAAATTGACTGACAATCTAGAGCAGGGTTTGGCAAGCCACAGTTTGTGAGACAGAGCCCTGTTTCTGTAAATATTCTTATTTCATTGGAATATAGTCATGCCGATTTGTTTCCATTTTGCCTATGGCTACTTTTGTAATGAGAAGGTTGGACAGTTTCAACAGAGACCATATGGCCCACGGAGCCTGCAATATTTGTTTTCTGTCTCTTTTAAGGAAAATGTTTTGTCCACTGATTAGGAGAAAAAACACTCAGTAGAAGGGGACTACAAGATGACCCAAATGTTAGGATTAAAGTAGACAAGGACTTTGAAATAACTGTTAGGAATATTGGAGGATTTACAGGAAAGGATGGACATGGTGAGTTTGCAGATAGGAAGTCCCAGAAACCAAATGAAAACCATAAACAAGAACCAAACTGAGATTCTGTTAGGTTGGTGCAACAGTAATTGCAGCTTTTGCCATTAAAATGATAATAAATAATGGCAAAAGCCGCAATTACTTTTGCACCAAGCCAATAAAATTAAGAGTATAGTATATATCTGAAATGTAAACATCAGATTGTAAAATGCTGAATATAGAAACCAGTTAACTTGAAGATAGCAAAGAATAGAACTAAGGAACAGAAAGAAGAAAAATATTTAAAAACGAACAAAGCCTCAGTGATTTATGGGAAATATCAAGCATTTAAATACATATAATTGGATTTCTGAATGGAGAGAAGAGACCGACGGTGGGACCAAAAACTCTTTTAAAGAATAAAAGCTAAAATTTTCCAAATTTGGTTAAAATATCAGCCTGTACTCCAGAGAGGGGGAAAAGCAAGCAGTATAAATATAAGGAAAAATTATACCTGAAAACATTATAAAGAAATGCTAAAACCAAAGATACACAGATGCATTTTTCTTTTGGAAAAGAGATCTATATTTGCCTGTTGTGCAACATCTGTCTGTCATGAGTATAGTTAACTAAGTCCTCTAAAGCCATCCCCCAGTGAGACACTGTGACAACTTCTGGGATTGGAAGTGGTGAGGTTAGAAAGGGGTAGGGGAGCTCATTGAGAGTAGAATCAAAGGGAAGTCAAAGAGTGAGAATTAAAGAAAAAGAGAAAAAGGGGGCAAAGGAACTCCCCAAAGCGTAAAAGCAGCATACAACAAATTTGATAGTAGCCAAGATGAGGTTCCATGTTATTTGAAATGTGCTACTCTTGGGGCTGAGGCTGTGGAGTTGCTCTTACTACAGACAAGTTGCTTTTGTTCTGTTGCATAGGTACAGACTGCAGTGATGTTGCATAGATAGGGAATCCTTTCCTGGGTACCAACAGTAAAAGGGCTTCATTGCTCACTGATGATCAAACAGTCTTCAAATGCAAGCAGTTACTGGTTTTAGTTAACAGTTATTTATAGAGCACTGACAGGTTGCCCAAAAGAACTCTAGGAGAAGAGCTGGGAAGTGGAAAACTTTCAGTTGCTGTGTTGCCTTGGAACAGTGTCTCTTAGCATATATGATTAGGGGAAAGAAAGATAAAACGTTGCAAATATTTAGGAATCTGGAGGTTTTACAGAAATACCTAGATTTTTTAGGACTTCCCTTTAAAACAATAAATATTAAAAAATAAAAGCCCACACAACTTTGGGCTTGCATTTCTTTTTCTTTTTTCTTTTTTTTTTCATTTTTTCTTTTGATTTTTTTATTTTTATTTATTTATTTATTTTTTGAGATAGCGTCTTGCTCTGTCGCCCAGGCTGGAGTTCAGTGGTGCGATCTCGGCTCACTGCAAGCTCCACTTCCTGGGTTCACGCCATTCTCCTGCCTCAGTCTCCTGAGTAGCTGGGACTATAGGTGCCCGCCACCACGCCCAGCTAATTTTTTGTATTTTTTGTAGAGACGGGGGTTTCTCCATGTTAGCCAGGATGGTCTCGATCTCCTGACCTCATGATCCACCCGCCTCAGCCTCCCAAAGTGCTGGAATTATAGGCACGAGCCACCATACCCGACCTGGACTCGCATTTCAACATGGACACAATTTCTTGTGACTGAATAACCATGGATTTATTTGAATGAGGCATACTACACTCTGCCACAGTCTTTGCACTTCCCTATCAGTCCCCCACACTGACATCGGGTGTCAGTTGCTATTTATCTTCACACTTGTTTTTGTTTGTTTGTTTGTTTGTTTGAGACAGAGTGTTGTTCTATTGCCAGGCCAGAGTGCAATAGCGCGATCTTGGCTCACTGCAACCTCCACCTCCCGGGTTCAAGTGTTTTCCCTGCCTCAGCCTCTTGAGTAACTGGGATTACAGGCGCTCGCCACCATGCCCTGCTAATTTTTTGTATTTTAGTAGAGATGAGGTTTCACCATGTTGGCCAGGATGATCTCGATCTCCTGACCTCGTGATCCACCTGCCTTGGCCTCCCAAAGTACTGGGATTACAGGTGTGAGCCACTGCTTCCGGCCATTTTTTTCTTTATAGTAGAATTAAGTAGAAATGAAATGGTTTCTTTTACACAAGTCTTTGTCAGAACCAGCAAAAGAAAAGACCAAGAAGAGTCCCATGCTTGAGAAAAATCTTAAGAAAATAGGATATAACAGATTTCTTGGTGGAAGTGTAAAATATTTTCATATGCCTAATATACAAAAAAAAAAAATGCCATATCCCTTCTCAGTTGACTCAAATGGAACACCTGTGGGATGCCTGCAGATACTTGAATTTCTTCAAATTGTTGCTTTAGGAATACTTTATTTTTGCACATGAAATTTTTTTCCTCCTCATAATACGCCATCATGCTAATCAGGGTTAACAACACAAAGTGTAAACAATTCTAAATACGACCTTCCCATTTCTAACCAAGATGTTCACTTGTAACACTGTATGCATCATGTGAAATCACCAGTTTAAAGTTCTATTCCAATGTTATGGTTGATGTGCCCACTCATATAGCTCCTGTGAGCCCTGGGGATAATGACACAGTTTCTTGTACAATTTAAGTGGTGTCACCTCTCTGGAGACCAGTGAACAGACTGCTGGTTGTTGTCTTAGTTAAACACTTACTTTCTAATAATTTTCTAACGTTGCATTTCTGGGACAGCTTGGAAATGTGCCGTGTTATTGGGTGTAAGTGGGAGAGGTGGGCAAAGACATCCGTGTGATTTCTTGGAACGGGGCCATTTAGTTAGTGGACGAGACCCCAGAGGTTTTCTTTGCACAGACTTCTCCTGATGCACTTATAATTTTCTGCCCAGAAATCTCTTCAAGGCCTATGGAGTTTTAGCTCTGGGGGAATTACTCCTCTGAGTAAGCGGCTTCCCAGCTGCACACACAGCACTCCAATCAGGCTAGTCCTTGTTCAGACAGTCCATGAGGGGGAATGTTGGCACTGGCGGGCAAGGCCCTGTCAGCTCCATTGTTTCAAAATATATCGGTGATGTCCATGTGTAACTGACCAAAGTAAATGCTGTTTTGCAAACTGCAGTGAATTTTACATGATGAATTTTCCTACGAAAGTCAAAATGGGAATTTCAGGTTAGTGTAGGCGGTGAAGCTACTACATTTATTAGCATCAAAAGCACAGAGTCTCAAAGATGAACTAATCTGTGAATAACTGTGCCATTTGTAACATCGTAAACACGGACTAATGGGGACATGGTACAGTGGAATGCTGGTATTTGCAACCTGTCATCGTATTAGTACAATGATGAAATTTGCTGCTAAGTTCCTCAGCAAATATCCAGTATCATGTTTGTGCCTTCTTGTTATAATTTGTACCGTATTAGTAGCATCTTACCATATTAGTGACTTTAAAATGTTTTTAAAATTATCTCTCTCAGATTGATGGAAATGGAATGTTCTGGGGTTGTGCAACTATTAGTCATATTAAACTTGCCCCGTTAGCAGCTTTCCCTGGAACTGATGCTTAAAAGAGGTTTTAATATAAACAAAATGTACTTCTGAGATGTGCTTCCAGCTACAACCAATTTCTCCCAGTCCATTAGCTACTTTGTATCCCTTTTATGAAACTTGAGATTGTGCTTTTATTGAGGAGTCAAAGTGTTTGCTCAACTCATTAGGCCAAACAGAGAGAGAGAGTAAACTCAAGGGCTGTGCTGTCTCCTGAGTTACTCTGAGGCCCCGTGAATGGAGCATTACGTCTGTCACTGTTAAGACAGACAAGCACCTTTTGAGATTTTCCTGCCTGTACCTCTCTGTACCACTTGCTCCTCCTCCTCTTTGGCTCATGAGAAAGGCTGGTAACTCCACTGTTCATTCATTCTCATCTTTAGTTTCTGGATTTCAAAAGCCATCATTTTCTTGCAGAAGAAAGAGAAAGGAGCACTGAATAGGCAAGCCAGCTGATGTCCACTGTACAGGGTGTTTTGGTGTCAGGAAAGCTGGTTTAGAAACCACCTTAGGAAATGACCTAACCCAGAAATGGGTTGTCGTCGTGAAATGGCTTTTCCTCTTGTTAATGACCAACCCCATAGACTTCATTTATTTATTTAGAGGGAGTGTCACTCTGTCATCCAGGCTGGAGTGCAGTAGCATGATCTTGGCTCAGTGAAGCCTCCACCTCCCGGGTTCAAGGGGTTCCCCTGCCTCAACCTCCTGAGTAGCTGGGATTATAGGTGCCTGCCATCATGCCTGGCTAATTTTTGTATTTTTAGTAGAGACAAGATTTTGCCATGTTTGCCAGGCTGGTCTCGAAACCCTTGTCTCAAGTGATCCACGCGCCTTGGTCTCCCATCGTGTTGAGATTACAGGCGTGAGCCACCACACCCAGCCAAGACCCTATTTTTTATTTTATTTTATTTATTTATTTTTTTTTGAGACAGACTTTCACTCTGTCACCCAGGCTGGAATACAATGGCACGATCTCGGCTCACTGCAACCTCCACTTCCCAAGTTCAAGCGATTCTCCTGCTTCAGCCTCCTGAGTAGCTGGGATTAGACTCATGTGCCACCATGCCCGGCTAATTTTTGTATTTTTCTTTACTAGAGACAGGATTTCACCATGTTGTCCAGGCTGGTTTGGAACTCCTGACCTCATGATCCACCATCCTTAGCCTCCCAGTAAGACCCTATTTTCAAATGAGGTCACATTCTGAGGCACTGGGAGTTAGGGTTTCAATTTATCTTTTTTGGGGGGAACACGGTTCAACTCATGATAGCCCGAAGTGTCTATTTGCGTGTATCTATCCCATATGGTGCACCATTCTCAATCGGCAGGGGCCATGCAGGGTCTGTTGCTGTAGGATTATAATCAGACTCGCTGACTTCACTTCCTGTCTCTGCACCATCGCGTATGGCCCCGGGACTGCATATGTTTGTTGGCCAAACCCAGTTTTACTTGCTCATCATGCATCTGTCTCTGCCCCACCTGGAGCTTGCAAACTGAGGGCGGGGCAGGGGAGGGTTGTTAAGAGGAGACCAGTGTGTGTTCCTAAAAGAAGAGGAGCAGAGGAAAGGTATGCTGAGCAGGTACAACAAAGAAAACAGCACGGAATGCTTCATACGGAAAGTTCTGCATGAGCAGAACCACAGTTTACACTGCATACCTGCATTTTGTCATGCAGCACAAGTCCCAAGAATAGAAGGAGACATTCAGCAACTCAGAGTCCTTCTTTGTCAAGTTTGGGCTGTAAATTCTTGGAGAATTTAGAGGTGGTGTCACATCTGTTTCTCTCTCTCTGTATAAAGAAAAATAAAATGCCATCTTGAATAAGTACCTCATAAAGGCTTTTGCATTATGATGGAGAGAGAACCAGGAAGATGAGAGTGAAAAATAAACATTTTCCTGCATGGCATAGGGAGGCTTTTGAGGGTACTTGAGATATTTAAGCTGTTGTCTTGATCTAGGTGGTGGTTATATAGGGTGGTGTTTGTGTGTGTTTATCAGACTGTACAGTTAAGATTTATGTGCTTTAACCCCGTGGTTGCTAGGGGCTGTAGGGTGATAATGGGAAGTTATTATTAATTGGGTATAGAATTCCAGTTTTGTAATGTAAAAAAAGTCCTGTAGGTGGATGGTGGTGATGGTTGCCCAACAATGTGAATGGACTTAATGCAGCTGAAGTACACATTTAAAACGATTAAATATTAAATTCATGGTATATATATTTTATCACCATTTGAAAAACACGAGTATAGTTTACTATATCAATATTATTCCTCAGTCAAAAAAGTAAACAAAATGTCCCATTCCCATTTGTCTTGGGGAGTCACAAGAAGGGTTGAACTGACCTCTGATTTCATGCAGCATGGACAGGCAATATTCGGGATTCTGACTACAATATCTCAGCAGACTGTTGAACACTGGCGTAAATAGATTATTTCCTCCAGTGCCTTGCCTATCATTCTGTACCTTCTTCAGCTTCCTAAATCCTAGCAGCGAGTAACCTGTCTTTATCCTGGCAGAACTGCCTTCACTGTGATTTCAATGCTAAAGTAATGACTATTTGTACTGAATACATTTAACAGAGCCTAGTCCCTAGGGGATGTGTATTTTTCCCCTTCATGTTTGTTATAAAGTTTGCAGATCACCATCCCTGTAGTCACTTAAGCTCTCTGACCTGTTCAGAGATTCCTCAGCAATGTGCTGTCTTTGTAGCCTCTTATCCTGGTCCATGTTCTCTTGGGGTACACTCACAAATTTATTTTTCTAGCTGCATGCTGGCATTTTGGGATTGGCTGCCATATGAACCCTGGGTGTTAGGGTATGCTTCCCATCACAGATGACATTGAATAGTTCAACCCACTCCGTCTCTCCCTGTGCAAGCTGTCACCATCGTTCATTGCCTGGAAGACCACAACAAACTCTTGACTGGCCTTTTCACTGTCACTTTGCCTCAAGGCCACAATCCATCCTTAGGACCAAGGGAGCCTTTGAGATTAATCATTCCCTCCTTGACTTTCCTTAGCAGTTTCTTATTGCTTGTGGAGCAAAACACAGATCACATCTTTGATAACTAAGGCTCTGCACGAACTGGTCTTCACCTCACTTTCCCTCCTCAGCCCTTGCAAGTTGCTGGCCCTAGCCATACTGGCCTTATTTTATTTTATTTTATTTTATTTTTTTTAGAGAGAGTCTCTGCCACCAAGGCTGGAGTGCAGTAGCATGATCTTGGCTCACTACAACCTCCACCTCCCATGTTCAAGCAATTCTCCTGCCTCAGCCTCCCAAGTAGCTGAGATTACAGGTGCACGCCACTATGCCCAGTTAATGTTTGTATTTTTAGTACCGACAGGGTTTCGCCATGTTGGCTGGGCTGGTCTTGAACTCCTGACCTCAAGTGATCCACCAGCCTCAGCTTCCCAAAGTGCTGGGATTATAGGTGTGAGCCACTGCACCTGGCCCACATTGACCTTATTAAGATGCAGAACGTGGTAATAATGTTCATTAAACCTGTTTGTGTGTTTGTGTCCTGAACCTTAGCTATTATAATTTGGCCATTCCTCATGGGGAGATCAAAGGGAAGATGTTCCTGGCTTTAGAGAAATTCACCTTCCAAGGCTAGCAAAATAGAAGCACTTACTTCTCACTAATGATGGAAATGGGAGTAGCAGGGGTTTTTATATGGAGGACATTATTTATATCCTTTTTAATTAATTTATTCATTGACTCAATACAAATTGATCATTTCACTATACCTGTGTTTTATATCTCAAGTTAGGATTGGGTAGTGAAGTGATAGTTTTATTATTGTCCATATTTCATAATAATTATATATTTTAAATATTTCATAATGAGTAATTTTTAAAAATTATACTGATGACCCTGGCCTTGGTAACATGGATGATCTGAGCACTACCTGTCTGGAGAATCCAATAATATGATTGCTCTTACTGATGAACTAATATGTTTAACCATCTTCCTGTTGAGGTCAGTCTTTTCAGTGCCATAAATATTTCTTCCAGGCAGTGGAGTTTGGGATAATGTAGTAGAAATGGCTGGAGTTTCTCCTAAAGGAGAAGAATCTGCACTTGCTCCTGTGGCCAGAGAGATCACAATTGGAAATGAGCAGCCATGTGGTTAAAAGTGGAAGAAGTGATTGAATTCCTCCCACCCTGTCTACTTCATAGTGATGGTCGGTGGTAACCACCCCAATTTGCAGAATCTGGGAGAACCACTCTGGAGATCACATCTTGGTATCCAAATTCCCTGTTATCTATCTTGGTAAACTCCAGCCTTCTGGTTGGATATTTTAGGTACTGCAACATTGAAGACTTATGGTTCAGGATGAATCTACCTTCTCAGGAGCTTCGGTTGTACAGAATATACTGTCAAGTGATGTCCTGTAAACACATATTAAATGAAGGTTCCAGGCTGGGCGTGGTGGTTTGTGCCTGTAATCCCAGCACTTTGGGAAGCTGAGGCGGGTGGATCATTTGAGGCCAGGAGTTTGAGACCAGCCTGGGAAACATGGGAAAACCCTGCCTCTACCAAAAATACCAAAAATTTAGCTGGATGTGGTGGCATGCACCTGTAGTCCCAGCTACTTGAGAGGTGGAGATGGGAGGATTGCTTGAGCCTGGGAGGTGGTCGTTGATCCAACCTCCACCTAGGTGACAGAGTGAGACCCTGTCTTGATAAATAAATAAATAAATAAAAATTTAAAAAAGAAGATTTCAGGACTGATTCAGTTGAGTTTATCAAGTCATTTTTCACATTCAGTTCAGTGTTTAGTAACACAACTCTTTAATGAAGACTTGCAGACTTTCTTTCATAAAGTTTAAAGTTGGATACTGATTGCTGTACGTAATTAATATATCACAATGGCATTCAATTTCTGTAGCAGATCAGAAGCCACTGAAACAGATAGGCCACCAGTAGCTTAATCAGTGTTGGTTTCAGGCTATTGCTTTGCAATTGATTAATTATTGTGTTGAGTTGATAACTGATAACTGGATTAATTATTTTAAAATAATTTATCTTGAAGCCTGACACCAGGAGTTGTAAATGTTTCCACTGTGAAAGCAGCTCTGGACCTACCAGCCTGCTTGTAAATATGGGGAAAAAATGGTTTTGAATTGAATATTTGGATATATTTACTTTGTTATTAAAATGATTTTAGATGGAAGTTTTTGGGAGTGGCAGTAAATAGAAAATGTCACTCTGCTCATTTCAAGGAACAAGGTTTGAGGAATTGATTGAATCATCCGTTTGGTTATGAGCAGAATTTCAAACATAGAAATAATTTGCTGACACCCCCTGAGGGGACAGTCCACGGAACGTTCCATTCCGTCTGTTTAACCTCTGGACTCTAGAGTACAGGGATTGTAACACCTCCCACGCTTGATTAATGGGAAACAGCTGTCTCCTGCTCGTGTCACAGTGATAAAATGTTTCTCCATCTTAGGGCGAATCTCATTCCTTTGCAGAGGGACCACATGTTCAAGCAGGTGGGAGAATGAATGGGTGCAAACTGAACAGAGGCAGGAAGAGCATAAGCAGGAGACTCATTTAGGCTCACAGAAGCTGAAGATTAAATATTAAAAAAAAAAAACCAAGAAATGACACATACCAATCCTTCGGTGTATCAGAGGCCATGAAGTCTAGACTGTGTACACCCCTCATTGTAGATCACATATGTTTCTTTGAGCTTACAAGCCTTCTCAGAGCTTGTAAGAGAACTCAGTCTACGAACTCAGATGCACAAGAAACAACTTATTACATTATTCATTTTTAATCAGTCTAATTTTAAATCCAGATTCTTGTCCCTATCAGGCAAAACGTTCACTTTCAGCTATTTCACTCTTTTGCCTTTTCCTGGAGATGTGTGAGAGCATGGGAGATGATGGTGCCCAGAAGGCACCAGGCATGGGTCAGTTGTTAGCGGTTGTCATGGTGACATCTGCTTTTAGGTACACATAGCAGATCTTGGCTTGGTGGCTCACTTGGTTCTCTACCATCCTGAGGTATGGTGACTTTGTGGGGAAGCTGGGAACCCTGTCACTTAGCATCCTGCCTACCTAGAGGCATCATGCAGCTCTTTTCTTCCTGGGACCCAGAGCTGTTTGCCCCACTCACATTCTTGATACCTGTGACCTCTTAAAGGCCCTAACACTCTCCTGATCATCTTTCAGGTCGCTTACCCTTATCCCACCCATGGGCTTCTCTGATCAAACATCTGCAAAGCATGGGTAAATAAATGTGTGGGGCAGACCTGGTATAATACAATCAAGGTATGGAAGGACTGTGGTAGACAGGAGCACATGATTCAGGTCCAGAGACATTCAGATGCAATTAAATAAAACAGAACACTGTACTGGTCAAATGGACTATATATGTATATATATGTGTGTATATATATATATGTGTGTGTGTGTATATATGTATGAACTAATATATATGTATGAAATACATATACACACACATGTATGTAGGGGAGTAGTGGAGGAGGGAAGAAAGAAAATTGTGGACAGGAAAAAGCATATTAATATTTGAATAAATAATCTCACTATGCACACCTTGAAGAGGAAAAAAGAAAATGTGAATTTGCATCGACCTAGTAACGTCTTACTTAGAGAGACCCATTTTTTCCTTTGATTTCAGCAGGCCAGTTGTAAGAAATAGAGCTCCATGCAGCAATGCCCCAAGAAAAAGGGGGAATGTCAAGGTGCTGCTTCATAACTGACTTCAGTGACCATGTGAGAGGGCTAAAGAATTTCAGAGGTGGTGATACATTTCTTCAAATTGAACTTCAAAGACCAGAGGCTGATTGGTCTCCTGTGCTCACTTGCCCTAAGTGAAATGAGGTTTCTCCCTAATGTAGGATAGGTGACCTGTAGCTCTCGTTGCAGAAAACGAGCACTGAGTGAATGTAAAATGTATGCACAAGCATGATGTGTTCATACTCCCCCTTTCTCTCATGTCTATAGCTGGCAATCTTTGCCTGCCTGCCTGCCTGCCTGCCTGTCTGTCTGTCTGTCTGTCTGTCTGTCTGTCTGTCTGTCTGTCTGTCTATCTATCTATCTATCTATCTATCTATCTATCTATCTATCTATCTATCTATCTATCTATCTATCTTTCTATCTATCCATCCATCCATCCATCCATCCATCCATCCATCCATCCATGCAGCCATCCAGCTGTCCATCCATTTGTCTATCCATGCATCTATTCATCTATCTATGTATCTGTCTATCTATCTATCTTTCTGTCCATCCATCCATCCATCTCACTAATGTGTCAGTATCTTACTCAGAATGGAAGATAAAGTAAGTATTATATTGTAAAAGTTCTATATGAACGTCATATCTAAAGTTGTGTGTGTGTGTCTCTGTACTTGTGTGTACTTACATCTCAAATCCAATAAAGAGGCTACAAACATAAATGCCTACAAGGGCCAGACCTATAAAGGAAAATTGGTTATTCTACTTGCCAAATAACGTCTGATGCCATGGATTGGTGTGGACTAGAGAACTGGAACATATTTGTCACCTAAAGAGAACAGTTGCCACTCAGCGCCGACCCATGGATATCACTATGAAAATGTAGACCATACCTTGCTGGATCATCCAATACTTCCAAAAAAAAATGTGCAAATTATTTGAAATCTCTTGATTTTTAAATATCGGCAAATAAGTTATGTTTCAAAAAAGTATCGATATATTGGCCAAATGAAATGCACAATCAGGGTATTTGCTGGCCATGGGTTTAAACGTCTGCATTTACCGATTCACCATCACTGCATCCTGAGTGCCTCCACAGAGATGGATACAGAGCAGGTGTTCAATAGAATATTTGTGGAATCAATGAATGAATATATGCATGCAAATTTTTAAAGAGTAGGGTGCTTATTTTTCCCTAAGTTTTCCTATCCAAAAGGGCACATTTTGTCCCTGTGCAAATTGAGAATTAGTGGAGATCATGTCCGGAGGTGATCTCTGTCACCAGAAACCATAAGAAAGATGAATTTTCTATTTTGTCTTCGCTGTAATGATAAAGTGTGTGCAGAACTTCTCCCAAGTAAGAGAAAGCAATCAATCCTAGTTTGTTCAGACGGTCCTAGGTTTTAGCATTGAAAATCCTGCATCCCAGGAAACCCTTCTGCCCCATCAAAGCAGGATGGTTGGTGATTTCATTCTTGATCCTGTTTGCTGTAATTCATGGGCTTTAAAATGTAGTAAGCAGATTGGTCAGTGTACATGCCTGATGGAGAACTTTCCAGTTGGGGGCTGTGTCGTTATTTTCTTACCTCTCTGAGATAGCCAGCTCTGAGGCTGTCTCCCTCACTGCTTGTTTTATGGCGTGGCTTGGTGGTAATTCTCTCCAACATGCTTGGCCAGTGTGCATCTTGATGGGACTACCTATAGTCTATTTTAACAGGTTACTTGCCACCTGTCTCATGCTGCAAATGATTCCACAATTCACCTAATGCTTTTTAATTATCTAGGTTGACATTTTGCCATGTGAAGTTTTAGGTAAACATTTAAATCAACAAGGGGCTCGGTTAAGCAATTTTATCTGTGTGCCATGTAAAAATATAACTAATGGTCAAAACTCAGACCTGAGCAAGAGATAATGTTTCCCCCTCTCCCCTTCTGTACATTGTCTGTTTTAATATTAATTTCTTCTTTATCCATATATCAATAATTGAACACTGCACCAATTAATATGCCGGGCAAATTGCATTCCCCATCCTCTCATTCATGATGTATTTCAGTAATGGAGATAATTTTCAAGATAAAGCATACAATTTAAAATGGATTAAAAAGAAAAACTAATAAAGGAGAAGTGATTTATAGAAAAAAAAATTTGGATACTTTCAGGAAATCTTAGCTGTGCATCCAAGCCGATGGATTTTGTAAGGAGAGCCTATTGAAACGATCAAGTTTTATGCATGCTGCAAAATTTCCTAGGTCTGCGATTGCAAAGAATGAGAGAGAGAGAAGAATGTATACACACATACATACATACACACACACTTTAAAATTTGGTCTTCTAATGAGGGCGTGTGTATCATCTTCATCCTTAGATTAGGAAGCTACAGATTTATGCTAGCAAGTCTTCTTGAAGCTTTCCATTTGCTGGGCTTAGTTGGTGGGGCTTAGTTTTTTGCTTTTGATTTGCTGAATTGGCACACAGGCTTCTGACGGCCCATCCCCCCGGCCCTCCTTCCCTTTTCCCGGTCCACACCCTGGCTGAGAGCCCTGCACAGAGATGGGCAGGCGGCAGCTGCAGCGACGGGCAGGACCGCAGCCTCTGAGCCCGCAATGACACCGTGGCGTCGGTAGATGGCTGTAGACAAGTGTGCTGAGCTGTGTGGTGTGAAGAGTAATGAGTCTGGGGAGGCCTTGACCTGACTGGATGCTGCTTTTATCTGAAGTACATTTAAAGAGATAAAGGGGAAGCCGGGTTGCTGCACATGTTCTTTTCTCTGCGGCTGGAGCTTTACTTTGAGTTTAAAAAAATTCTCAGCTGCTGGCATCCCAGAGTCACCGGCTCTGTGCAGATGGGTTTGCCTCAAGAGGATTGGCCGCCTTCCTGTAAATTCCACCGGTGGGAACTTCCGTGAATCTCCCACCCGCCATCAGGAAACGGTGTAGTGCCTGTCTATTTATGATCACACCATCGCTAGTATTATGAATATTACCAGTATCATCAGGTTTTGTTTTCGCCACTGTGGCTGGCCGCCTAAAGTGTCTGGATTTGCTCATTAAACAGCCAAGCCAAGAATTTGTTACCTAAGCAAGCTTGACAGAAAAGAGAAGAAGAGCAAGAGTTAGGAAGGGAAAAGAGAGAGAGAGAAGGAGGGAGAGAGGGAGGGAGGGAGGGGGAGAGAGAGGGAGAGAGAGAGGGAGAGAGAGAGAGAGAGGCAGCCAGAAGCAAGTCACATCACATACAGTGCCACTGAAGGAATGTTACCCTCATAAACTCATAAACAAGCACACCAAACCTTGTGTAAGGAAAGAAGAGGGTCTCTGAGGACTTGACAGGAAAAGGCAAGATTTTCTACCCACTGGTTTCAGTTTTTCTTCCAGATACTCTTGGTGAAGTAAGGAGACTTCTGTTTGCTGACAGAGCCCTTGATTTCTCTTTCAAGATGATGATGTATTTGTGGGTAGGTAGTGTCTCTTTCTCTCTCTCTGTTTCTCTTTCTCTCGCTCTCTCCTTCTCTCTGATTAATAAATTGACTTGGGGGATAAAGATTGCAGCCCAGAGTAATCGCATTTTGTGTAAGGTGATTATGCTTGTGGCAGAATAATCTTGCACTGCTATAGTACATGTGCTTGCATTTCCAGTGGGAGTTTAGGCAAGACCTGGTTCATTAGCATTAAGCTGCAATTTTATTTTCAGTTGCAAAAAGGAAAGACAAAAAAAATGTGCGTGTGTGTGTATGGGGGTTGGGGGAGATGCATGGTTTTCTGTTTTTTTTTTATTGAAAACATTGTTGGTGGTGAATTCAGAAAAAAGGTCTAGGGAAGTCGGGTGAGACATGAAGCAAATCCTACATCACTTGTAGCTGTGCGGGATTTCATTTAATTACCAAGAATGAACTGTTCTGAGTAGTGGTGGCTTTGTTTATTTGTTTTGTTTCTGTTTCTGTCTCACAAGTGGCTACTTATTTGTCATTTTGGGGTTGAGTGCTGTAGAGGAGTAGCGTCTTTCATTTGCTTTAACCAGATGTATGTCTGTATGTGTGTATGTGAGAGTGTTTTTTTTTTACAAGATTGGTCTTGAAAAAGGTAGATTTACAAAGTAGATTTACATGCACTTATTCTGGCTTACTGATAAATACTGTGTAGTTTGGGTTTGTTTTTTTCTGGAGATTGTATTAAAATAAAAGCAATGAAGTGGTAACCTGTAGTTATGAATTACAATATTTAACTGTTGAAGCAAGAAAAAAATAGTAATCTAGCATGAATGGCTTAGAGAAAATTACTTATTATGTTTTGGGAGACAAATATATATCCTAGTGTGGTTTCACCAATAAAGAACGTGTGTGAATTACTCATGCCAGTAACCAAAGTCCTTGCTCTGTGATTTCAGGTTTAGAGCAGGTGTTCCCTCCTTTACTAAGGGAGGGAAGCGTTTTCGAGAGTTCACCTGTACCTCTCTCTTTCATCAACATCATCATCACTGTTGTTTTTCGTTGTTCGGCAGACTTAGAAAATCCTCTTTTTATCCCCTTCCCTCCAGTCCCTGTTCTGGTTCAACTCAGATCTATGAACTCTCTTTGCTGTTAAGGAAGAAGGCCTTTTTGTTTAATTCTTTGTTAATCACATTAGTTCTTTGACCTCTGCTGGTCTCTGGGTCTGCCCTGCCCCTCAGTGAGCCCTTGTCATTTACACCCCTGCCCCCTTTCTTTGGGACATTTTCCTTTGTAGTGACTTTAGCTCCATTTCCATCCGGTTTATTTTTGCACAATTTAATACAACGAATTCTGGCAGTTCGAGACAGACGTTCTCTATTATTATTTTGTCTTCATTTCAGGGCAAGTTTTCTCTTCAAGCTTGCGTATCACGGAAGAGGTATTTGGAAATATAAAATCACTGTTTAAAACTGCGTAAACTTAACAGAGTTCTACTTAACATCAATGAATTCTCATATCATTTATTTTTGACAGTGGAGATTGAGGTAATTGAAATTTTGAATGTTTACAAATGCTGATTTTTAAGGACTAAAAAAAGTAGTCATGTGGGATTATTGCCTCAATAATTAAGGAAATAACTATACTAGTATTTCATGGAAAGGAGCCTTTTTGGCTTTTATTTTGTGAGCAGATTCTGGTTAATTATAAACAAATTTCAGTAATTCCTTTAGGCTGTGGTGAGCTGGTTACTAGTCACACTCTTTCTCTGAGTTAAGTAGTGTCTGTGATATTATTTATGAAGTTTGTTAGCTCTTACATATGTACATATTTGCAACTCAAAGCAGAGGAAAAATGTTGCATGTCCCAGACCCCCTTCCACATCTGAAAAACTTGCTGCTCTGTTTCCTAGTAATTAATCTTGACTTAAAAGCAGCATTCCTCAATTTCTATTTTCTTCTCTCAGACCAATGCATTTTAGGGCTACATGGTTTTATTAACTGCATTTATCAAATTGAAAAATGGGTACTACCCTCCTGTCCTGTGCTCAAGTATTCTATTTACATCTTTAATTCAGATTTTTTTTTTCTGCATTCAAAAAAAAAATGGCAGAGACTTTAAATTGGAACAGCTGGATGCAGGCTGTTTAAGGAGATATGAATTAGCAAGCTAGCATTAACACTGTGAGGTTGGAAGGGTTTTCCATTCTTTCCTCCTTCTTTTTTAATGCAGAGGTTCTGCTCTTGCCTTTTAGTCTGTAAATAAAGATACTTTAAATGTGGTTGATATCTCTGTTTAAGAGCTCATCTTGCTTTAGGAAAATGAGCCTCGGCTACATCGATGTGTGAAAATAGTGTTTGCTACTCTCTCATGGATATAAAAGTGAAAATGAAGAGACAAGGAGAGACAGTAAAATAGAATCCATATTCAGTTTACTCCCCTCATTGTTTCTGAAATTTGTAAAGTAGCCTCTTTATATGCACCTATCTGTGTTAATAGCACATGATTTCAGTGAGTGTGTTTTTACTAAGATGGAAAACTTTTTGCTGGGGGGAGGTGTGGGGTAGACGGTATAGTCTCCCTTCTTCTCCAGACTGACCCAGTCATTTTAGTCTGTAAAGGATGGTCCTGTGGATTTGAAAGGTAAAGAAATGCTTTGGAATCATATCAATTAAAAATAGCGTAGCCCCATTAAGTCAGTCCGATTAAATAGTTACAGATGCTTAATATCTCCATCATTTGGTGTCATCTCACATTTGTACGTTTTTTTCCCTTAAATTTCTTTAAGAAGGTTTTCCTATCAAAAATAAATTTTGTAGTTTTCATTGTATTTTATTTTCCCTGAGTGAGTACAGGTTGCTGTACAGGGGAAAGAAAGTTGAGTTCTCTGCAACCATTGGCTAACTTCCGGGCAGTTTTGATTCACCAAATTTGGGCACAGTAGGAGGCGGAAACAGTCTTCCCTGTGGACTTTTCTGGAAAAGCAGGAAAGCCACTTTTACTGAGGACGTGATCTGAGCTGGGCACCAGGCTACACATACCATAGAATGAAATAAAACCTCCTTGACCAGCACAACCTCCCCCTCTCCTGTGGTTATTTCCGCCAGGATTAGAGGTTCTTTGGAATACAATTGAGCTGTTTCTCCTAGGGCTGGACAGTAGGCAGTGGGTACCTACTCATGTAATTCAGAAATAGGATACCAATTCCTCTGCCCCTCAAGTCTTGGACGAAATGGTTCCCCCTTAAACTCTGCTACCATAGGTATTCATTTGACTTCATAACCTTTTCGTTTCTCTTTACTTCTTTAGTTGGTTGAAACAAAGAACTATTTCCATTTTATTATTTTTACGCACGTTTTCTCATTTACATTCCAAGTACACTTCCTCTGTTTTTACTTGTAATGAAAATACTGCAATTTTTAATTTTAACTTTACTTTTCTTTGGGTACAAATTTGGTGTTCCATTTATTCACTGAAAATAACTTTTCTTCACTTTATCATTTCACACTTTATCCTCACCTGTTAAGAACTTTTTTTTTTTTTAGAAATATCATTTTATAGAAACATACCTGGGTTTCAAATGGGAGAAGAGCAACAACTCAAGAATGTCTGAGTGATGTTGAAAAGACGGGGAGAGAGTTTTGACAGGAGGCAGCATCTCTGCTTTTACCAAAGCAGTTCAGTCACTTTTAAAGAGAAGTAAACGAAAATGCATCAATTTTTCTACAGGATCCTGAGAGTCCTGTACCTCCCAGGGTGTGTTACCCTTGGCAGAAACCCCACCACCCAGACAGCTCCAGTTCTCAGCCTGCTGTAAGCAAACTTGTGAAGCAGCTTCCTGTGGCTTATGCCTGCTTTTTCACCCCATCCTCGGTATTTGGGGGAGCCTCCTCTGAATTCTCCATTTTCTTTCCTGAGTGCTAAAGCCTTTTCTGGTCGGCACTCTGCATTCTAGAGCTTGGTTATTAGCTGAGTCTAGAGATGGCCTGATTTGTAGATTCTATGTGGATCAGAGATTATGCAAAAATTGCAGATACAGACTATTGTTGCTTTCTTGTCTTGGATCATCATGCCAATTTAAGCTCTTTCAAGACAGAAAAATCTCCCAGTTTTGTCTTTCTCTTTCCCCCTTTATTTCAAACAATACGTGTGCCCTATGTAGTAAAATTCGTCAGTGAGAAAATAAATAGCACCTCCTCTTCTCATACCTAAGATATATGCTGTATGCTGAAACTCTGGTTAAACTCTTGAAGATATTTAAAGATATCTTAAAGATGTTTTTGTAACATGCACACACGCATACCCTTATTTTCTCAATTTGAATACAGCATTGACTACAAGGTTACAAGGTTTGTTGTAACCATTGATTTATTAATAGGGTTTGATACAACCCTATTAATAAATTTGATACAACCATTGTTGTATACCATTGATTTATTAATAGGGTTTGTTGTTGTTTGTTTCTGCTTTGGTGTGTGTTTGTGGAGAGGCAGAAATACTATCGCATTAAAAGCCTGTATCAATTGTAAAACACATTTCCATTTCAGATACGTTAAAATGTGAAGAAGGGAAAACAAAGCCTCTGAGAGGAAATATTCTCTTTCAAAAAATGAGATCACACTGCTTTAGAAGTTACTGTTTTGTAACCTGCTTTTATCACTTAACATTTTGTGCCGTTAAATACTTTTCCACAACAGCCTCTTTAATACTGTATAGACAGTGTTCCAGTAAGTGGCGATTCCAGAACTTGTGTAATGTAATTCCAGTTCTTGTCCTTTAATTGTCGGTTGTTTCTGCTTATACAAATCCTTGCTAGTTCCTGGTATGGTGTGAATGCATTCACTAATTGTATATTTATTTGTTCAGTGGGTCGATTACTGACCGAACCTTTACGGACCTGGTTTCTGTATATGGTACTGGGCCTTGGGGGAATACACAGTTAAGTTAAAAATACGTTAAAAGCTATGAAAAGCTGAAAACAGAGGATTGCTTGTTAATATTAATCACCTGTTGATTGTGATTCACAGGTTTGATAATTATTTTTTCTTCAAGTATTCCCTCCCCTTTACCAAATCGAATGCTGGGACATCCGCCTTTTCACAGTGATTGTCACTTCCACTTTGGTGCACTGGAGGCCTAACAGTCATCTGTTTTTTTCCAAGTTAGTTGACCCATTCGTTGAATGGTTCCTTTTCGTAGGAACTTGTGCTAGAAATTGCCTGTGGCGACCAAAGGAAACATTTTTGTTTTGGAGAGAGAAATTTTCGTTTTTTATTGCAAAGTTCAGAATTTCTATGTTTCCTACGACTGTAGTGCTTTCCAGCAAAATGCCTCAGGAATGCAAAGATGAGTTCTTTTCCCTCAATGAATTCTGATTCAGAAATTCAGCTCTATTGACCTGGCAAGTTCATTCAGCACCCATACTGGTCACCGTATATCTTAGTTAGGGGCTGAGAAAATGGCCCGGCAGACTCTGATTACTGTGATGAAGGCGTTCATTATACTTATCCCTTATCTTTCTTGACTGTAATGTATACTGAGCTTGTGTCTCTTGTCTGTGTCACCAGGAGATAGCTCAGAGCCCTGAATGTTCTCTGTTGCCTCGAGTATTCCAGCCACCATGCTTTTCTTCCATACCCAGCCCACCTCTTCTTTGGCGCTCTGACAAAGTCACGTCTGTGATGTTGCTTAAAGATGGTTTTGAACGTTTGGAAAGGGCTGGTTTCCCATCATCTTTAAGTCTCACTTATCCAGATACTCTTCAGGTAGAGGAATGACAATGAACCCTCATGAACATCTCAACCTTCTGGTTGATTAGAGAGAAACTGGATGGATCGGAAGTCAGTGAATGAATGGGAGCTCATTTGTGACTTACATCTTCCCCCTCTAGCTTAACCATTCGTGGCCTCCCCACTCACTGCAGACTTTGTCTGGCAGAGGGAGTAATACACTATTTTCCGCTTGAGCACCCAGAAGCCATTGATGTAAATTGATCGGTACTTTTTTGTATTTTCCTGAAATTCTGTTTACATGCACATTCCCTCTTTGTCTGTAAAGTGATTTGTATCATAAAGCCACATCCATTTTTTTCCCAATGTAATAACGACACAAAACTCATTGAATATTTGTGTTTAAAGATTCTTGCAAAACGAAATGGTGCAACTATATCAGGCATATATAATTTTTTTAAAGCAAAACCTGTTGAGTATTAATAAAAACAGTGATGGAGGCTTTATGTTTGTGTTTTAAACATAGTAATTGGTCAACTGCATGTTCTTTAGTGCCAGAGGATTGGAATAAAATGGATTCGATGTAAAATAGCCCTTCTGTTCTTCATTTTACATTTTGAGTGGTGTTTCACTTACCTTTAGAAAATTTCCCAAACCTTCAGACAAATACTTGATCAAACGATGTGGGTTTGAAAGACATAAGCAAATTAGTTTCTGTGCAAACCTTGTGTCCCCATTCAGAGAAGAACAAATTGAAAAATTGATATTCAATACCAACAAGATAATTTCGGGAAGCAATAGAGCATTGTTTTGACAGCGAAGGAACATGAAGCTTTTAGGACAAGTAGAGAGAGCTTTGCACATTGTCGTCCATTTATTATCCGAAGACATTCTAAGTGAAAAAAAAAATGGGAAGGAAAGGTAGGAAGAGAAAGCTTTGAAGATGATTTGGAGACACGCAATGTTATTTCAAGTGGTGCCGGGGACTGGATAAGAGTAAACCATTGCTTTCTTTGCATTCTTATGTCATCTTCTCCTGAGTTTATTATTTGAAGTCAGACTGTCAGGTCCTGTGTATTGGGGAACACCCTTTGTTACCTTGACCTGGGGACTCCTGTATTTCTTCTGCATTCTTTTTTTTTTTTTTTTCAGTACGTTGTTCACCCTACTCCAATGTCTTGTTAGTGGTTGGGTGGTATGACTAAGATGGCTGATGACCTGAAATAAGGACAGACCATAAAATGTTTCCTACAGTCGTAGGAAACATAGAAATTCTGAACTTTGCAATAAAAAACGAAAATTTCTCTCTCCAAAACAAAAATGTTTCCTTTGGTCGCCACAGGCAATTTCTAGCACAAGTTCCTACGAAAAGGAACCATTCAACGAATGGGTCAACTAACTTGGAAAAAAACAGATGACTGTTAGGCCTCCAGTGCACCAAAGTGGAAGTGACAATCACTGTGAAAAGGCGGATGTCCCAGCATTCGATTTGGTAAAGGGGAGGGAATACTTGAAGAAAAAATAATTATCAAACCTGTGAATCACAATCAACAGGTGATTAATATTAACAAGCAATCCTCTGTTTTCAGCTTTTCATAGCTTTTAACGTATTTTTAACTTAACGGTCTGTGTGTGTGTGTGTGTGTGTGTTGAGAGAGAGAGAGAGATTGAGACAGAGGAAAAGAGAGTTTTTCTGCTTACATTTAAATAACTCGCTTATGGATAACATTTAGATTACGTGTTCTCTTTAATCACATAGAATTTTGCCCCCATCTCTTAATACCTGTAGAACAAATTTTGCATCTGTAAACATCTACTGTAAACATCAGTGTAAACATCAAAGGTAAACATTGATTGTGGAATAACCTTTTTACTCTTACAGAGTGATCTGAAATTCTGTTATTTGCAAATCTGTCTATATCTTGTTGATGATATTAGTAATTTGTTTTAACTAGATTGTTCTTTCTTTCTTTCTTTTCCTTTTTTTTTTTTTTTTTTTTTTTTGAGATGGAGTCTCACTCTGTCGCCCAGGCTGGAGTGCAGTGGTGTGATCTCAGCTCACTGCAACCTCCGCCTCCCGGGTTCAAATGATTATCCTGCCTCAGCCCCCCAAATAGCTGGGATTACAGGCACTCACCACCATGCCCAGCTAATTTTTGTATTTTTGGTAGAGACGGGGATTCACTATATTGGCCAGGCTGGTCTCAAACTCCTGACCTCAGGTGATCGACCCATCTCAGCCTCCCAAAGTGCTGGCATTACAGGCCTGAGCTCCTGCGGCCAGCCTAGAATGTTGTTTCTTAATAGAACTCATGACAAAATGAAAACATGGTTAATTTTTATGTGTGATGTGGAGTTGTGTGTCCTTTTCTACTTGGTTGTTTCTTTTCTCTTTCTCTGAGTTACATTGTGAGCCCTCTCACACAAAGAAGTGTCTGAGCCTCCTCCACTTTGGGAGGCCGAGGCAAGCAGATCACAAGGTCAGGAGATCGAGACCATCCTGGCTAACACGGTGAAACCCCATCTCTACTAAAACTACAAAAAAAAAATTAGCCGGGTGAGGTGGCGGCGCCTGTAGTCCCAGCTACTCGGGAGGCTGAGGCAGGAGAATGGCGTGAACCAGGAAGCAGAACTTTCAGTGAACTGAGATCGCACCACTGCACTCCAGCCTGGGCAACACAGCGAGACTCTGTCTCAAAAAAAAAAAAAAAAAGAAGTGTCTGAGCCTTCTCTACACTTGGATGTCATGAAACACACCACGTAGGAGCCTGGAATGTGTTTACAGATGATGACCATGTTGGCAAGATCTCGGTTGATCAGTCGGTTAGTAGCAATTTGTTTTTTAATTCATTTCCTTGTTAAGAAAATATGGAGAGTATCTAATGCATTAGATATTGTATATGCTAAATTCTGAGGACTCAGGAATCATGATATGATCCCAACCTTCGTATAACTTATATGTAGTGAAGGAGACAGATAAAACACAACACAACAACAAAAGTGGTAACAAACAAGCAAAACTAGTCGATAAAAGTGTTATTGCTAAAACTCATGGTTGCAGAGCTAAGTGGAGACCCAAAAGGAATATGTAGGCTGACATATCTGAGAAGTCCAAAGATGACAGGCATTTAGAAGCAGGTGGATGCAGGTCATCTCACCATGTCATCGAAACTCTGACTCAATTTCTCAGATCTATTTTTCTATGTGTCCCCCAACAGGATGTCTGAGACAGCCACTAGTAGCTTCTGGCTGACATGCCACTATTAACAGCAGCCCTGGTGGGTGGATCACAGTCATTCAAGAAGTAGTACGCTCCAGGAAAAGTTTTGAGGCCAATTTTCTTGCAACCGGGTTGAGTCTCTTACCTACCCCGAACCAATCCCTGATACTTAATGTCCAATCCTGTATAAAATACTTGCTGTTTGGATCTAGGAGTAGACTTAGCCCCAGTAAAACAGGGGGGCTGAATTGGGCACAGTGGCTCATGCCTTTAATCCCAGCATTTTGGGAAGCTGAGGCAGGTGGATCATCTGAGGTCAGGAGTGCGAGACCAGCCTGGCCAACGTGGTGAAAACCTGTACTCTACTGAAAACACAAAACTTAGTTGGGAGTGACGGCGCGTGCCTGTAATCTTAGCTACTCAGGAGGCTGAAGTAAGAGAATCACTTGAACTCAGGAGGCGGAGGTTGCGGTGGGCCGAGACTGTACCACTGCACTCTAGCTAGGGCAACAGAGCAAGACTCTATCTCAAAAACAAAACAAAACAAAAGAAAACAACAACAACAACAACAACGAAACAGGGACTAAGAGTAGGGAAGTGGTGGTTTCCCAGGAAATATTAAAGAGCTGTTACGAGAAAGTGAAATGAAGCCCAATTAGGTAAAAACAACAGATGCCTCTTGTACAAATAAACACATGTGATCATTTGCAAGGAGATCTAGGACAAAAACAAAAAATGTGTTTGTGAAATGGAACAATGAGAGGGGTATTGTGCATGGTGACTTCGAGCAAGACTTTTCCAAGAAGGTATCTTCTCAGCTAGGACCTGAGAGTTAGGAAGCTGCTAAGAGGTAGGAGGATGTTAGGGATGTGTGGTGGTAAGAAGGACATTGTGTTCATGGAAATTCCAGGAGGCTAGGCTGGCTCAGCCTCCGATGTGAGGAGTATGGTCAGAGAGAGAGAGAGAGTTCTGAGACAGGTGAGAATCAGAGCCTGGTAAATCAGAGTTGCTTTGCATCAACCCCAATATCAAAGATCCCTATCTCCCATGCAGCACCCTAGCATTAAAGCAGGGAGAGAGAGAAGGACTCTGTAGAACGTGGAGAACAGTAAGAGAATGAGTGGAGTTTTCTTTTCTGTTTTACTTGAGAAGTGTTAGAGAATTGTGGAGTCATTTCTTTCTAGGATTTTAAACACCTCTCCATCTGTCTCAAATAATCAAATTCCATCCAATTAGACGCTGCTACCACTCATAACATGCAAGTCTACATATGCACTAAACCCAGGGCCTCTCTGCATCCAGTTTCGATCTATATTTTCAAAGAAACCTGCTCCCAAAACCTCCACAATGATTCCTTCACAGATGCTGAGTCAGCAGGAAGCTAGTGCATAGTATCCAGAGATTCTGATGAAAAGGGGGAGAAAGGAAAATCTAAAGGAAGAAAAATACGAAGTATATGGAAACTCTGAGGTCTCCTGATGAGTTGGAGAGAAGGGGTTGAGGAGTCCTTGAATAAATCATAGCGCCTCACACAATGGCCTGCTTTGTCTAGTAAAAGCACTTTTGGTTGAGGATCAGAAATACAAAACAGTTTAATAATAGTGAGTGTTGTGAGGAATTTCAAGTATCTTCAAGGGCTTTTGACTTAAATGAGCTCAGTGATGGAGTATTCGAGTAAAGCCAGTGTTGTTAGTGTGCTAAATTAAAAGGCTAATCAGACAGGCAAGTGGTACAAGTGAGAAAAGGAACACAATTAGTTAATGGAAGATTGAGAGTAATATGGAAGGGGCAAAAAGTGTTTGTTTGTTTGTTTTTGAGACAGAGTCTAGCTCTGTTGCCCAGGCTAGAGTGCAGTGGCATGATCTTGGCTCATTACAGCCTCCACTTTCCTGGATCAAGCCATTCTCCTGTCTCAGCCACCAGAGTAGCTGAGATTACAGGTGTGCACCACCATGACTGGCTAATTTTTATATTTTTAGTGGAGACAGCATTTCGCCATTTTGGCCAGGCTGGTCTCAAATTCCTGACCTCAAGTGATCCACCTGCCTAGGCTCCCCAAAGTTCTGGGATTACAGGCATGAGCCACTGTGCCAGGTAGGCAAAAACTCTTATTCTATTCATTCGTTTGCAAAATTAAGCCAAAGATAGTATACTTTACTTTACGGAAATGTAACACACACATACATCAGCACCCTTAAACATATACAATCAGTTACAATGTACTGGCAATTACACATTTCTTTTGGGGATATAGGACATTAGAGTGGTTAAAATACTGATCTTGGCTGGGTGGTGGCTCATGCCTGTAATCTCAGCACTTTGGGAAACTGAGGCAGGAGGATCATTTAAGCTCAGGAGTTTGAGACCAGCCTGGGCAACATAGTGAGACCCTGTCTCTATCTTAAAGATAAACATAATAATAATTAAAATCGTGGTCTTTGCAGTGAGGCACAGCTATATGCAAAATTGGGTCCTTATCCTATTTTTTTTTTCATTAACCCTCAGTTTCTTCGTCTTTAAAATGGACCTGTGACTAGCGCTCGAGGTTGTTATTCAACTGATACTGAGCTGGTTGCTTATAGCCATTGGTCTTTTTGATTGATGTCTGCCTCCTTTTGGTTGGTCAGTGTCCAAACTATATCTCTTGTTAAATAGTTCACAAATCATCCTTGCCTAGTATCTTTCTCGAAAGGTTATGGTGAAAGTTTATATTGCAAAAAAAAAAAAGTACTTAGAATCAGAGATGGCAGATAGTAGATGTTTACTAAAAATTAGTTGTAACCATCAATACTGTTATGATTACAAAAAGCTTAGTACAAACTATTTCTTCTGCATATGTGTCGATGTAGAATGAGGGAGGGTAGATACAGGGCAGGAGAGATCACTCTATCTAGCTGCAGTGGGAAATGGCTCAAAAACCAAGGAATTTCGAGACAGCCAGCCCTGGTGTAAACTCACTTTGTACCAGGTTCTCCTTGTAGGATCTTTCTTGGGTGTTTTATTTAACCCCTCTTTAAAATGGGGCTAATACCAGAAGGGAAATGGGATGAAATAATAGAACCATATTTAGTGTCTAGCTGACTGATTTGCACTGATATGTGAGACTTTATGCTCTTTTCTTTTCCTATTACTTGTAAACCAAAAAGTATCTGAGACAAGTCTCCATCAACTTACAAAGGTTATTTTGCTGAGGTTAAGGATGCACCCTTGACACAGCCTCAGGAGGTGCTGAGGACACGTGCCCAAGGTGGTCGGGGTATAGCTTGGTTTTATACATTTAGGGAGACATGAGACATCAATCAATACATGTAAGATTTGCATTGGTTCTATCTGGAAGAGCGCGACAGTTCGAGGAGGAAGTTGTTTCCAGGTCATAGGTAGATTTACACATATTCTGATTGGCAATTGGTTAAGAGTTATCAGTAGAAAGGAATGTGTGGGTTTCAACAAGGGGTTGTGGAGACCTAGGTTTTATCATGTGGTTATAGCCACTAAGTAGCAGGTTTTAGAGAGAATAGACTGTAAATATTTCTTATCAGACTTAAGGTTTGTGTTGATGGTAGTGCTGGAGCTGTATAATGAGGCATGTTCACCCGTCACTTCTCATCATGGTCTGAACCAGTCTTTCAGGTTAAATTTTAGATTGCCCTGGTCGAGGAGGGGGTCCATTCAGATGGTGGGGGATGAGGGTGGTCACCTTCAAATTTTATTTTTAGTTTGCATACTAAATAAAGCTCTCCAGTTAAGGGAAGAACAACAAAAACAGCTATAGAGAGAGATGCAGAGAAAATAAAATTGAAGTTGAAAGGAGTTTTGAAATTTGTGTGTTAAAGGAATGAAAATTCAGTGCTGATATCAGTGTTGTGAAAAGTGGGTAGAATAAAATGCTCATGAAAATTTTCTTTTTAAAAAGGACCGTGACTCTTTCTGAAAATAAAAGTCATATTTGGACTTTACGAAAAAATTGGCTATATGAAGTAGAATGTGACTCCCCCCAGCCTACCACTCATCACTGTTAATATTTTTGATGTATTTCCTCCTCTTTTAAAAATCAGTGTATTTGAATTTACTTAGATATCCTTTTTCCTCTAACACAGAATCATACTATAAACATATTTTCATACAAATTATCTCATAAACATTTTCTAATGTTACTGGTGATTTGGAAAAACATGGGTTTTTAAAGGTTGTAATTGTTTTAGCATTTGGCTATACCATAGTTTATTTACCCATTTGCCTATTGTTGGATGTCAGGTTTTTCTTGACATAGCCTGTGATAAATATTAACGAAATGAACAATGACAACTTAAAAATGTACAAAATGGACAAAGGGGAGTGAAGAGAGGATTTAGAGGGGGAAAAAAGATCCAATGGCCATACATACAGGACATTGTGTTCACCCTCCCCAATGTCAAATGAATGCACACACAAATGTTTTGTCAAATTGAGAAATGTTTTGCAAAGGGCAGTACTATCCTGACTGTGAATTTAAACTGTTAAACATTTTTAGGGGTTAGTTTGCAAGTATGAGGGATTTTTAAAAAATGAAAGTGATTGTACTTTATAGCCTGATCAAGGATTATTTTTTGAGGAAATACTCAGAGATAGAGTGAAAAATATGTACAAAGATATCTGGTACAAAGTTACTTATATACACTAAAACATTTCTCAAGTTTTCATTCAAAGAACAAAAGCCAACATTCTCATGCTATGGTATTTTTAAGGCACTAAATGATGCCTGCAGTTGGTTGCTGAGTATTAAGATAGAGCTATGCATGCAGGCAGAGCTGGCCTATGCAGGACCCATTTTTGTGGCTAGGAATTTATTCTTTCTGCACCAGCTTGGCATAGAGAGAAACTGAGTGAGCGCAGTGCCAGCTAGCCTCTAGCTTGGATGAATTTATGAGGCACCATTGTGCTTGGAGAAAATGCTATTTATCGAAAATAAAAGGGAATTTAGGGAAAAAAAAGTAATACTCATAGATAATTGCAAGGAAACTCTTGGATTTCATTCCAGAGTCTTGGTAATAGTGGTTGCATAATATAGCAGTGAATGTATGTGTGAGATTAGAGAATTTTAGAAGGAAGAAACTGAGATTCAGAAACAGACATGGTGTACCAAAGTTTATCCAATCAAAAACATTCACAGAGAGGGAGCAGATCACTTTTTGAACAGTGGTGCTTTTGGAAAAGATCATATGACAGCTATTAAGACTATGATGAAAGGTTACTAGGAGGTTATTCAAAGGTACATTTTGTGACGGCAAGATTTTAAGGCATGCTAGGGTGGGCATTCAAGTAGGGCGATTTGAAAAAAAAATGTATTTGCTCACCACAAAAGACAAGTACAGGTTCTGCTCCGATGCCTGTCCTGGTCCTCTTTCCCTTTTGATGTTAGAATGTGGCGAATGCTCAGTAATCAGTGAGCTGGGGATTTCCAAGGCTCTTTGTCTGCCTCCCAGGTCCAGGGATTGTACAGTTGGTGAATTGCACCAGAACATGCAGACCAGGTGTTTAACAGGATTGAAGCACAGTCTGTGCTCCTCTCACCAAGCCCTGTATCATAAGCCTGGTGCTGCATCCTTCCAGAGACAAGGGTGCCATTTTCTTTACTCCAAATTTGCATAAGCTACCAATGTTCGCACCGATGCCGGGCTGGCCCTGCCCAGAGGAGGGTGCTTTTTCTAACTCACAACCAAAAATACAGGCAGAAATGGTCCTGCCTGTACCTACTTCTCTGTTAGAAAAGAAACACTCCTCTTATTCACACTCATCAGATTCCAGTTAAGCCACTCTTTGCAGGGGCATTCCCTGAGGAAATTCAGGCTGGAGAAGAGAGATGAAAATATCTCTCTCAATTCTAACTTTGTATAGGAACTCCATTCTCCATATATCCATAGACTATTGGATTCCCTTAGCCTATATGTGAAGAAGGATCTGATACAGAGCCTAAGTCTTACTGAGAGCCTTAGAATTGTCTTTAGTGAAGTGTTAAATAGTCGCCTTCAAGCATTCACTTTTTTAGATGTCTTCGCAGGATTTAAAGAAAGAATAAAACATGCCAGGATATTTATGAATCATGAGATTTAATAGAGACCAAAGTAGATCTTACTATTGATGTGCTTACTGCTTCATTAAATTCCCCTTAAGGTTTGCGGCTTGGATATGGATCATTTGCAATAATAATTATGCAGTGATCGATTGATTGGGTCTGACATTGCACTTGTCACCTTGAAATGCAAAATCCATCTATTTTCAACAGTGTGAACATTTCTCGCTAATCTTGCACACCAGCATGTGATAGTTTGTTTTATGGAGAAAGTACAATTTATAAAGTTTGGAGACTTAACATTAACCTTTTACTAAGAATGAAGTATCACTTGTCATTTTACAAAGAAATGAAAATCATCCAACCAGCAGTTTTTTTGAGATTGGAAAACACAGCCTAATTTCAAAAGAATTTTTCAAACACAAAATGCATGCACTTCAATTGAGTGCTACAAGTATATTGTGAGTATTGGAATTTACTAAACCTTCACTTGGAGTATACATGATAAAATTGTGAGCTTGAGACTAGTTCTGCTGTGTGTACAGACACACACACACACGTTTAGACACACACACACATCTATTTGTCTACCTATTTCCACATTTAACTCCCAGATTCTATCTTTGCCTCAAAAAAACAAAACCAAACAAACAAAAAAAACAAAACACAATGCAACACTGTTTCTGAAAAGTGTGGGTGCTTTCCAAGCTGTCGGCCCAATATATTACTGAAAGTTGTTCCATTTGAGGATTTACATATTTCTTTCCAAGTTGTGGTTTTTAAAGAGGGGATAAAAAAACCAATGACCTCATTCTTTTGCATTTGTATCCACTTTGATTCCAGAACTTTAACTCTTTTGAGTCTGTGATGTGCCCAGTCTCAAGTCAGTATAGCAATGAGTAATCATTACAGAATTGCCTAGTAAGGGGCAGGCATCGTTCCTGATGCTGGAATAAAACAGCAAATGAAGCTGGCCTGGCCTATTTCCACACAAAACCTAAATTCTAGCTAGGAAGCAGAAGGCCATCTTCAGTCCTGCTGAATTTAGAAATACAGTATATTCATTGGTATGAAAAGACACTCACAATGTATTGCTATGTTAAGAGATGATAGGCGACAAAAGCTGTGCATCAAATGTATAGATAGATAGATAATAGCTAGCTAGCTAGATAGATAGATAATCTACACACCAAGATGCTAAAAGTGATTGGTATGAGTGATTTCTCTTCTTCACCTCTCTGTAGTTTATAGTTTTTTGTTAAGTATATCTGTTATTAATATAATAAAAACGACTTAAAGAAATGTAAATAATAATGAACATGCCGCATACAGGACAAACTAACCAGCAAGTCGGGTGGTATCAGAATGTGTGTAGAAAACCCTCTGAGGTACCCAGCAGAAATGAGGTACCCATGTCAGAAATGACCAGACTCGTGGCTTAAAGAGCCTTTAACTCTTAGCCATGAGAAAGTACTATTACCTAGTGACACCATTTGCAAAAGAACACACAAACAGATGTGTCTGTTGTTTAGCTGAGTCTCTCTTTCAAACGTCCATGGACAGTTGAAATCTTCCAAGTGTCTGTTGGTTTAGACAACTTGCTCCCTGCTATTAACCACAAGAGTAAAATAGAATTTAAATTTTGTTTTGTATGTTTCCACATATAAAATCTAAAATAGTTTCTTACTAAAAGCAATCCTGCAATCCCACAGATGTCAGAATAGTCATTTTAGGAAATACGTACCTATCTGTATCTATATGGAAATTAAGGCCAAGGTAAATAATAACAAAGTAGCATTCGTTTGTTAAATGTCTTTGCTAGTGACTGCTGTCTGGAACTATTGAAAAGTGCATTATTAACTTCTAAATTTTATCCCTGAGACCCTCTCCCCACTCACACCCATTCAGTGGAATTGAGGATGTAAGACAGTCCTATTAGTTGATGTAGCTTCTCATAAGGGGAACCAGTATAGCTTGGACATCTTCTTAATCAGTCTGGTACCTCACCCCCATCAGGAGCATATGCCCCTCAGATTAAAACAGACTGTTGCCATCCTGAGATGGAGGGAAATTGATGCTAATTCATAGACAAGGAAAGAGTAAGATTTAGAAAAATAATCTATTCATGATCCTGACTTTAAAAGCAATGACTTACCTAAGATTACACAAATAATTCATGATAAAGGTGGGATGAAAATGTTGGGCTTCTGTCGTCAAGTCACGACCTCTTGCTATGATATCGCTAACCCCTCAGCCTGGGTATTTATACTGAGACACCAGAAAAACACATGTTTTCATGTTGGTTACATATTCATGGTCAGTGGAGTTAAGGACAATTAACCAAGGAACTCCAATGATCACTTTCTTCAACCACTTCATCCTTTCTTCAGTATTGCTCTACCTTTTTTGGTTGTGACTTGCCAAAATAACCAACACAAACAGGCTCAGACAAAACACACTGTTCAAGGGAGAACTCACTGTTGTACAAAACAGAAAAGTCCAAGAGATAGATCTCAGGTACAGCCCCACCCATATTCGGAAAATATACTCAGAAATCTGTGTTTGTGTGTGTGTGTGTGTGTGTGTGTGTGTGCGCGCGTGCACGTGCTTCTGTGCTTGTGTGTGTTTACGTTTCTCAGCTCTGCTTTCTTTGATTCAGTCACAGACAAGCCCTTGTTGGCACCTGCAGATCTCCGCTTACATTCTTCTAGCTGAGCCCCTTGAGCTGGTAGAGAGCACCTCTGCCACTAAAGCCTGGATGTTTAAGCAAAAGTCTCAGGACTGCCTGTCATTGCTTCAGCTTAAAGTATAGGCCCATCCGTTAACCAGTCACATTGGCTCGGTGGTAGTCTATAGAGACTGGCCCTGTATAGGTCACGTGACAACCCATGGAAGCCAATCCGTAATCTTCTTCTCTGGAACCATCTGATCTGTTTTTTTTTTTCGTCTTCACCTATTTTCTTTTTTCTTAATTTTTTATTCTCATAGGTTTTGGGGCACAGGTGGTGTTTGGTTACATGAATAAGTTCTTTAGTGGTGATTTGTGAGATTTTGGTACACCCATCACTCAAGCAGTATACACTGCACCCAATTTGTAGTCTTTTATCCCTTACTCCCCTTCCACCCTTTCCCCTGAGTCCACAAAGTCCATTGTATCATTCTTATGCCTTTGCTCCCTCATAGCTTAGCTCCCACTTATGAGTGAGAACATACAACGTTTGGTTTTCCATTCCTGAGTTAGTCTCCAATCTCATCCAGGTTGCTGCGAATGCCATCGACTCATTCCTTTTTATAGCTGAGTCATATTCCATCATATCTATAGATACAGATATAAATATATAATCTATAGATATCTGTAGATATAGATATATAAATAAATAATCTATATCTATAGTACCTATAGATATAGATATATAAATAATCTATATCTATAGATAGAGAGATAGAGATAGAGATATCACAGTTTCTTTATCCACTCATTGGATTGATGGGCATTTGCGTTGGAGGAACCATCTCATCTGAGAATGGAGGAGGTGTGGTTTCACTCAGGAGAGGTGTAGGTAGACAATAAATGCTAAGGAAGGAAAACAGTTGTTCTTTGCCTAGTCTTTGTCTGTGCTAATGACAACTCTATGAAACTACTCAGTCCAGGAGGATTTCTTACAGTACGACTCTCTGGTATTCACGGGGCGGACAGTTCTGGAATATTTAGAACTACTCAGTATGCTCACTTCCTGTCTTGAATTCCTCCTTGTGCCTTGAAACTCCTTTACTGTGAATCTGTGGCAGCGTCATGACCTGTGAAGACACAGTACACTTGGAGTCCATTTCTCCTGTGGGCTCTTTTATGTTTTTGTGTATCAGGTGCATAATGACTGTGTGTGCGTGAATGTGTGCATGTGCGTGTGTGTAAACACATAGGTGAGTTTCCATCTCTAGAAGTTACTGTTATTCATCCTGCTCAGAGAAGGTACAGCTTTGTTTAATTAAATGGTAAGGCTAGTTGAGAATTGGCAAATGGAGTCAGACTGAACAATATTTTACAGCTCTTTATTCTTCATTTTATATTTCTGGTGGTAAACAGAAAGAAAAACCAAAACAGCCTTGGTGATTGTAAGTGATGAACTTAAGTCTTTGGGATTCCTTTATAATTCAGTAGGTCATTAATTCCACACTACTTGTTGTCTTTTGGCTTAAACAGTTGTGTTTTCTAGTGCTTAGGGCCTTTTTTTTTTTTTTTTTTTTTTACATTTTAGACATCTGTCTGTCTCAAGGTCCTGGCATGATAATAATAATAATAATTTTGTTTCTTGTGTAATGATTTGATTTAATTTAAACATTTATGGAAATCCTACCACGTGTGAGCTCCATGCTAGGTGCTTGAGATATAAGTTCATGGCACATAATTGCTGCCACAAAGAAGCACCAAATTATTAAGGAGAATTAGAGAGTGACATGAGCAGATGCCCTAAAAGGAGTCTACTGGACAGCGTTAAACAGATACACAAACAAAATAGTATATTAATTAATTCGTGACACCAGTATTTATCATGCACCGGACACTGTTCTTGGCAGTGGGCATGCGGCAATGAGGAAATGGATGAGTCCCTAATCCCACGAAGCTTGCATTCCCATGTAAGAGACGCACAGTTAAACAAACAAACAAACAAAAACACCAAATGAACAAATGCATAATTGCAGCCTGTGGTAAGTGCTATGATGTTAGGAAAGACTTCTACGGGGAAGTGATATTTAAGCCTGTTTTTGAAAGTGGGGAGGACGTATGGAAAGAGCCGAAATGGAAGAACATTCTATCCAGGGAGAGCAGAAAGTGCAAAGCCACCGAGGCTGAGAGAGATTGCTGGGTGCAAAGACTGAGTGACTGGTGGGTAGTAAACCCGTGGGAGATCAGCACACTGTGAACTGGAGAGCAAGGTGGGAACCTTTCTTCAGGGATGTAAATGGCTTCTGGGGCAGACAGACAGTAGATATTCTCATCTAACACAGCATATTCTGGGGGTATGATTAGCTCAAACTGGAAGGGGGCCACTCCAGGGTGAAGGCTGAATCTCACCTTAGAATTCTTCGATTCTTGTACAACACTGCTCTCCTTACTCAGGAATCTGTGTTTTATTTTCTTAAACACAGCTTTATTGAGGAAAGATTAACAATAGTAAACTGTACATATGCAAAGTGTACATTTTGATAACTTCTGTGCATACCCGTGCAACTTTGACTTTAATCAAGGTAGTGGATGTGTCTGCTACCTCGCTGACATCCTTCTTTCTGCTCCTCCCCTTCCACCCTCCCCAAGACAACCACCAATCCACTTTCTATTTCTATACACTAGCTTGCCTTTTCTAGAATTTTATATAAATGGAATCATAGAGGAGGTGGAGTTACTTTTTATAGCTATTAAGCCTACACAGAATAAAAGTATTCTAATCTTTTTTCCATATGTCTTTTTTGTGTCTGAAAAGGATCTTAAACGTCTTTAACAATAACCTCCTTGTTTTCTGTACCCGTGGTCTAAAACCTGTGTTTGCTTGATGCTAACGGGTGGAGGGATTTTCTCACTTGAAAAAAGTAGACTGTACCTCTCCTTTTTTTCTTTTTCTTTTTTTTTTTTTTGAGACGGAGTTTCACTTTTGTTGCCCAGGCTGGAGTACAATGGCACCACCTCAGCTCACTGCAACCTCCGCCTTCCGAGTTCAAGCAATTCTCCTGCCTCAGCCTCCTGAGTAGCTGGGATTACAGGCATGCGTCACCACACCAGGCTAATTTCATATTTTTAGTAGAGATGGGGTTTCTCCATGTTGGACAGGCTGGTGTCGAACTCCTGACCTCAGGTGATCCACCTGCCTGGGCCTCCCAAAGTGCTGGGGTTATAGTTGTGAGCCACCACTCCTGGCCTTACCTCTCCTTTTCTTATCTCTGTTATTATTTTGGAAAATGCAGTTGAACCTAGGAAAGAAAAAGGGGGATGACAGTGACATAAGATTGGGGGAGATGGTGTAGAGAAGTGAAAGGATGAACCAAGCAAAGATGCTGGTTCATCATTCTGATCCCAGAAATTAGATATGTGGATGACCAATTTTCAGCGAATTAGCATAAGACAAAATACATTCCAGGAAAATTGTGTTCGACACAGTTTAATCCCTGATGGTTTAGAACAGCCTTGGGGTCATCATGAGCATCAACTCTGGAATCAGAAGCACTGGGGAGAAGGATTAATGGGGAGCTGGTGTTCAGGGAGCTCAACATATCTGCTCACAATCCCCTCATTAACAATCAAGAACTCCTTCCTATTTTATTTCAGTACAGTTTGTCCTTTGTTTGCTTCCTGAAGAATTTGAAAACATGCACAAGTTGAAGTGCACTGCAATATAGGACTTTCAGATATTAAACATCACAAAGGCTAGGTATAAAACTGATTCATCCATTCATTGATCTGTTAAACATTTATTAAACATTCACTGTCTCCAGGATATGTTTCTAGGTGCTGAGTATATGGTGGTGCACAAGGTGATTCTATATGTGCCTGTAGGTGTTTGTGTTTGCGTATGGTTGAGTGGAATTTGTTAGACATATGAGTAATTGCTTGTAAAATAGGAAAGTCGACACTGAGCATAGGAGCTTAAAGTAATGCAACAATTTTGCAACATCCACCACAGTTAAAATTGTCCATATTCTTTGATCCTCTGATGGCATTAGTGGAAATTTATCTTGGAGACATACTCACCCCTGTGCGCAAAGATGCGTGTATTACGAGGCTCATGGAAATCTTGTTTGTTGTACCTAAATCCCCGTCAAGGATGGACTAGTGAAACGAGTCATGATATATATTTATGGTTGAATACTATGCATCTATGAAAAGAAGGAGGTTGGTTTGTCTGTGCTGACATTCAACAAACTCTCAGACATATGGTCAAGGAGGAAAAAAGCATGAAGCATAGCATTATGTGTGGTAGGCTCGCATTTGTCAGTGGGATGGAAAAGAGGGCAATGTATGTACAGCATAGGGAAATACAAGACACTGCTAACTTGTGAAAATTTATTGATGAGCAGGGAAGTGAGGATGGAAAAAGAGCCACCTCTTTTAATTACTTTAAGTATTTCCAAGGTGAATGTACTGGATTTTCAGTTTTGGAAAACTAATCTTAAAAGTAGAAAAATAGATAAAACAAGTGTAAAGGATACCAAAAGATTTTCTAAATGTTAGCCTTGGGGCCTCATATATTATTGGATGCAAACGTCTCCAAAGGTTGCTATTCTGTCCCCCTTCTCCCTTGACCATGCCCTGAAACAAAGAGAAAAGGAGCAAATCCCTGCAACCAAACCCTCTCATCAGATTTAACTACTGCCAATGAAATGATTGAGTTACTGACTGCCTCTCAGAAGCCTAAGGCAATTTGGAACCCAGAAGGAAAGCAAGGCCCCCAGATGGATGTATGGAAGGAAGGTGGTGTGTCTTTGGGCCCTTGTGATCCAGGTGAGTGACAGAGTGACTCACCTAAAAATAGAGGGAGGTCTCTGCAGATGGAAGCTGCAAATGGGAATGGTAGAATTTTGCACAACCCAGGGATCACAAGCCCAGTTTTAGGGGAAAGGGCTCTAAGAGTAGAGACAGCCATATAGGTGCAGATAGTCCTCCTTTATTTAATTACACTAGTAGATGCAAGGAGTAAAGGGTCTTGAGGTGGAAAAGAAGAGGGGTCATTCCAGATCCAAAAATGCAAAGTGGAGATGACTCCTTTGAGCAATTTCATTCACTCATTTGCTGAACAAACCTGAATTGACACCTTCTTTGGCACAGCCCTGCACATGATGGGGTGAGGTGCTAGGACCAAGTCACTAGCCATCATTGAACTTTTCATTTCATGCAAGGGAAAGAGCCCGCTATCAGATAATCTCACAGACAAATATAAAATTATAAACTATGATAGGGATTATTAAGGACACTGCAGAGTAAAACAAACAAGCCTGATTATCTTAGAGGGAGAGGAGTTATAATTCACCTGTTTATTTAGAAGCCTGCTAATACTAATCACTAAGAGTCTCGGTGTGGTGGCTCAGGCATGTAGTCCCAGCACATTGGGAGGCTTTGGAAGGAGGATTGTTTCAGGCCAGGAGTGTGAGACTAGCCTGGGCAATATAGCGAGACCCCCGTCTCAAAAGAAAAAAGAAAAAATAGCCAGGTGTGGCACCACCCTCCTGTAGTCCCAGCTTCTCAGGGAGGCTGAGGCAGAAGGATCCCCTGAGCCTAGGACTTTGAGGCTGCAGTGACTATGATCATGCCACTGCACTCCAGCTTGGGTGACAGAGCAAGATCCTGACTCTTAAAAACAAAGATAATTCCCACTTTACAGTTGAGTACGTTGAGGGGTTGAAAGATGAAGTTGCTTGCCAAACACAGCAAATATGAGTGGAGACAAGACTTGAACAAATTAACACAGGGCTCAGGCTCAAGGAGAGCCTGAGCACAGTAGTTGCATAGTTGGTTATTTTAACTATAATATCTAAGAACTTTGAGTACACAGTGGCTAATAGCTAGGAGGGGTCTCTAGGCACGAAGATTAGTGTAGTTGCTCTGGTGACATTTGGAATATTAACGTGAGACATGAAGAAACCTAAACCATATTCATTCCCCATAGTTAAATGAAGCAGGAGTCAACAAAATAGAGCCTGGCATTAATAGTCTAAAAACAAAATTTTTGACTTTTTCTTAAAATTGTGCACATAATATTGCAAAGTGATCATGTCACAGGAGAAAATTTAGTGACTAAAGGCTGGAATGTCTGTTTATATTTATTCTAGTATATGACTGGTAAAGAATATGTGTTCTCCCCCATCCCAGGGGCACCTGTGATATAGAATTAAGACTTTTAACTTTGGGTAGTAAAAGGACACCAGGGCATCCATGTTCTCCCTGAAATTGCGTATCGTACAGTATTTCTGGGAAGAAATCTTCATTTCTTTGTTGTTTTTCTCCTAGAAGGGCATGGCATACACACACATAAAGGTTAAGAAAAAATACTGTTTTTGAAACGCCAAATAACTATGGTTCACTATCTCAAGACATGTGGCAAATCTCATTTTCCTACAGATGTTGTTGGACATAAATTGATGATTTCAAGAAGCAAATAGAATATTCTGCAACGCTCAGTATTAAGGAGTTCGGTGTGATCAGATGGGCCTTTGTCAAATGGAAGTATTTTAATTAACTTACACCGTAGAAGTGAAAGTGTAAAGCTTTGCTTTTCTTCCTAGCTAATCAATGAAGATTAATATTCTATGGGAACGTGATTTTGCAGATGGAGCTGAGCGGCACTATTTTCCCTACCATTTTTTCCTCATAGTAAATAAATCATTTTTATTATACTGTACGAATTTACTTAGCTCTTTTAATAGCCTTTGTAAGAATAATGCTTCCTTTGATTATATTACATTTTTAAATGTGTGCAGTGTGGAATACAATTCTGCTGATGGGGGAAGGGTAGTGAGAAAAGGAAGAGATACTGAATATATCAGCTTTCTCAGCTTATCCTCTGTGTCTTAAACCAGATGAAACAATATCTGAGTATCCTGGGAGTCTTAGGAGTAAATTACTAAGTATTTGCTTGGATTGAAATGGCTCATACCCATGCCTTGTATAAAACTTCTTCTGGGGAAGATGAGATTAGTCTGAAAGGACCTGGTCTTTATAAAACTATTCTGATTGTTATTTTGTACCTTTTTTTTTTTTTTTTTTATCTTCAAGGTTCTGGCCAATCTATTTGATTTTTTCCCCCCAAAGGAGAGAAGTAAACTTTATAATTCCAGGGCTAACATCCACATGTATAAATTGATCGGCTGAATTGAAAAACTGCTGACAGGCTGATTTAGCAGGTTCTACGAGTGGTCTCATTCACAATTGATAAGCTGACTTCTCACACTGAATTCTTGGAGGCTTAACCCTTGAAGGACAGATACAGTTTGGCCTACACAAATTGTACTTTTCATGAGATGAGAAAAGAGAGGAAGGGAGGTAAGTGTGTGTGTGAGACAGAAATTGATTTCATTAGAAACAAAAATATCCTGTGATCTTATGTGTTAGACCAGGTCTTGAAATATTAAAGTTTCTGATGAGAAAATTCAGGATCACACAAACTTTTTTTTTGCCATCCACCTTGTACATAGTCAACAAACCAAATCGTTTTTTTGAAATGGGGTCTGTCTTCCAGGCTGGAGTGAAGTGGTGAAATCTCGGCTCACTGTAACCACCACCTCCTGGGTTCAAGTGATCCTCCAGCCTCAGACTCCCAAGTAACTGGGACTACAGGCGCATGCCACCACACCTGGCTAATTTTTTATATTTTTTGTAGAAACGGGTTTCGCCCTGTTGGCCAGGCTGGTTTCGAACTCCTGGCCTCAAGTGGTTCGCCCGCCTCAGCTTCCCAAATAGGTGGGATTACAGGCATGAGCCACCATGCCCAGCCTAACAAACTAATTGTTTTAACATATATTGTCCATCAAGTCAGAACCTTTAATAGCTCCTATTCAGAACCTATAATAGCTTCACACTGTTTATGGATAATAAATAATGGCTGAGGTTGAAAATTTAAGGTTATCTTAAATCCAGCTTCAATATGTAAACTGTGTGTGTGTGTGTGTGTGTGTGTGTGTGTGTGTGTGTGTCCATCTGCAAATGGGTCAAAGTGAAAAGCTCTTGAGATCTTGGTTCACAAGATTCAGGTTTGAGCTTCATTTCTGCAATTTGTTAGTTGTGTGACAAAAGGCAACTTACTCATCTGTTCCAGGCCTCTATTTTATGATTTGTGAAACAGGAATACTAGTAATGATAGCAATAATGGGGATGGCTGGGCTATAATGCTACTTACCTAATTTAACTGATGTTTTCTGGAAAGAATGAAATCAGAAAGCACCTCTGCAAGTGCTGGCACCCTCTGCAAGGTACTGCCAAAGTGGTTGGTTGTTATTACATGAATTCAGGGGTGAGTCAGACCCATCGAACTGGAGTCAGAGAAAGCTTTGCGAGCTGGACAGAATGGATAATTAATTTTTCCTATTGCTTCAGGCACATGTTGAACCATGGTCAATTAATGTTTGAGCTCTCTGCAGATATATACATTTTAATTTGTCAACTAAATAAATACATAGATACATAAATACATTGAGCTTTCTGAGGAGACCTGGAGCCTGCATATTCTATGCAGGTGATTTGAATGGAGACACAAGAGTGCACCTCTGAGTCATTTTGGGTAGTGCTCTGTAGTTCTCTGTCTTTTTTGGACTTTGAGGACTTATACAATACAGTGAAAAGCACTGTTCTGAAGTCTCAACGGTAAAGATTCTTACAAAGCGAACGATAAAAAGTTTCCCTTCTTTCTCATCTACACGCTATCTTCTCCTCCCATTGACGATATCCTCCCACTTCCCTTTCCATCTTGTTATGTATTTGGTTGAATCAGATTCCATTGCTGATATTCGACTACTTAGATGTATTATAACAGCAATATATTATGCAATTATGCACCTATGCCATTGGAGCCACATGATGAACGTGTGTAAAATATATATTATGTTAACATAGAGTACCATACTATACAGTGTATTCTGACTCAATATCCTTCCACCCAAGAAATACATCTTGGAGATTGTTGCATGTCAACATGTGGAGATCTGTTTTTTTCTTTGCAAGGCTGTATAACCTCCTATGTTATAGATGTATTCGCTTTTTTTTTTTTTTTTTTTTTTGTATATTTGCTTCCTTATTGATAGGCACGAAAGTTCCCTCCCACTGCCAAGTTTTCACAGTTATTCGCAATGGCACTCTCAGGTCATGCATCTCAGTGTGCATGGGTGATTTCTTTTTGTAGGATATATTCCTAGAAGTAAAATCCTTGAGCTTTTAAAAAAAAATCACTTCTGCCTTTTGCATCATGGGTGCTTAGTGAATGTATAATTATTTGATCAATAATGAATGTGCAATGAGTTTTATGAGCAGAGAACTCTCACCTCATATTTGGCAAAATTTTCTCTCACCTCAGACTTGGGCTATTTTAAGAAAAACGAAATCTTAAACCTTTTGAGATTTTAACTCTCATTTGTACTTAAGAGATGATAGTTGGTTTTCAGAGGCAGATCAGTCTTTATGTGGAGTTGCTAAGGCTGCAAATTACAAAATAGGAAAGTGATTGTGTGTGTGCATGAGTGTACTTGTGTACACATTTTGGAGATTTTATATTCAAGCTGGAATGAAAAAAACTATGACTACTTGGGTAGCTGCCATTTTGCTATGGAGGTCCAAGGTCACATATCTAACAGTTCTAAATTTCTACCCCTGGGAAGGAAGTATATGCTCACTGTACCCTTTAATAAAGGCACAGAAATGTACCACGCAGTCTGCATGAAAGCATGAGTGAGTGCTATTCATTTTAAGAAGCACTCAAGCACTGTGAAAATTAGCAGTGGAACATGGTTCCAAATCAAAGTGACACCATAAGCCTAATGAGAAATTGAATACCATCTATTTATCTCCTCTAGCCCAAGATCTTTCTCTTCTGTCATTTGAATGGTTCTGAAGTGCCTTTTCTTCCTGGGCTGAGTCGTGCCTCATGCCTTCTTCCTCTGCCTTGCTGGAAATGAGAGTCCTTGTACCTTTTTCCTTGCTGGAAATGAGAGTCCTTGTACCTTTTTCCTTTCTACATTCATGGAGAGTCCTGCTAGGTGCATGGCAACTTGGCTTTCTGTTTACATGTGCTTCTCTGTCTTGCTAACTCATCATCCTTAGTTTTAGGTGTGATAACTCTAGTGGTTTTCATGAAGCCAAATCACAAAGGTCTGAGAAATACACACAGTGTGTTGCGTGGTTTGTCTTGGAGCAAACCAAAATTTGGGAAATTGTCTGGGTAGGGTAAGGTCACTTAGCTGTGAAGCCACTGCTGTTAGGAACTGGAGAAGTGATTTGAGGTTGAAAACAGGGTAAGAGTATTTACTCTTTAGCCCCTTAAGGAATGCTTCTTCAGCTTCTTTAACTCACTGAGTTTGTGTTTGAAAAATATCCCAAAGCCTTTGCTTAAAAATCATGTATTATATAATATCCTTCGAATAAGTTTCCAACATACATATTTTTGTTAGCATTTAGTGCTACAACTTTTATGAAGAAAACTGCTATTTTTTTAATTAACTGATGAAAAGGGATGTAAGTGAGGTGGGGACATTTCCATGTTACTGAATCTTGATGGTGGCCTCCAGTCACTCATGGAAAAATGTATTTCTGATTACTTGTTGTGTGCCAGAAATGTTGCTAGGATTTAGATGCATGGAAGCAAATAAGAAATATGAAAGTCCTACCTATAGAACTTATATTCTAATGGAAAACAGAAACTAATTCTATTGCCTTAGTTATCCATTGCTACATAAGTACCCCCTCATAGTTGCTGTGGGCTGAGAGTCCAAAAGCATGTTTGCTGAGTAGTTTTGGCTGGTGTTGGTGGGAGCTAAAATTGTGTCAAGGCTCTGCTGGAGGTGGACCTTCACTGAGCTCTCTCACCTGGCTGTTAGCAGGCCCGAGATTTGCTGCCCACAAATTTACAGGGAACTCTCTAGAAAGGTGCCTTGGGACAAAGGACATAGTTCCTCCAGAATAAGCAATTCGAGAGAGAATGAAAGAGGGGACACCCAAGGCAGAGAATCCAGTTGCTTTTATTACCTAATTTAGGAAGTGACATTCCATCTCTCATGCTGCATTTTTTTCATTCCTATAATTAATTAATCTAGCCTGTCCCAAAGGGGAGGGAGTTACACAAGAACAGGGATCACTGGGGACCATGTTACAGGCTTTATACCACATTTATTAAATGCCTACCCTGGGGAGCACTGAGAAAACCATAAAACAGCAGTAATGGGTATAACAGCCAATGACACTTATTGGGGACTTAATATTGTATCAACTGTGTATCAAAGGTAGGGATAATGAAAGCTCACATATATGGAACCACCATTGTGCCAGGCACTGTACTCAGTGGCCATGTGACCTTTCTCATCTGGTCTTCATAACAGCCCTCTCTGTACCAATCAGTACCCATTTTACAGATAAGGAAACTGAGGCACAGAAAACAGTGGCTTCTGAAATTCTCTTCTCTGTGTCATGCACTGCATTTTTCTCCCATTCACCAGTTGCATTTTAGGTCTCAATTCATTTTCACCACCTTCCTGAATATACAGAGAGAAGGCCCATGCAATAAACCAATCAAATCCTGGCTATCCAAGCTGCTCTATCTGCCTCTGAAAGCCTAGGGGTAAAGGAAAATTGTCCTCATGAGTAGTTTGTGAGGTGTCATCCAAAGTACTTTTGAGGCAAAGTGTTACGTTTCATGGCCATGGTTCCCAGTAGGGATAGCAATATTGCAGTCAAATGCAGTAACATCTCTGCCCATCCCTAACTCTCCTCTCAAACCAGTTTATTGAAATGAGGCCTCACTTCACAAGTAAATAAATAGTCAAACTCTGGATTTGCTTCTGCTCCAGGTTACTGTATATTTCCACTTAATGAGTCCGTTAAAGCTTAAACCAAACCTTTTGGAAAAGAAAAGGAAAACCGACAGCAGCTGTCCAGGGCTGTGGGAGTTGGAAAATGCAATTCATGTGACTTGGTGGAATGCCAGTGAAGCTACCGTTAGATTATTCACTAAGTAGCACTCTGTTTACTGTTAAGGTAAGTGGAGACAGAGAGGGCTCTGGAGATGCCCGACCTGCATTTGGATGACAGGTATTGACCACCTCCTTGGTGCCAGGCATGGTGCTATGCAGAGGCATATAATAGCACACACAGAATACAGACCATCCCCTCAAGGGTTTTGCATTCTTGTGGGAGTCAGCAACACAAGACTTAAATAATGTGTCATGTGTGCTAAGGAGAGGAAGTTTGGGATTCTATGGGAGGACATAACCTTGAGAAGAATCAGGCAGAAAAAGTCCAGAGAGAAGGGGTTGTTTCTGCTGAGATATGTAGGCCAAGAAAGAGTTAGGGACGTGAAGACAAAAGAGAGGACAGTTTTGTCAAACATCAGCTATAAATACTCAAAAGCAGCTAAAATAATGATATATCTGCAAAACTGCAAGCAGTTCCGTAGGGTTGAAGAAAAGATAGTAAAGTGAGGGCTGGAATGGGAGGGCAGAGAAGTGGCAGGTTGGAAGAGTAGCTAAGTATTTTGGGCTTCGTAACAAGTGCATTGACACATTTTAAACTCACGGGGGAAAACTGATCCTTTCACTGTATTAACAGCCTAGCTTATAATGTTATTTAATTAGAAAATTTACAGAATACTTTTGATTCAGTGGTAATGTGTCAACAACCCTCAAATACTATGTGTTTTTCTGTAAAGTGTGGAGGTGGGAAGGGAAGCAACATGGGGCATGATTATTAACAGCACAGCTTGTGGAATCAGAGATAGTGTAAGCTGGAATTATAGCTTATCCAATTACTTAATGTGTGAGTTTAGGCAAATCTGCTAACTTACCACGATCTACAGTACCCCATCTGAAAAATGGGAGTAATAATACTGATCTCATAGAGCTTTTGGAATAATTGTGTTAGGTTTGGTCGCTGCATAGCACATTACCACCTGCAGAAGCTTAACACAACACTCTTTTGTTATCTAACAGTTCCTGGGTATCAGAAATTTGGGCATGGCTTAGCTGGGTTCTCTGCTTAGAATCTAATAGACTGCAGTCAGGGTATCAGCCAGGACTGGGTTCTCATTAGAGACTCATCTGGAACAGGATCTGCTTTCAAGCTCCCTCAGGTTACTGGCAGGATTCATTTTGTTGTAGCTGCAGGATTCGTGGCTGCTTGCTTCTGCCCATCCAGCAATGGGGGGAGAGAGAGACAGAAAGACAGGGAGGGAGAGAGATCCAGCAAGAGAGTTGCTATAATCTTATGCAATCACTTAGGTTGGTTTCCTCTCTTTGCAATTGTGAATTGTGCCGCATTAAGCATGCACATGCATGTCTGTTTTTCATACAGTGACTTCTTTTCCTTTGGGTAGATATCCAGTAGTGGGATTACTGGATCAAATGGTAGATCTATTTTTAGCCTTTTGAGAAATCTGCATACTGTTGCATACTGTTTGCTACAGAGGTTAATTTACATTCCCACCAGCAGCATATAAGAGTCCCTGTTTCACCACATCCATGCTAACATCTGTTGTTGTTTGACTTTTTAACAGTGGTCATTGTGGCTGGGGAAAGGTGGTAGCTCATTGTGGTTTTAATTTGCATTTTCCTGATGATTACTGATAAGCATTTTTTTCATGTTTGTTGGCCGTTTTTTGGCCATTCTCATCTTTTGAGAAATGCCTGTTCAAGTCGGAAACTCAGAAAGAGGGAGGCTGGGAGGAGGGCAAAGGATGGAAAATTACCTGTTGGGTACACGGTATACAATTCAGTTGACAGTACACTCAAAGCCAAGCCTTTACCACTATACAATTCATCCATGTAACCATAACCCACTTGTGCCCCTAAAGCTACTGAAATTAAAATAAACCTTATATAATTGTATACACACAATCATACATATCTCATCACTTCTGTCATATTCCATTGGTTAGAAACAAGTTGTGAGTCCTGCTCACATTCAAGGAGGGATTAGCAAAGGCATGAATGTTAGGATGTGGGGATCATGGTGAGAAGAATCCTCAGGGATGCACACCACAAGAATTTGGTAAAATCATGCACAGAAGGACAGAATAGAAGCATTTAGCCTTGTGAAGAATTACCAGGGCACAGAAAGAGAGAATGGAAGAATATACCAAACAGAGCACATGGAGAACTTGCTCGGATCTCTTAACTGTTGTTGTTATGGTTATGATATGATTTTTAGGAACATGTGGCAGACTGTTTCTGTGACTTTGGTAGCAAATACATATTGGATGTACTTGCTTAGTCAGTTCTGTGGTCCAGAGGACACTCATGGGGAGAGATCAAGGTTGCTTTTGGCAGGTGGGGCATTTCGTAACCGAATAAAACCCAGTCAGTAAAAGTAAGCAACATGCAGAGTCTAGGCAAGTGTTGCAATGTATGTGTGCTCTTGATCTGAGGACGACCATGCATTTGACTCAGACTAGAAACATACACCACACAAATCCCACCCAGGCAGTGCTCTATTACTGTATGCAGAAGGCAGTAATTTTTTTGTGTACATGCACATATGCATGTGTGTCTGTGCATAATTGACCAGCTATCCTCATGTTTCCCTATGGTGAATGATTTATTAAGTTATCAGACTTGTGGAACACCTACTCTGGTGGCCATGATGCCAGCCTCTAGAGGTAAATAGTAAAAAGTACAATAAAGGAGCTATCTTCAGGAAGCTCAAATGACTGTGGCAGATAGAACCAGTAAACTGACAACTGACAATTCAAAAATCCATGGGGGAGTTCCATTTCGAGTTAGATGGGACATATTTAGGGCAACTCCTACCCTGTCTGTTTCGCTTTGATATGTTTCACTACAGATCAAAGTCAACTTCAGAGAAAAATAACGAAACAAAACAAAGACACCCAGATATACAGGAGGACATTATGTAATGATAAAAGGGCCAAGTCACCAAAAAGACAAAACAATCCTAAACAATCTTGATTGTTTATGCACAAACTACGGAACTTTAAAATAAAGCCAAAACTGATGGAACTGAAAAGAGAAGTGGAGAATCTACAAACAGAAGTGAAGTCTCTCTCACTATTTGATAAAATTACAATTGAGGAAATTAACGAAGCTGTAGAAGTACTAAGCAACACCATCAGCCAACAAAACATAGTTAAAATGTATAATCAACACCATCCAACAACAGCAGGATGTCTGTTCTGTTCACGTCCACATGAGATATTTACCGAGATAAACCATATTCTGTGTTATAAAACACTTAACAAGTTTAAAATAATTGAAATCATATAGTTGTTTTCCTCTGACAAAATTGAGTTAAACTAGAAATCAGTAACATAAAATAAACTGGAAAAAATCTAAAGGCACTTGGAAATTAAACAGCAAAGTCTAAATCACCCTTAGTTCAAAGAGGAAGTCTCAAGGGGAATTATAGAACTTAAGTGAAAATACATTTTACAAAATATATGGTGGGAAGCTAAAGCAGTGCTTAGAGGGATATATATAATGCTAAATGCTTCTATTAGAAAACAAGAACATTCTCAAATCAACAATGTTAACTGCACAGCATAAGAAACTATTAAAAAAACAAAGCAAATCAAAACCAAATACATGCAAAGAGAAAGAAAGGAATACTAAATGTAAGATAAAAAAATCAATGAATTTGAAAATCAAAAAGCAATCAAACCTAAATCTGGCTCTTTCAAAGCATAGAAGTGATGAATCTATTCTAGCAAGACTGACAAAAAGCAGAGATGACAAAAATTACAAACATCACACAAATTAAAAAGATTATAACGAAATAATACAAATAATCTATGCACATATAGTCAGCAACTTACATGAAATAGACTAATTCCTTGACAACCATTACCAAAACTTATTCAAAACAAACAAGATAAGCTGAATGGTTCAGTAGACTTATTTAAAATATCTTGCCAAAATAAAAATTTTCAGACACAAATGGTTTCACTGGCTATTCCACGAAACTTTAAAAAAAACCAAAAAACTATACACAGTCTCTTCCAGAAAATAGAAGTGAAAGATATACTTCTCAACTCAGTTTATGAGTCTAACATTAATCTGATACCAAACAAGGCTATATATAATATTATATATACACATACATATATATACACACACACATATATGTTAAACATATATCATGGAACACATATAATATAGAAAAATAATAACATAGCATGACCACATAGTGTTAATCCCAGGAGTGCAAAGCTGTTTTCATATTGAAAAAAATCAATGTTATGTACCATATTAACACAATAAAGAAGAAAACTAACGCATGACCCTATAAAATAGTGCTGAATAGTATTTGAAAATAAAAGCTAATGTACATTGTTGATAAAAACTCTCAACTAACTAGAGATAGAAGGTACCTTCCACAACCTGGTAGGATATCTATAAACAACCCCACAACTAATATCATACTTATTGGTGAAAAAGTGACTATTTTCTCCAGTAGAGCAGGAATAAGGAAGGAGCTCCACTCTCACCACACCTCTGCCACCCAGTACTGGAAATCTTACTCACTACAATAAGGAAGAAAAAGAATTATAGATTCTATATATGGATTGGAAATTAACATACAAGGGCATCTTTATTCACAGATAATGTAATTGTCTATTTATAAAATCCCAAGGAACTCTAAAACCTCTTAGATGAAAACACAAATATCAATCATATATCTATATACTAGGAAAGAAGATTTGGAAGCCAAAATTTAAAAACAAACCATTTACAATTGTTCCAAAAAATGAAATACTCAGCTATAAATATAATGAACATATAAGAGATCTTTATGCTGAAAACTATAAAATATTTGTGAAATTAAAAAAAAGAAAATCTAAAATATATACATAGATTCAAAGACTCAACATGGTAAAAGTGTTAATTCTGTACAAATTGATGTATAAGTTTAACACAATACAAATCAAAATGCTGGCAGGCATTTTTGTAGCTATGAACATGAAGATTCTAAAAATTATAGGGAAAAACAAAAACTAGAATATCCAAAATAAAGAAGAATAAAATTAGATGAGTATATCTAATTTATTTTATATAAGCCTATGGTAATAAAGGTAGTGCAAACTGGTAAAGGAGTAGACACATTAATCAATTGGACAAAATAGAGACTCCAGAAATAGACCGACAAAATATCCTTAATTAAATGTTAGAAAAGGTGCAAAATCAAAGGAAAAATGATTTTGTTTTCAACAATTGGTGTTGGAATAATTGCATATACATTTGCCAAATCATATACCTTACACAGAAATTAACTCAAAATGGATCATAGATCTAAATATAAAATGCAGAACTGTAAAGTTTTAGAAGAACACATGGATAAAATATTCACGTCCAAAGGAGTTAAAATAAGAATTTTTGGCCATGATACCAAAGGCACAATCTCACCTCCCCAAAAAGGCTTAATTTGACTTAACAAAATTGTTAATAAATTCTACGTGAGGGACTCTGTTAAAAAAGACAAGAGTCTGTAAAGAAATATTTGTAAACCACACTTGACAAAATGTTCAGTATCTAGAATATGTTTTGAACTCTCAAAACACAAAAGTAAGAAAGCAAAGAAGCTATTTTAATAACGGGGAGAAGGCATGACTAGTCACTTCACTTAGAGTATATTCATACTCCTTTCTTATTGGGTCCTGGGTGGAGGGAAAAGAGGATATTCATAAGGCGAAAACCTAAAAAACAAAAAACCGTGAAAAGGTGTTTAACGTCATTAGCCATTCAGCACATGCAAATTAAAGCTAGGATGGGATACCATTAAACATCTAGTAGAGGCATAAGATAAAAAAAAAATTGACAATCCTTAGTACTGTTGAGGATTCAGAGAAACTGGATTTCTCCTGTACTGATGGTGGGAACGTAAAACGATGCAGACGTTTTAAAAACATTTTGACTGTCTATTACCAAGTTAAATATATACTTATCATAAAGCCTCACAATCCCACTCCTGGGTTTCTTACCCAAAGAAATGAAAATGTATGTTTATAAGAAACACGGACATGACCATGTATAGCAACTCTGGAATAGCCCCCTAGAAACAAGCCATTGGTCTTCAAATAGACGAATTTAAAGTATGACATGTACACGTGGAATACTACTGAGCAATAAAAAGGAACAGCTATTGATACGTGTGACAACTTGGATCTATTTCAAAAGCATTATGCTAAGAGAAAGAAGCCAGTCTCAAAAGATAACATACTGTATAAACCCATTCCTATGACATGGGCAAGAAACAAAGCTGTAGGGTTGGGGAGAAAAGATCAGGGGTTGCCAGGGATTAGGGGTTGAGGGAAGGGTGATTGCAAATGAATAACACAAGAGAGTTTGTGGGGTGACGGAACTCTTCTGCTTCCTAATTGCACAGCTGTTGTAAGAATCTATAAATTATGTTAACATTTATGATATTGTACATCCAAACTTTCAAATTTATGGTATATTAATTTAAACTAAAATAAAATAAATGCAAGCCCATAAATTATATGAGGATAAAGTCTCTGCATATTTTTGTTGTTATATCTCCAGCCCGTAGCATCATTCCTGGCAAACATTACACATTTAAGAATATTTGTGGATCGAATAAATGAAAGAGTAAAGAATTACTGGTGTTATTATTATTTATTTATTATTTTTTGAGAAAGTGTCTTCCTCTCTTGCCCAAGCTGGAGTACAGTGGTGCCAACACAGCTCACTGTAATCTTGACCTCCTGGGCTCAGGTGATTCTCCTGCCTTAGCTTCCTGAGTAGCTGAGACTACAGGTGCACCCCAAAATAACTGGCTAATTCTTTTATTTTTAGTAGACACGGGGTCTTGCCGTATTGTCCAGGTTGTTCTCAAGCTCCTGGCCTCAAGGGATCCTTCTGCCTCAACTTCCCAGACTGCTGGGATTACAGGCTTGAGCCACCCCACCTGACAAGAATTATCTTTTAAAAGATATGTTAGGAGCTAGTTTAGGGGAAATATGGTGACTACTTGGACCCATACATTTATATTGTATGACGATACTTCACAGCTATAGATTACTAATAATTTATAAAGTACACTGTTTTATATTTAGAATTTGCAATATAAGAAGAAGGGTTTTGCAGGAGGGTGGGGCTACGGTCATTTGATCCAGTTTCTGTTTTAAGAATATCCCACAGCTTGTAGTGGGGAAGGGAAAGGACAGAGGGAAAGATCTCTGTTTTATTAATGCTACATCAGTGACTATTCTTCTACGTAGATCTTTGTGCATATGATGTCTATTTAATTCTAAAAATGGAACTACTAGGTCAAAGGTTATGTACATTTAGAAATATTACACATATATTATATGACCCTCCCAAATGCCCACAGCGTTTTATACTTTTACCAAGTTTTAGGAGAGTTTTCAATGAACTTGTACATAAAATAAAAGCTGGTGGCATGGTGGCTCACATCTGTAATGACAGCACTTCAGGAGGCCAAGACAGGAGGATTGCTTGACCTTAGAAGTTCAAGACTAGCCTGGGCAAAAATATTTTTTAAAAAATTGCCGGGTGTAGTGGTGTGTGCCTTTGGTCCCAGCCACTCAGGAGACTGAGGTGGGAGTATCACTTAAGTTCAGGAGATTGAGGCTGCAGTAAGCCAAGATCACACCACTGCACTCTGGCCTGGGTGACAGAGTGAAACTCTGTCATAAATAAATAAATACAGCTGATACAGTATTTGTAATTTGAAATATGTACTGTGTACTTCTAAACCATCCCTCCTCCCTCCTCCCTCCTCCCCTCCCTCCTCCCCTCCCTCCTCCCCTCCCTCCTTCCCTTCATTCCTTCCTTCTTTCCTTCCTTCCCTCCTTCCTTCGTTCCTTCCTGTAATAACTTGTGAGTTTTCTAATAATGTCTTCACCAACAGGGCAATACATGATAGCCCTCATTTCACATCCTACCCAAACATGCGAGCATCACAATAATCCAAAATCACCCCACATACACAAACAAACAGACTCTATACCACATACGGAAAAAGTAGCTGGCTTTAGTTCAGTGATTTTTCAATGAGGAATGCTGCACTTCCAATGAAAACAGACAGCCAGTGTAGAAACAGTCCGTATCCCCTTTCTACTGTATGACTCTGATTCATAAATTACTAAAGTGTATTCCTGAGAAATAAATATTTCACCAGCCAGTGACAGACTTATGAGCTAATTAAAATCTGAGCCCTGGAAGAAGTGGTGCCATTAGCTCGATTCACAGGACTGGAAAGTCTCTGTCTGCTCATGGACTCAGAGGTAGACGTTTACATATGGGAAGGAGGCGGCCGGCTTATTAAGAGCAACATTTGGGTTTGGATGAAGGGAGCACTCTGTCAAAGCTGAGATATTCAAAGAAAAGCCGAAATGACAGTATGAGAAGTTTCTTTTGCCCATGAGAAGAAGGAGGTAATAATACATGGTGGTTTTAAGTGTAAGGGCTTGGGGGGCAGGTCATACTGTCTTGAATTCAGGTCCCAGATCTGCCATTTAGCAGAGATAGAACTTTGGGGCTGTTGTTCGGTCTTTCTAAACTGCAGCATCCTCATTTGCACAGCAGGTATAGAAATCCGCATAGTGGCATGGGCATAAAATCAGATACTATGTTTAGATCCTCAGCAGAGTGCCAGCCAAATACTTGGTCAATAGATGGTAGGTACCTGTTACTAGCGCCAACTATTGTATCCACAAGAAGTCACGTTTAAACGTCCAGTTTTCTGTTAAAGATTTCCAACCTGTTGAATGCTAAGCAGTTTTCTAGTTTGAAGTTGGTTCCCTCAGAAACTATGGTGGACACACATATTTTGATAACTTATGATGTGCGAAGGGACAGATAGTTCAAGCATTTTACGGTCACTATCTCATTTCATCATCACCATAACATAGAAGATGGATATCATTAACTCTACAGAGAGAACTGAGGAACAACAGCAATGAGTTATTTGCTCTAAAATTTAACCCAAGTTGTTGTTGTTTTGTTTTGTTTTAACAGATGCCCAAACTCCCTTTGTTTCACACAGCTATGCAAATTGTGAGGCCAAGGATATGACCACAAACAATTAAGGTTTAATTTACATGACTAACCAGGTGAGGTGGCTTACACCTGTAATCCCAGCACTTTGGAAGGCCGAGGCAGGCGGATTTCCTGAGGTCAGGAGTTTAAGACCAGCCTGGCCCACATGGCAAAACTTTGTCTCTACTAAAAATACAAAAATTACCCAGGCGTGGTGGCAGACATCTGTAATCCCAGTTACTCAGGAGGCTGAGGCAGGAGAATCACTTGAACCCGGGAGATAGAGGTTGCAATGAGCTAAGATCGCACCATTGCACTCTACCTAGCATGGGTGACAGAGCAAGACTCCGTCTCCCTGTCCCCACTCCCCCCGCCCAGGAAAAAGTTTACATGAATAAGCTTTCTTCCCCATGAAAATAATATGTGTCACTTCGCACTTGGTCTGCCACACACAAAATCCCCACCCTATCTGGCACAGATACACTTAACGTGCAATATGAAGTACAATTTCCATTTTATTTTTCTCCAGAGAATAGTCTGTCTTCAGTCTTGAAGGACTCAGCTCCTTACATGGGCTTTGGTGGGGGTCATGGGGCAGGTGTAAATGTGTAAATCAAGGTGGGAGTGTTTGGTCCTTGCGGGCTTCACAAGTCGGATTCCTGACTACTTTGCTGTGAACTGCACAGCTTACACAGTAATGTAGCTTCACATACAGCTTGGGAAGCACAAAGGCATCGAAGACGCTCGCGTCAGAAACATCCCTGACTGCTGCGGCCTCCACTATGTTTCGAATACGAATTTCTTAATGGTCTTGTCTCTGGGGAAGCATTGGGCACAGTTCGTGCAGCAAATAGGTTGCATGTGGCTGCAGCCCTTTTTGGCATGACTGTCGTTCCTCCTTTTCTTTGTCATCTTGGAGGCGCGGACCAGAGACCCCAAGTTCTTCTTTTAAAAATATATGTATTCGGCTGGGTACATTGGCTCACGCCTGTAATCCCAGCATTTCGGGAGGCCGAGGCAGGCAGATCACCTGAGGTTGGGAGTTCGAGACCAGCCAAAGATTTTCTTTCAGTCTGGCCAATATGGTGAAACCCCATCATTTCTAAACATACAAAAAATTAGCTTGACATGGTGGCAGGCATCTGCAGTCCCAGCTACTCGGGAGGCTGAGGCAGGAGAATTGCTTAAACCCAAGAGGCGGAGGTTGCAGTGAGCCAAGATTGCACCGCTACACTCTAGCCTGGGCGTGACAGAGCGAGAGTTTGACTCAAAAAAAAAAAAAAAAAATTTCTTGCGGTCCCAAGAGAAAATCTGGTTGGTCCTTCTTAGCCCCCTTTTGTTTCAACAGCTATGAGTGAGGGGAGCACTTCATGTGGTCATAAACGGTGGCCAGGGTTTTACCCCGACTGTGATTACAATTTCAGAGAAAGTAAGTCTCTGTGAACTAGCCACAACTGCCTCTAAAAGCATAAAATCATTATTCAGCATTCTTCACATTTTCCTTTATCCATGGTGTTGTCAGCAATATGTAATATTATCCATAGTATTGATGACACTGTGCTTGGTCGCAAGAGAGGAGTTAAGGTTAAAAGTAACAATCTCGGCCGGGCGCGGTGGCTCACGCCTGTACTTCCAGCACTTTGGGAGGCCGAGGCGGGCGGATCACGAGGTCAGATGATCGAGACCATCCTGGCTAACACGGTGAAACCCCATCTCTACTAAAAATACAAAAAATTAGCTAGGCGTGGTGGCAGGGCCTGTAGTTCCAGCTACTCAGGAGGCTGAGGCAGAAGAATGGTGAACCCGGGAGGTGGAGCTTACAGTGAGCGGTGATCGCGCCACTGCACTCCAGCCTGGGTGACAGAGTGAGACTCCCTCTCAAAAAAAAAAAAAAAAAAAAAAAAAAAAAAAAAAAAAAAAAAAGTAGCAATCTCAGTTCTGGCTATAAGCATTTTGTAAATAATAACTTATTTGATACTTATTATTACCCTATACACTTAGCTGCTGTTATCCCCATTTTATAGATGCCAAGGTAGGGAGAAAGAAATATATTAAGAAATAAACAGAGCAGTTTTTGATGACAGGGATTTACTTACAGGTCTTCTGGTATACAGTGTGTGATGTGTGTGTTGAGAATGTGTAAATTCTGTACCAGGGTGTGAATAAGTGGAGAGTACGAGTCAGGAGTGACAGAGATGACAATTTATGGTGTGGTGTTGATTTCAAGTTAAGTGTATAACCATGGCATGAATGAGTTTCTCTCAGAGGACTTTGGGTTGTATACACTTCATAAATGAGCTCTTATCTTCTACATTTTTTCTCACAGCCCCATGGAGGCAGGCTGTAAGCCTTGGCACATCTTGCTGGGATGACCTGACTGAGAGCAAAGGTTGTTTGCAAGCATGTAAGGACTTTATGAAACAGCATATTAATCAGGCACTTTTGGTTGCAAGCAACAGAATCACAATGCACCCTGTCTTTTGTTTAGAAGAAGGAGTTCATTGGCTTACACAACTGCAAAGGCCCGAAAGAGGCTGGGTTCGGATGCACAAATACACGATTTGAAATCTGGTTATTTGCTGTTTGTTGGCTCAACTTTTCAGTCTTGACATCGTGCTCTGGCAAATTCTTTCTTAATGGAGGCTCAAGTGATGCAGCAGCTCCATGCTTATTCTCTATGAAATGGGCAGCCCTGGTGAAAAGCAAATCCCTCCTTCTTAACCATTCTAACAGAACAATAAAACCCTCAAAGATTTTATTTCAAAGAATAATAGCATGTATTAAGTGCCAGACACTAAGTCCTTTTTGTATATGAACTCTATTATTTCCTTGAATCCTCACAATAATTCTGCAAGATAGGTATTATAATTAACCCCATTTTAATATGATAAAATTTAGTTACATAACAGTTGTGTCAGTTAGTTATTGCTGTGTAATGAGCTAGTCCCAAGCCTAGTGACTTGAAAGAGTGACCGTGAGTCTGAAGTCGGCAAACCAAGAGAGCCTGAATCCTCCAGGGTGACCTCGGCTGGGGTAGTTCAGTTCTGTACATGTGTCTCTCACACATCCCCAGCAAGCTAGCCTGGTTCACTTAGTGAGGTAGAGATGCAGCAATGAGCTGGCACAATTATATAGGCAGAAAGGGCAATGGTACCCAAAGTCTTGGGAGATTCATGCTGGGAACTGGCACATTCTCATTTCTACCATATTGTTACCAGAATGTGTTACAAGTCCAGTTTGGATTCAGAGGTTGAGGAACTAAACTCTACCATTTCATGGGAGGATGTTTTTGGTCATATCACAAAGGGCTAGAACTGGGGAAGAATCGGAGGCTATTTTGGTAATCAGTCTATCATAATGGTAATTTTATTTATTTTATTTTTTTGAGATGGAGTCTCACTTTGTCACCCAGGCTGGAGTGCAGTGGCGTGATCTCGGCTCACTGCAGCCTCCACCTCCTGGGTTCAAGCGATTCTCCTACCTCAACCTCCCTAGTAGCTGGGACTACAAGTGCCTGCCACCACGCCCAGTTAATTTTTATACTTTTAGTAGAGGTGGGGTTTCCTCATGTTGGTCTGGATGGTCTCACACCTTGACCTCGTGATCCACCCACCTCAGCCTCCCAAAGTGCTGGGATTACAGGCGTGTGCCACGGTGCCCGGCCATAAAGGTAATTGCCCAAAGTTACATTTTTAGCAGGATTCAAAACAGGGAAGTCTGGCTCCAGAGTACAAGTTCTTCCTCTTTGCAATGTTCTTTATATAGTTTTTATTGATTCAGTTTGGATAGTAGCCCCACAATGGAACCAATCAATTTGGCCAGGAAAATGAAGTATTTCATTGGTTAGATTTAGGTCCTGTCTTCACCTGTAAGATGAGATACGGGAGTCAGCCCTACCTAAACCGTGGGTACTGGAGGTGGCATAGGAACAGTAGCACAAAGAAAAGTTATTTTCAGAAGAAATAATAGATAGAGATCAGGCCACAAAATAATATCCCTCACTGATAGGGATATGGTGGGGGAAATTGGGTAAATTTCAAGGTTAAAGCCTTGCCATGATGCTCTTGGATTACAATGGAGAGACATATTTGCTCTATTTACTGGGGAAAAAAAGACTGAAGAATTACAACTGGCTTTAAGTGTATGCATCTGATGGTTGACTAGATCATGAGGAGGATAATGTGGACATTAGGAAGAAGGGCCTTATAGAAAGGGCCAGAAATAGCCAATTTCAAGTGCCTGGGAGCCCCCAAATGGGGTCATGTGTGCTATTTTTAAATTACCAGGAGCCAGTACAACTCCTAGCTGCAAAGAGACATTTATCACGCTGAAAAAAAAATGAGTGAATGGTTAGATAGATGGATGGATGATGGATGGGTGGGTGGGTGCATGGATAGATGGTGGGTGAAAAAATAAGCAATGAATGACCCTCTAGATGATAGGTGGAACCTTGCCTTGCTTTCCATTTTCTGCTTCAAATCATTTGCCAGCAATACCAAATAGGATACATATTCCTCTACTTCCATCTACACCTGGCCTCTGATCTTCCTCATTTTTTGTAGATTTTTTGTTTTTGTTTTTGTTTTTTGAGAGAGAGTCTAGTTCTGTCACCCAGGCTGGAGTGCAATGGTATGATCTTGGCCCACTGTAACCTCTGCCTCCCGGGTTCAAGCAGTTCTCCTGCCTCAGCCTCCCAAGTAGTTGGAATTAACAGGCACGTGCCACCATGCCTAGCTAACTTTTGTATTTTTAGTAGAGGCGAAGTTTTGCCATGTTGGTCAGGCTGGTCTCGAACTCCTGACCTCAGGTGATCTACCCACATCAGCTTCCCAAAGTGCTGAGATTGCAGGCATGAGCCACCATGCCAGGCCTGGAGATTCATTATTTTTAAGCCAGCTGAATGGGTTAAGTGTTTGTCCATTGTGCTCTAGAAATTCTCTGAGTGTATTCATATTACTACACTTAACACTTTTGTGAACCACATCCTTTTAGGCAAAAGTGATCACCTCTGTCTTACTCATTGCAGTACTCTAATGCCTAACACAGAGCCTGACCCAGAGAGAGTGCATGGCAAGTATATTTGAATGATGGAATGAAACAGTGAGTCAATGTGCAAATAATGTGCATCGATAAGAATATGTAGGGTCTACAGTGGTGTTGTAGGTGTTACAGCCAATGACATCTCCAGTGCCTTTTTACTTGGTAAATATAAGACTATAATTTTCTTGAAAGCATATAAAATAGGCAATATTCTGGAAGCCCATTCCTGGCCAAATTCTTTGCTTTTAATATCGTGCTTAAATTTTGTCAATGCATTTCTAAAAACATGGAAGAAAACTGAGTGGGGAACAAGAACATTTTCTCATCTCATTCATAATCTATCAGGCAGTCCTGGGATGCCATCAAGAAGACATTACGAGGTGACAGTGAGACAGCAATGACTGCCTTGAGTTTTATCATCAGCCCTGGATAGAGAAGATGCATCACCTATAAGTGAAGGTGATCAGTTCTTCCATTTCCAAAGAGATGGGTATCTTAAAAGTTAGAAATTTGTGACTTTGAATTGCCTTTTTAATCATAAGAATCATAGCTTCTGGCCGGGCACGGTGACTCATGCCTGTAATCCCAGCATTTTGAGAAGCCAAGACGGGCAGATCACATGAGGTCAGGAGTTCGAAACCAGCCTGGCCAACATGGTGAAGCCCCATCTCTACTAAAAGTACAAAAAAGTAGCCAGGTGTGGTATCGCACACCTGTAGTCTCAGCTACTCTGGAGGCTGAGGCAGGAGAATTGCTTGAACCCGCGAAGAAGCAGAGGTTGCAGTGAGCTGAGATCATGCCATTGTACTCCAGCCTGGGCATTGCAGCGAGACTTTGTCTTAAAAAAAAAAAAAATCATAGCTTCTGCTTAGGCAGTGCCTACTTATGTTTTAAGTTATAGTTGGCCACTTTACATCTATCACTTCTGCTCTGGTAGGTTTCATAATCTCCGTTTTATAGTTGAGGAAATGAATACCTGAGAGGGTAGAATAAACTCACCATAAGCAACCTAGCTGGCAAGTGATTGGAGCTGAGGTTTGAACCATGTTCGTTTGACTCTGAACACTGCAGTCTTTCCTGTATACCATCCCTCAAGCAGAGTGTTGGGCCCAGATGAGACAGGCAGAGCTTCCTTAGCATAAGGTTAGCATTGTCTTTTTGGCAGACAGTAAGCCAAACATAACCGCATACATCTGACCAGAGGCTCTTGTACAAATTGGCCACTCAGGTTCTCTGAAGGAGCTTTATTTGGGGCTGATGAATAGTCCTGTGAATACTGGGATACATGAGATTAATTTTTCCCTACGTCTAAGCATCCAAATGGCTTAAATTTCAAAGGACCACATCTTAACTTCTAGGGGGTGAGAGGCTTCACAGCATCTTAAAGAAGTGGTTCTTAATCCACTAGCAAGTTAGAATCACCTGGAGAACTTTATAAAACATTGATGACTGGAGTCTCAGCATTTTTTGTTTGTTTATTTTTTGAGATGGAGTGTCACTCACTTACCCAGACTAAGGTGAAGTGGCACAATCTCAGCTCACTGCAACCTCTGCCTCCCAGGCTCAAGCAATTCTCCTGCCTCAGGCTCCGAAATAGGTGGAATTACAGGAGACTTCTACCATGCCCAGCTAATGTTGACATTGTGAATGGAGATGGGGTTTTGCCATATTGGTCAGGCTGGCCTTGAACTCCTGACTTCAACTGATCTGCTCGCCTCAGCCTCACAAAGTGCTGGGATTACAGTCGTGAGATACCATGTCCGGCCAGAGTTCAAGTTCTTCATCATTACAATGTTCTTTATCTTTATATATATTTAATTGAACTCCTCTGTTGACTGCAGCATTATTTATAATAGCTGAGAGATGGAAGCAACCTAAAGGTCCATTGATGGGTGAAAGGATGAAGAAATTGTGATACACACACACACACACACACACACACACACACACACACACACACACACGCAGACACACAGTCACTTTATCTTGAATAATGTAAAACAGATGTATTTTGGTATAAGTATTTAATTCATGGTGCCTTGCATAATGGTCAGAGGCGCACATATCTGTGAAGGTGGAAGTAAAGGTACAAATAAACTATTTGTAAAGCTGAAAAACAAACCCCACACATGATGGAATAGTATTCAGCCCTGAAAAATAAGGACAGCCTGCTGCACACTTCAGCATAGATATTCCTTGAAGAAATTACGCTAAACAAAATCAACCAGTCACAAGAAGAAAAATACTGCATGATTTCACCTATATAGCTGTTTAAAATACTGAAACTCTTAGAAACAGTGGGCTTATCAAAATTGAAAAAAAAAGATAAATCTTTCAGTAACTGCCATAAAGCAAGAGAATGCTGCCACGTGGTGATAAATAGGTCCCCTGATATATGTGCATAAAAATTGTGCCCATTTTAACAGGATACATTTTTCCCTCTAATAATAAATAATAATGCATTAACAGGATACATTTTTGCAGACTCTGATGAATCTGCAAACTAGAGTCAGAAAACAAACCGTTGTACCAGGACATAAACCAGAAAATAAATAAATAACGAGAATATAAATCATGTGCCTTGGTATTTTCTTGAGTTTCAGAAGTGACCTTCTTATGGCAAAACTATGTTTTGATATGATTTGTATGCATCGAAAATGCAGGTTTTAATACCAGGATCCATGACCTAGAAAGAGGTTTTAGTATCAGATTCTCAATGTTTTTGGTGAAGAGAGAAAGAGAAAACATATCATTAAAAAAATTCTATTCAGTACACGACAGAATTTTATATTTTGAACCAGATATTGTTTTGTATATAAGCCATGGAGAGTACACTTAAAGCTTTGGCTTTTGAGATATTTGGTTTCTAGACTCTTGTTTCTGTAAATCAGAACATTCCAATGTGGGATGAACATATTGGGTGAAGATCATTGCAATGCTCGTTTTTCCAAAGAGATGTAGTTGAAATCATTTAGTAGCATGTGAATAAAAGCAAGGTTTTTAGAGGCAATTCAGTAATTTTGGTAGCTTTTGTTGCAACCAACAGAGAATCAATGACAAGAGAAGGAGAAGAGAGAGAACGGCTCTTATCTTAATTTAAAGGTGAAAGATACACACATGATTAATACCAAAGAAACTTTCCATTTTTTTCATAGAATGAAAGTAACCTTTTAGAGCTTTTCTGTATTGGTAGAAAGCAAAAGCAAAAAAAATTAATTGTTTATTTAAAAAGTGGTATTTTTCTGACTTGTGCTTATAGTTTCATTAGACCTACAATAACACATCATTAAGAAAAACAATAATTGATCTGCCATGGAAAAAAAAAGAATGACTAACATAGCTTCTTTGCTGTCAGCCCTCTTGCACTCCAAAACATAATGCTCATTTTGAAATATCATGGCTAATCCAAAAAATATACAGCTAAACAGAAAAACAACATCAGTTCCAAATATGAATACATGATCTGCTACTTAATATGTCAGGGTATTTGTCAGGTTGATAACATTAGGCTCTGCGGCATTCAATTCTAAGCCTTGCAATATTTGAAGTCTGATATTGTGCTTCAGTAAATTTAATACATGGGCCTCAATAATGGAGGGAATCGCGTTAGCACTTGGCAGTTTGTTATGCTGTATAAAATTGACTGCCCTGCAAATACAATAGCGATCATAAAAACGGTGGTCAGCAGAGAGGGGTGTAATGCATTTTTGAGGTTTCAGTAAAGGTCCAGATGAAATTTATTGAGATTTTTGCCATTTGGATGATGATCAATAGAGCTGTGCTAATAATTTGTTGTGAGGATGTTCTCTGGGGATATGACATTTTGCTGTGAAACTTTGGAAATTCAGAAAGTGGACTAAGTGATGATACTGCCCCAGTATATATAACCGTCAAAGACTTTAACATCACTCTGGGAGAGGATTTATAGTGATGGTGATTACTTCTTCAGGCATTGAGGATGTGATGCATTCAATTATTGATATGTTTTCATGCATTTTCCAGTTTGGACTCACAGTCATTTGATCGTATTGCTGTTTCAGCCCAGGGTTTTGTGATAGGTTTGCTTTTAATTTCATTCACAGTTTCCAAATTGCTAGCCTATTTTCTTAATTATGTGATTGATTTTCCCTGCCTCCTCTCCTCTCACCCCTGTCCCCATCCAGAAAATGATCTTTGAAGAAAAGAATTCCGTTACCTTTCATTCACATCAACGGAACCTACTTAGAAACCCTGACTGTGAAAACCACTTTTGTTGTGTTATAGTTGCTGTTGTTGCTGCTATAGATGGCTTATCTGCTGTACTCAATTTGCAAACAGGCTTCTGAGTTAATGTTAAAGGAATACATAGCATGCAGATAATGTTTGTGATGGTTACAGTTTTAATGCACATATGTCAGGGGACCTGTTAAATCACCATGAGGCAGCATTCTTTTGCTTTATGGTGGTTGCTGTTGAATTTATCTTTTTTTTTTCAATTTTGATTAGCCGCATTCCAAGAGAGAGAGATGAGTTATCCAATCTTTGCAAAGTGGGATTCCATGCTGACAATGCAGAGATACCATTCCGAGAAAAAAAAAATACAATAAAGATGATTTTAAAACTTTGTGTTTGGTGAAACTGACTTATCCTGAGGCTGTTTTTATGTCTGTTCTGTATGTTAGAAAAGGAAGTTCCGAGTTTGTGTTTATTTCCCTAACTGTTACATTGTTCTGTTTCCTCAGTATATTTCATGAACCTGACCAATTAAGTTTCAGCCCTGTCTAGGAATTTTTTTGTTGCTGCTGTTGGATGAAAGTAACTAAGTAACTCTACTGTGTGCATAGGCTTAGAGACACTCTACATTATTGTTTGCAAGACGAAATTTGTCAGCACTTTGCAGAAGGAACACTGAGACTAGGCACAGCAGAACAATTTATTTTCAATGAGCATGCACAAAGTAAGATTTATGACTTTGCATCTTCGATGACATTTCTTACATTGTTACCAAGCTACAGGAAATTAAAGGGATCCGTGAATACTAAGGGGTGTGTTTTTGTAATGAGGGAAAAGAGACAGAGCAATAAGAAGATAATTAAGGTAACAACTTGTGAAAAATTAAAGTGTTTCCGTCTTTCATTTTTGAATCTCTGAGCATAAACTTTGTAGTTGTTAATTTAATTGCCGCTGTTCACAGCATCCCTGAAGAATATTGAGGATTAATCATCTGGTTCATTCCAACAAGAGATAAGGCCTAAGTGAATTGAAATTTTACCAATTTAACCCTGTCTTCCTCCTAATATGACATGATTAACATTTTTCAATTAACCGCATGTAATTATTCTGAAGGCCTCGTTCCACTTATTTTTGACGGCAGATTGGCCTTTTCAGGTAGTTTGGATCTAGAATAATTCAAAGAAAGCTCCATTTGTTCTATTTTGCATCTGGCACACAGGTTCATCTGCATTGTCTTTGGAGTTGCCGTTTCATCGGAAAATAAACATCTGTAACAGTTGCATTCGTTTTGGCAGAGGTGCTCTTCCTGTAAAGCCCAGTGCTGCTCATTGAAGCCTGAAGGAGTCGTGTTAAGGTATTGTTGGAGCGTATTTGTAACTGAGCAGAGTGAAAGACTAAACACCTTGCAGGCAAGAATGTCAAAGGTAGAGGTTGCCTGAAAATGGTTTTCCATGGTAAATGGGAAGACCTCAAGATTCGGGAGAGTTTGGCATTTCCAAGGAACAGAATCCAGGCTAGTACTTTGTGCTGGTCCGCATCACAGTGGATATTGAAATGTAAATTAATTAAAGTTTAATAAAATCTGTAATTCAGTTTGTCTCACATTAGCCACATCTCAAGTGTCCAGTGACCTCCTGTGACTAGTGGCTGTCATATTGGAGCCAATACATAGTGGAGATACGGAACATCTCTATCATCTTGGTTTTGTTGTTGTTGTTGTTGCTGTTTTTGTTTTTGTTTTTTGAGACAGGGTCTTGCTCTGTTACCCAGGTTGGAGTGCAGTGGTGCCGTGATGATGTAATGCTTCCTTGAACTCCTAGGCTAAAACGATTTTCTAACCTCAGCTGCTCAAGTAGCTGGGGGATTACAGGTGCACACCACCACACCTAGCTAATTAATTTGTATTTCTTTTTTTGTAGAGGCAGGGTCTCACAGTGTTGCCCAGGCTGATCTTAAACTCCTGGCCTTAAACGATCCTCCTGCCTTGGCCTCCCAAAGTGTTGGGACTATAGGTGTGAGCCATTGCACCTGGCCCCATCTAGGGAAAATTATTGGATAGTGCTAGGCCAGAGCACAGCCATCAGGTAGATAGTGGTTAATTAACCAGGGCATGCTGAATTCTGATACAGCAACAAAAATCTCTGTACCAGAGGGGTTAATGCTACAAAGGTTTATTTCTCTCATACACAAAATCCACTGCATGCCTGGGCAGGAAAGAGGCATCTGGAAGTTTGTGCTGGGACCTTTTCATTCCTCTTCATGGCCCATGTGCCAGGACTGGATGCCCATGCCCTGCCTCCCTGCAACATGACTTTTATTTCAGTCTTTTGTTTGCCAGCTGGACACTAACTTCCTATTTGTATCACCAAACACTATTATTATTTCTATGCTATAAAAGAGAAACTGAGGCTCAGAGAAGTTAAATAGTCTAAGATAAACACCTAAAGAATGATGGAGTGGGATTCTAGGTACATCAGAGTCCAGTTGCAAAGTCTAATCTTTACTGAGCTAGTTGGACTCTTCTGGTGCACACGGGGAAGTCATCAGAGACTTTCCAGCTTTAGAAAACCAATTCTGACCAGCACAGGTGATATGGTTTGGCTCTGTCCCCAGCCAAATGTCAACTTGAATTGTAGGTCCTGTAATTCCCACGTGTTGTGGGAGGGACCTGGTGGGAGATAATCGAATCGTGAGGGCAGTTTTCCCCATACTGTTCTCGTGGTAGTGTATAAGTCTGATGAGATCTGATGGTTTTACAAGGGGAAACCCCTTCACTTGGTTCTCATTCTCTCTCTTGCCTGCTGCCAATGTAAAGCATGCCTTTCACCTTCCGCCATGATTGTGAGGCTTCCCCAGCCACGTGGAACTGTGAGTCCATTCAACCTCCTTTTCTTTATATATATGAAGAACCAGTCTCAGGTATGTCTTTATCAGCAGCGTGAAAAAGGACTAATATAAAAGGAAACTTAGAAGGGAACCTCAGATCAGGGGCAAGCTCCTCGATTAGAAGCCTGATAAGTGACAACAACAACTTAAAGGAATAATGGTGGTAAACTCGAACACATAACATCGTAGAACAGTCCCTACAGGGTCCTAGAGTAGAAACTCCAAAAGGGGAAGGTTATAGTGCATCTGCAAATGTATGTGCACAGGCTCACTGTGTGTTTTGGATGATTTTTATTGAGCATCTATGATTTGCCAGATATTGTTTTAACTTTTTAGCTTGATATGCATTAGCTAATTCATTTCTCAAAATATTTCAATGAGTTAAGCTTCTATTTTAATGGTTTTACAGATGAGAAAATGCAGGTAGAGAGAGGTTAGGTAACTTGCACGAGGTGACACAGCAGAGGAGCTGGAATTTTAGTCACCATCTCACTCAAGAATGAAGCAATGTTTGGAGAGAAGGGTGACTCAGAGATTTGTAACACGGCCAAATCATAGAGAAAGCGCTGTTGACTCAAATAGGACAATCAGATAATGCAAATCTAAAGCTTTGGGTCTGAGGATCAGATGGGGCAGTGAGGATGGAGAAAGGAATACCTGAAGTCATGAGAGATGGTAAGATTGCTGAGAGGGTGCAGATATGCAGATATAAAGGGAGAGAAAAGTAAGAGGCCACACATGAGATCTTTGGCAGCAGGACTTAGTAAATAAGGCAGAGGGTTTCAGTGTTAAACAGGCTTCTGTAAATCTTGGCTTTGGCATTATGTGACATGGGCAAGTCATATAACTTTCTGGGACAACATTTCTTTATTGGCAACGTGGAGGCAAGGATGCTGAAAGCACCAGACCCCACCAGGACTAAAGAAGAAAATAAGCATGTACGTCTCTGCCCACAAACTCAGTCTTGCAATAAGAAGCACAGTTTTGTGTTGTTGTGAAACAAGGTTAATTTTATCCTCATCCCCACTTTTCCTTCATGGCCAGGAAATGTAACCCCCATTATGTAAACGGTCATGATTCTCACCTGGGGCCTAGAAAGATCAAGGGGATGGAGAGGACCTGCTTAATCATCCACCTTCATCGTCTCCCAGATATATAGGCTGCATTTCTGCAGACCGTATGCTTGACATTCGAATATTTCACTAAAACAAGGAACACACACCCATTCCCCTTTGGAGATCTCTGCTGCTTGCTTGATAAACTTAGACCTTTTTTATTTTTTTATTTTTTATTTTTTTTTAATATGGAGTCTCGCTCTGTTGCCCAGGCTGGAGTGCAATGGTGTGATCTCGGCTCACTGCAAGCTCCGCCTCCCGGGTTCAAGTGATTCTTGTGCCTCAGCCTCCGAAGTAGCTGGGATTACAGGCTCCTACCACCTGGTTAACTTTTGTATTTTTTAGTAGAGACAGGGTTTCACCATTTTGACCAGGCTGGTCTCAAACTCCTGGCCCCAAGTGATCTGCCTTTTGTGACCTCCCAAAGTGCTGGGATTACAGGCATGAACCACCGCGCATGGTCAACTTACAGATTTTGATATTCTTACCAGCGTCTGGGTATCTCTTTTATAATCCAGATGAAATCTCTCTCTCTCTCTCTGTGTGTGTGTGTGTGTGTGCGTGCGCGCTCCTCCTCCCTTCTCTTTCTTTTTCTATTTTCATTATAGATACTCTCTCACTGTCCAGGCAGAACATCCAACATAATCACTTCGACAGCCAGCTTTCGGAAAAGCAAAAGCTTCTTAAAGACAGCCTTATCTTTCTGCAATGCTTGGCTCCATCCCTCCACTAACTCTATTCTTTTTCCTCCTTGAGTTCAGAGACAAAGGGGGTCCTTTATACCTACCTGTTTGAGTGATGGAAGAGAGGAGAAAACAGAAGGAGAAAAATCCTGACTAAATAGCCCCAGATAGTTTGCAACCAGGTTTGTAGAATGCTCAGCATGGTTCCTGGCATATTGTCTGTGCTGAATCAAGGGTAAGGGTAACTTCTACTACTACTATTTTTTTTGTTTGTTTGTTTTTGAGACGGAGTCTCGCTCTGTCGCCCAGGCTGGAGTGCAGTGGCCGGATCTCAGCTCACTGCAAGCTCCACCTCCCTGGGTTCACCCCATTCTCCGGCCTCAGCCTCCCGAGTAGCCGGGAGGACAGGCGCCCGCCACCTCGCCGGGCTAGTTTTTTGTAATTTTTAGTAGAGACGGGATTTCACCGTGTTAGCCAGGATGGTCTCGATTTCCTGACCTCGTGATCCGCCCGTCTCGGCCTCCCAAAGTGCTGGGATTACAGGCTTGAGCCACCGTGCCCAGCCTACTACTACTGCTTTTATCAGCAATGGCGAGGAAAGGAACAGAGACCTGAGTCCACCCTGGACAGTTTCAGTTTTTGGTAAAGAGGCAATGGAAAGGAGAACGTTTCAAGAATGTTGGGTTGGTGAGTAAAACCAAAAGGCCATGAAGAGGTTGAAGACTGAGAAATACATTGATTGGAATTTTTTTTTAAGTTCATTGGTGACCTTTCAGGGGGCTGTTTTAGTTGCTGTGGACAGAATTCCTTCATGTCTGAAGGAATGAGGAAGTGAGGAGGAAGCTAAGACCCTTAGGATGGGGTGAGCTTATAAAATGTTGACTCTGGAGGAGGAGGAAGGTAAAGACAGAAGCCTGAAAGGAAGAGCTGAGATGAGTTTTAGCTGCTGGCTTGATATCCAAGTTGAGATGGCAGTGGGTCCCAGGACACCTGGAAAAAGATAGCTGTCTGGGCATTAGGGGATTGGGAGTATTAGTCAAAGAATGGTAGTCTCTGTGTAGGTATTTATGGCCTCTTCTCTCTGCCTAGAATTAATTCATTCTCATTCTCTTATTCTCTCATTAATTCTCATTCTCATTCTCTCTGTCTCTCTCCCCTCCCTCCCTCCCTCCCTCCCTCTCTCCCTCCCTCCCTCCCTCCCTCTCTCCCTCCCTCCCTCCCTCTCTCCCTCCCTCTCTCCCTCCCTCTCTCCCTCCCTCTCTTCCTCCCTCTCTCCCTCCCTCCCTCTCTCCCCTCCCATTTCGTCCATTTTCTGAATGGTAGATTCCTTTTTAGTTTCTTAAAGGTTATCTGCTCTTAACCTTCTCTTGGTTATTTTTCTGACTGCCCAAAGTTTCTTTTCCCCAACTTGAGTCTGTATGATAGGACTTTCTTCATTTTGTATGCCACTTAGCTCAGTTTGCACTTACGTTTTCATGGCTGTATTGTCTATCTTCCCAAATATGTAGTTTTGTAAGGAGAGAAAACATTTGTTCATTTTATTGATGGATACCCAGGACCTAGCATATAGTATGAGTTTAATAAATACATCTTTTAAGTGCATAAATGAATACATGGATGAATTTGGGGGCATCTCTCTATTTTTTAAAATGAATGAATAAACGAATGTGGCATCTTTCTAGGCAGAGCTCATCAATATCTGAACCAACAATTCCTGCGTAAAACGCTGAAAGCAGAATCTCTGATATCCTGTGAAATAATTATTAGAACTGAGAGTGAGAGATGGAGACTTGAATCAGGAAGTATTTATGGGGAAGGTAGCATTAAACTTTCCAGGATGTTTCCTTGGTATACTCATAATGGATTTCAAAGATCCATGCCTCTTGGAGGACTCCAGGAGCAGGATTTCATGAAGCTCTTTTGTGAAATGCTTCTGTTAGGCATTGGCATTTTTCCCATAGGGATTCAAGCATGGTTCCTAAGTGTCTCAGAGCCTAACGTGGAATTGGGAGAGAAAAGGAGGGAATGAAGAGGAACCCTCGTTGGAAGTAATAATGAACCCTCCTCCAGCTCTGCAGAGCTCTGCCAGGAAGCCACCCTCAGCAAACCAGGGAACCTCCTGATGATGAGCTGGGGTGGTTTCTGAACCATGAGTCATCTTGTGCAAAGTGGCTCTGGCTTTATCAGGATGATGTGTCTAGACTTGCAGTCAACTGGGGAGCAAGTAGGAGGATCCTGGGGAGGAGGCCGGGAAATAATGGGTGAGTGTTAGTGCTGGGTTCAGGTCACTTCCTGCCCTTCAAGGAGTTAGCTTCAGGGCATCTGTTCACATCCAATATTTATTCATTATTCACCCACAGAATGCCAGACACAGTGCTTAGTTCTGGGAATCTAATGCCAACCAAGACAGATAGGACCCCTTCTCTGATGGACCTTAGAATACAGCTTGGGAGGCAGCTAGAAGACCTTATCAGATGATTGCTAATCCGAGTTCTCAGGGATGATCTAAGGGAAAAATGTGCAGGAGTCAATGTAGAGCATAAAGCACGGAAATGGAATTTTGCTAGAGTGCATCAAGGATCATTGTTATTTTATTTTTATTTTTATTTTGGAAGGAGGGGCTATTTATGGCTCCCTATACCTGATGAAAGACTGCATGTTCATTAACATATTAATGCCATTTGTAGTTTGGATGAGTTAAACTCATCTAACTTTAGTGTTTACAAGGAATGAGCTACTGTAGTCTTTTTGGATCCCTTCTCCTCCATTACTTCATCATCCTATCCACCAGCAAGTTCTAATCCATCTTCCCTACTCTGTTCCCGCTGTCACCAGCCTGGTCACTGTCTATCACATTGACGACTGCACCGGTCTTCTAACTGGACACCATGCATCTGCTCTTGTTTCTTCTCTCCTTTTCTCTGCACAGCAGCCATAGTGACCTTGGAAAGTCATAAATCTGTCATGTCAATCCCCTTACTCCTTAAGATGGTTCAGTGGAGTCCTGTTTCTTGTTTTCTTTCTCCTCCTCCTCCTTTTCCATCTTCTCCGTATTCCTCCTTCTTCCTTCTTTCTTCTTTTTTTCTGAGATGGAGTCTCACTCTGTTGCCCAGCCTGGAGTGCAGTGGTGTGATCATAGCTCAATGCAGCCTCAACCTCCCAGGGTGAAGGGAGCCTCCTGCCTTGGCCTCCCAAGTAGCTGGGACTGCAAGCACAAACCACACCTGACCAATTTCTGTATTTTTTGTAAAGATGGGGTTTCATCATGTTGCCCAGGCTGGTCTTGATCTCCTGAGCTCAAGCAGTCTTCACCTCAGTCTCCCAAAATGCTGGGATTATGGACGTGAGCCACCACACCCAGCCGAGTACCATTTCACTTGGGAAAAACAATCAGACTCGTTACCATGCCTGTGAAATGAGGTATACATCCTGAGCTTCTTGTTGATCTCATTTCGTGTCACTCTTCCATCAACCCCTGTGCTGCAGGCCACTCTGGCTTCCTGACAGTCCCTGGAATACTTTAAGATTATGTCCAAGAAAAAACAACATCAAAAAGTGGGCAAAGGATATGAACAGACACTTCTCAAAAGAAGACATTTATACAGCCAATAGACCCATGAAAAAATGCTCATTATCATTCGCCATCAGAGAAATGCAAATCAAAACCACAATGAGATACCATCTCACACCAGTTAGAATGGCAGTCATTAAAAAGTCAGGAAACAACAGGTGCTGGAGAGGATGTGGAGAAATAGGAACACTTTTACACTGTTGGTGGGACTGTAAACTAGTTCAACCATTGTGGAAAACAGTGTGGCGATTCCTCAAGGATCTAGAACTAGAAATACCATGTGACCCAGCCATCCCATTACTGGGTATATACCCAAAGGATTATAAATCATGTTGCTATAAAGAAACATGCATACGTATGTTCATTGCGGCACTATTCACAATAGCAAAGACTTGGAATCAACCCAAATGTCCATCAATGACAGACTGGATTAAGAAAATGTGGCACATATACACCATGGAATACTATGCAGCCATACAAAATGATGAGTTCATGTCCCTTGTAGGGACATGGATGCAGCTGGAAACCATCATTCTCAGCAAGCTATCGCAAGAACAGAAAACCAAACACCGCATGTTCTCACTCATAGGTGGGAATTGAACAGTGAGATCACTTGAACACAGGAAGGGGGACATCACACACCAGGGCCTATTGTGGAGAGGGGGAAGCGGGCAGGGATAGCATTAGGAGATATACCTAATGTAAATGACAAGTTAATGAATGCAGCACACCAACATGGCACATGTATACATTTGTGACAAACCTGCATGTTGTGCACATGTACCCTAGAACTTAAAGTATAATAATAATAAATAAATAAATAAATAAATAGAAAAAAAAAGATTGTGTCCTACCCCTGAGCATTTTTATGTGTTCTTCCCTATGCTGTTCTCCACATGGCCAGCTCTTTCTTAGCTATTGGGCTGTGCCTCAATATTATTTTCTCACTGGGACTTTCCCTTACATGCTTACCTTCTGGACTGTCAGTCAGAGCATTTTGATTGATAACAGCATTATCAGCAATGATCTCGTTTACATCTACATGTCTTTAATATGTGTCTCCCTCTCTAAGGCCACTGCATTCCAGTGAGAACCACCTCTACTGTTTTGTATATGGAATGCCCAATGCCTTGTACCATTTTGAACACAGTGTTGCTTAAACCAGTGTTGAATGAACGAAAGATGGAAAGAAAATGGTCAGCGCTGAGTCATTTTCTCTTATTTTTCTTCTCTTTTCCTTCATATCATCTGCGGACACATCTGCAGAGTATTGTGTGTGTGTGTGTGTGTGTGTGTGTGTGTGTGTGTTTGTGAGAATCCATTTCTACCTATGATATAGCTGGTTTCTGACCCTTGAGATACAACTCCAGAATTGGAACTGGGTGGCTGAGAGTGCTTTAGGAGAGGTAAAATTTGTCATTAGTATTATTGTTTATGTGTGCAGTGTCCTTCATATTTTTTCCTTTTATATAGCATTTGACATTTGCAAAATGTTTTCCATTTATTTTTATGTTGGGGAAAGCAAGAAGCCGTACGTGTTTTTTTGGTGTAAGTGAGCATAAAAGCAAGGCATCTGATTCAGGGTGATATTTTTTGTCATTTTCTTTGTGTTTTGATCAGGGAAAAATTAAGAGAGAGAGAGAGAGAGAGAGAGAGAGAGGGAGAGAGAAGAGAAATGACGATGCATCCAACTGTTTTCCAGCTCTCTTCCACCCCACTCCCGATCCAGCTCTCAAGGAGAGGACTAAACCACTGTAGAAAAGTGGGAATGTTCAACGACCCAAGAAAATGTGAAATGGTGTGGGGTGTGAGATTTCTTTATTAGTCAATTTAAAATAAAATGTGTCTCAGTAATTTAGAATGTGTCTGGAGTCATGCAGAAAATTAGCCATATTCACATATCCTACCCCCTCCCCTGGAGGCAGCATGAAGCACCAATAAAAATAAAAATAACAATACCTTGTATTTATGGGGTAGCTTTCTCCCAGACCTCCTTCTCACTCACCCTTTTTATCTTTTCTGTGTCCTTGGAGGGGAGCGAGTGAGTCTATGAAACCTAGGAGTTCAGCTCTCTGCAGATATGATCCTCAGCATTAAAACTTCTCCAAAGTCGTTCATTTGATCGTACATTCATCCATGGGTTTGTTTGTTCATTTATACTATTTAGCAGTGCTTATTCAATATCTACACTGTGCTTGCTGTGTATACTGATTGTACACAGTATGTCTTAAAGGTAGTGCAAGATCCTAGCAGGTAGTATGAGATCCTAGCAGGTAAGAGCTACTACTGTACGGTCCCTAGGAGCTATTTCTGTAATGTCTGTTCACAGACAATAGAATAATGTTGTTAGTCTTTTTCTGAAAACAATCATAACTTTCTTTAAACCATGGTCTTGTCTTTGGAACATGCGTGGTTTGGTTCCTGTGTACTTTTCAAGGTCTGTAAAGGCTGTTTTGGGTTGATGTGTCTGTAGGCTTTTTCCCTTGGGGGAAAACGTCTTCACAGAATTTGCTCTTCTGGGTAATAGATGATGAATATCTCTCTAGTTTGCAAAAGTGATTGTTTAAGAAACGACATGGATAGACAGATAGACTCACTTTCTCATCTTAAAGATTTCCTCATTTTGAGAGGTCTGGGAATTATTTGAGTGTCTAATGAAAGCAAAGAACTTCCTCCCCAGAGGAATTGGTACATGTACAAAGAAAACACCATTTTTTACTGTCATTTTAGGGTTCACAGTTTCTGGTACCCATCCTTGGACACGATCCATGGTCACCCAGGTTAAAACCTCTTTTTTATTTTTATTTTTTTTAAGACAGGCCTCTCCCTCTGTTGCTCTGGCTAGAGTGCAGTCGTGGCACAAACACAGCAGCTCACGGCAGCCTTAACGTCCCAGTCTCAAGCGACGTTCCTGCCTCAACCCCAAAAAGAGCTGGAATGACAGGCATGAGCCACTGCGCCTGAATCTAGACCTATTTAGAAAGTTCAAGTGTGAACTTTCAGGGATGCCATAGAGAGCCCTCCCTTCCTGACAGCATTTATTAAATGATGGTTTTCACTCTGCACAGCAGCTTCCCTCCCCTTTCCCCAGATAGTCTCCCTCCCACCTACCTATGAGAAAATAAAATGTTTTCCTGCATCACTATGAAAAAGAGCCCTAAATCAATAGCAAATCAAGCTATGGAATAAAGGAGTCTTTATGGACCGAGAAGGTGATTGCTGAAGGTTGCCATTTAGCAGCATTGGGTTTGTGTCTCCCTGGGGTCTCCAGCAGCCCAGTGTCTCTGATGTGAGGCACCTTTGCCTACATGAAGGTCAGCCCCTTTCTCCCTCTCCCCCAGTGGAGTGCAGGGAGATAAGAATTCTGAAACAAGTCAGCTGGCATTTTTGTGGTTTTTTTTTAAAGATTTTCTTCTAGGCAAACTCTAGCTGAATGTGACTGGTCTGCTCTTTTGGTACCAATCCTAGCTTGACAGTGATCCCTTTCCAGATATGAGCATCTCCAAGTCTCAGGATGGTTTTGCTACAGTCAAGGGGCACCATCCCAATTGTTTCTTTACCCCACACCCTTTTTTGTTTTTTGTTTTTTGTTTTTTTGAGATGGAGTCTCACTCTGTGGCCCAGGCTGGAGTGCAGTGGCGTGATCTCAGTTCACTGAAGCCTCAACCTCTCGGGTACAAGAGATTCTCCTGCCTCAGCCTCCTGAGTAGCTGGGATTACAGGCATGTACCAGCACGTCTGGTTCATTTTCTTGTATTTTAAATAGAGACGAGGTTTCACCATATTGGCCAGGCTGGTATCAGACTCCTGAGTTGAAGTGATCCATCTGCCTCGGCCTTCCAAAGTGCTGAGATGACAGGCGTGAGCCACTGCACCCGGCCTTCTTCCCCTTTTGCCATGTAATTTTTTTTCTTGCACTTAAAGCAAGTGCAGAACCTCATATGATGATCTACATGCACCTACTGTGTTTTACCCCTCTTGGTTATGTTAGTGTGGGTATTTAGGAGCCTTGCTCATTTTCAGGGCATTTAATAGCTGAATTTGGTTTTATTTAGATACTGATAAGGGTCTTGAAATTTAAAGAATGTATCGTTAAGCTTGACATCTCCCAGTGGTATGGCCCTGTATTAGGGAGACATAAAAAACACGTATGAGTCTCCCTCTCCCTCTCTCTTTCTCTTTCTGCACACACACTACTTCTCCACGGCTCCTGCATGTGGCCAGTCCTCTTCCTTCACATACAGCCCGGTTCTCTGAGGTTTCCATCCCCTCAAGTCCATGACCCTCTGGCAGAGTAGCCGTAGTGGACAGGCACACCCTCCTTCACTGCCTTCCTTTCTATGCAACTACTCACCCCATCTGTGGCTACAGTTTGATGACTGACTGGGGGCTAAGAGTGCTGTGATTAAAACTGCTAACTCCCCACTTTTTTGGACTGTTCCAAATTGGGGCAAGCATGAGTTTTAAAATGCGCTTTGCCTGTCAAAGCTTGTCTAGATTAAGGGATGAGCAATGCCTCAGCGTCATTTACCCCAGAGCATGAATTGTTGGTCCTAGTTCAAGCCCCTTCCCCATCTCCCATGAGACTAGGCCTCAGACTCCCCTGCAGGAACAGCAGATGCCACGTATTGAAATTTCTAGTTTCTCTGGCACTAAAAATGATAGCTCTGCTCGCTTGTAATATATGTTGCCTTTGAAATGCACTTGCAGCGATGGTCTTTCCTGTGCAAAGGCAGAGAAGAAATCGTCACATCAGTGTACTTTGCTGAACCAGCTGAACCCCTCGCCTACCCAGAAGCTCTGTCACCCCCACTGAGATTGGCTAGCTGGTGATGATGAACAAAGGTGGTCTTCAGCTTTCTGATACTAGGGAGAGCTAGGATGCATAGGCCATCAGGGTTAACTTTTGTATTTCTTTCAGGTCTTCTTGGGTTTCTCACTGAAACAAAGCAAGAGCAATAAGCTTATGATACCCAGCATATTCTCCAGCACTCCAGACTCAGAACCCAGCAGACAGCATAAAAAGAACAATGCGGCTGGGAGCAGTGGCTCATGCCTGCAATCCTGGCACTTTATGAGGCTGACGCAGACAGATGACTTGAGCCCAGGAGTGTGAGACCAGTCTGGGACACATAGTGAGACCCCCAACTCTAGTAAAAATACAAAAATATATCCTGGGATGTGGCGATGCCTGTAGTCCCAGCTCCAGGGTGGCTGAGGTCGGAGGATCATCTGAGCCCAGGAGGTCGAGGTTGCAGTGAGCCATGATTGCATCATTATACTCCAGTCTGGGTGACAGAGTGATACCCTGCATCAAAATAAATAATAAAAAAGAACACTGCTTTTTTTTTTTTTTTTTTGAGACAGAGTCTCTCACTGTCACCCAGGCTGGAGTGCAGTGGTGCTATCTCAGCTCACTGCAAACTCCGCCTCCTGGGTTCACGCCATTCTCCTGCCTCAGCCTCCCAAGTAGCTGGGACTACAGGTGCCCGCCACCACACTGGGCTAATTTTTTGTATTTTTAGTATTTTTAGTAGAGACGGGGTTTCACTGTATTAAACAGGATGGTCTCAATCTCCTGACCTCATGATCTGCCCTCCTCGGCCTCCCAAAGTGCTGGGATTATAGGCGTGAGCCACCGCACCTGGCCAGATGCCTTTGTTTTCAACTGCAGTTGGTTCTAGTATTTATTTGCATTCTGTTGTATTTCAGACCTTGATGGCGCTTGAATGCTGGCCTCTGGACTCTCACTGCGGTGGGAGCTATGCATGTCACACTCAACACGTGATTCTATTAATTCATCAGCCAAGAGCCATCAAGTTGATGTGGCTGAAGCCAAGGGACCCTTTAGGTTTACTCTTGCTTCATCTCATGGCCTCCACCTTGACACTGAGGCTGTTGCTATGGGCGATTACCTAGTTTTTTTCTCAGGAGAAATCTGATCAAACAGCATGTTGAGTTTGACAGCAAACAAGAAAAACCATAGGGTCATTGACACGTTAAAGGATTTCCGTGGAAGCCATTATTGGGATAAGCGAAGACTGAAGAAAAACAAATGGGGGTTATTTTTCTAAATGGCTTTTCAAGAAGTAATTGTGTGTGTGTGTGTATGCAGGTATGCACTCTTTCGGGTCTTTCGCGTCTGTTAAATTTTTATTTTTTGCAATTTTTAGGTTCAAATGCTACAAACACAGGTTTGTTACATGGGTAAATTGTTTATTTAATTATTATTATTATTATTTGAGATGGAGTCTCACTCTTTGGCCCAACCTGGAGTGCAGTGCTGCAATCTTGGCTCACTGCAGCCTCCACCTCCCAGGTTCAAGTGATTCTCCTACCCCAGCCTCCTGAATAGCTGGGATTACAGGTGCCTGCCACCAGGCCCATCTAATTTTATTTTTGTTTGTATTTTTGGTACAGACAGACTTTCACCATGTAGGCCAGGCTGGTCTCAAACTCCTGTCCTCAAATGATCCACCCACCTCAGCCTCCCAAAGTGCTGGGATTATAGGCATGAGCCACTGCACCTGGCCCTAGTTTTAGTTTTTTTCCAACATTTATTTTAGGTTTGAGTGCACACGTGCAGGTTTGTTACATGCATATTCCTGAAGTTTGGTATACAAAGTGCATGTTCCTGAAGTTTGGTATACAAATGATCCTATAACCCAGGTAGTGAGTGTAGTACCTGGTAGACAGTTTTACAACCCTGGCCTTCCCACTCCCCCGCATCTCGTAGTCTCCAATGTCTGTTGTTCTCATCCTTATGTCCATGTGTACTCAATGTTTAGCTCCCACTTATAAGTGAGAATATGTGATATTTGGTTTTCTTTTCCTGCATTAATTCACTTAGACTAATGGCTTCCAGCTGCATTCACGTCGCTGCAATGAACATGATTTTTTTTTTATGGCTGCAAAGTATTCCGTGGTGTATATGGACCACAATTTCTTTATCCCATCTGCTATTGATGGGCATCTAGGTTAATTTCATGTCTTTGGTATCGTGAATAGAGCTGCGGTGAACATGCGAGTGCATGTGTATTTTTGGTAGAACGATTTATTTTCCTTTGGGCATATACCCAGTCATGGGATTGTTGGGTTGAATGGTAGTTCTGTTTAAGTCCTTCGAGAAACCTCGAGATTGCTTTCCACAGGGGCTGGACTAGTTTACATTCCCACCAACTGTGTTAAGCCTTCCTTAAGGAGTAATGTCTAATTAGCACCTTGCAGTCACACAACAGGTACACAAAGGTAAGAGCTGCCGCTTCAAGATCAGAGGCCAAATGAGAAAGTTTCTCTTTAGCAGAACTCTCAAGATGAGCGGACAAACCTAGTCACAGCCAGTCTCTAGGGAGTGATGCACAATTGACTTAGACAAACAAAGCAGAAAATGCTGTTCTCAGGGCTGACTCAGAGGAGTTACACCAAATACTGCGTGGAGTCTGTTAGACCAACAATTAAGATGAAAACAAAACTTTAAAACAAATGGAAGAAGTTTAAAGGCACACTCTAGCATGCTCTGGATACTGTTTATGGAGGAGTTTTCCTTTCAGTGTTGTTTGTAGGCAAACTCCAAGAAGCCTGATTTTAGCGTCTGTACAGGCCATTATCAGATTAATTTTTTTGCATTAACTGATGCTTCCCTCTTTTTAATTTTTCACCTCCTCTTAAGTTCCTTCTCTACATATTTTAAAACCTCTTTTGCTGTGTACATCTCAACTTCAGATCTTTTTCACACGGTGAGAAGAGGCTGTAGATATTTAATGTTTTAAGGCTGTAATGCTGAGTTGTTCCCTGAACAGAAAACATAGCTGTTTGGTCGAGAATGGAGATTTTCCAAGTTTGATTTTCTAACGATTCACCGTTTCCCTTGTACTTGTGATAAATTCCAGTTGTGTAGCTTAAATGGTCATTGAATAGATGTGCCGCTCTGCTGTCTACAGTTTTAACATGCTCGAATGATCTCAAAATGAGGCAATCGTTTGAACAGAAACCCAGAGAGGCCTGGGAGGCAGAGCTGCCTGAGACTGATTCTGAGTTCGGCAGCCCCAGGCGCTTGCCCTCAGACAGGCTCTGAGTATGTTTGTAGCAAAGTGACCCTCGGGTCACCTTTTTCGTTCTTCCTTCTGCTCGGAGATAGTCAGATGACTTTGCATGTGCCTAAAATCAGTTTAGTCTGATGCATTTCATTTCAAGAAGGCACAAAGATAGGAAAACTTGGAGCCATATTATTTTGCTTCCTTCCTGGCTTAGAGAGTGTTTCAAGAGAAGAGGCCTTCTGGTCTACCAAGTCTACCCTTGTTCTTTTTTTCTAAAACATTTCCTTTCTCACAGCGGGAGACAGTCTTTGAAAACCCAGGTTTCCAGACATGGAAGAGAGAAACCAAGTATTGGAAATCATTTCCTACTGCCCAGTTTCCCCAATTCTCCTCCTTCATGTTTTTTTATTCAAAATCAAGGCTGCTGGACTTCCTGGTGCTGTTTTGATGTGGTAGAAGAGGGAGTTGCAATATGACTGTTGGCTTGTGAAGGAGTTGTCTGTAGTCATACCACTCAGGATGCAGGGTAAAGAGTCAAGTCTCTTGGTTTTATCTCTCAGTAATCATAAAAATACATCCATTGATTTCCTATTCCATTCCCACTGGTGAGAGGCTTTTCCTTAAGACCAGTGTCTTTCCTGGATTGGTGCAAGCTTACTGTGGCTCTTTCTTTTTCTTTTCTTTCTTTCCTTTCCTTTTTTTTAGAAAGGGTCTCATTCTATCACCCAGCGGGAGTACAGCAGTGCAATCTCAACTCAGTGCAACTTCCTCCTCCCAGGCTCAAAAGATCGTCTCACCCCAGCCTCCTGAGTAGCTGGGGTTATAGGTGCACACCACCACACCCCGCTAATTTTTGAACTTATTTATTTTATTATTATTATTTTTTTTTTTTTGTAGAGACAGGGTTTTGCCATGTTGCCCAGGCTGGTCTCGAACTCCTGAGCTCAAGCTATATGCCCCTGCAGGCCTCCCAAAGTGCTAGAATTATAGGCATGAGCCACCAGGCTTGTCTTCCTGTGGCTCTTTCCTTCCCTGTCCACACCTGCCTCCACCCCATTCTGACAACTGCAGCCCTAGTGACTTTTCAATTAAGTAATGTCTAGCCACACTGCTTCCTAGTGAAGACTCCTCAAAGGCTCCCAGTGGGGGCCAGGCATGGTGGCTCACGCCTGTAATCCCAGCACTTTGGGAGGCCGAGGTGGGTGGATCACGAGGTCAGGAGATCGAGACCATCCTGGCTAACACGGTGAAAACCCGTCTCTACTAAAAAAAAAAAAAAAAAAAAAAAAAGTTAACCAGGCGTGGTGGTGGGCACCTGTAGTCCCAGCTACTTGGGAGGCTGAGGCAGGAGAATGGCGTAAACCCAGGAGGTGGAGCTTGTGGTTAGCCTAGATCGCGCCACTGCACTCCAGCCTGGGCGACAGAGCGAGACTCCCTCTCAAAAAAAAAAAAAAAAAAGGTTCCCAGTGGGAGTAACTCTTCCTTAATGTAGCCCTTTTTATCTGACCCCTACTCACTGTCTCAGCTAAACTCCAGCCACATCTCATGGCTTGTTATTTGCAAAATATGCCATATTTTTCGCATACTCAGACTTTTATGTGTGGTATTTCCTCTGCTGGAACCCTTCTCCACCTCTGTTCTGACTCAACAGAGATTACAGCTCTTATGGGAAGCTGTGAACCTCCTGCCCCAGTGGGGTTGCCTGTTCTTCCCTCCCTCTTTCCTTGTGCTTATTCCAGTCATAGGGCTTTCATGGTCTGTTGATGTTTCCTATCAGCAGCCTCATTCTGCTAGAACATGCACATCTGAAGGACAAAAAATATGTTTTATTTACCTGCTGGCTGGCAACCATGTAAATGCAAGAGGTAAAAGAGACGCCTCCACCTATGTGTGCAACCTTGGCTGTGTCTCTTAATTCTTTCTGGACCTCTTTGTATGTCTCCTTGGTTGTGTGTATATTAGACAGTACCCACCCTATGTTAATGCCCTATGATTTGAGATTATTTGAGAATGTCATAAATTGGTCCCCGGGCTGTGTTTGAAAACTGCTGAATCACACGCTGCGGTGTAATGTCAGCCACAGCTTCCACCATTATTACCACTCAGTGATGGTAACAATCCCATAAATGATGACACCATGAAGAAAGTAAGGGATGGCTACTGTTTGATCAACTCTTAAAAGATGATTTCTCTGTTAGATTACATGGCCCACTTTCAGGATATTTTCTTCTCTATTGACAATGTAATTCTTTACGACTGCTATCTCCTCCAGGAAGAATTATGGAAAAGTACAGTGATGTTTAGAAAGAGATAAGTCAAAGATTGTTTGGATATCAGCTGTTAACTTTTTACTTCTTACTTGCAAAATAAAACAGAACCAGCAGTGTTCACTGGAGCATGTGTGGGTTATTAATAATTTACTCTATCTATTGATGCTTGTTAATTGCAGTAGCTGAGAAAAGTTAGTTAATGATGTGCCTGCTTATACCACATTGTAATTATGATGGTAGTTCCCCTATTATTAGGGCTGAGTAGGTGTTCCCATTAGAAACCTTAATTTTCAAGCTGATTGTCTTCACCATTTTAAATTACATTGGGCCACATCTTGGCAGACACTTTCTGAAAGCAGATACGCTCCTTTCCAAAATTATTTTTATGGTAGCGCAGAAGTTCTCTCCCTCAAATGACAGAGGCTGTAAAATGTGCTCTACTTTCAGGAGCTATTTTGTTAAGCCCGAACCAGCAACGTCCTATGTAAACGTATCCCAAAAGAAAGAAAGATGGTTGTTGAACTAGAGGCTACCTTGGGCCAAATCAGATCTCGCTGGGGAAGTAAATTTTTATAAGTCAGCCTTGGAGTGGGAGATGGGCTACGCTTTTCTTGCCTTCCCTTGGATTCAGGCTGGGGTGCAGTGGCGCCGCACCATCTCGGCTCACTGCAAGCTCTGCCTCCCGGGTTCACACCATTCTCCTGCCTCAGCCTCCCTAGTAGCTGGGACTACAGGTGCCCGCCACCACGCCCAGCTAATTTTTTGTGGTTTCTTTTTTTTTTTTTTTTTTTTTTTTTAGTAGAGACGGGATTTCACTGTGTTGGCCAGGATGGTCTTGATCTCCTGACCTCGTGATCCGCCCACCTCGGCCTCCCAAAGTGCTGGGATTACAGGCGTGGGCCACTGCGCCTGGCCTAAAGTTTATATTTTTTGACAGTGAGATTTATTGGCTCATGAAAATTAGAACTGCAAAAGATATGTCGTCTTCAAGCAGAGCAGGGTAAAGGGCTTAAACTAATGTCACTAATGTCTCTGCTTGTTCATCATCCTTCAGCTCCCTCCTGAGTGTTGACTTCGTTCTGGAGCAGATCTTCTTCACAGGGCTACTTGTAGCCTCTGGACCAGTGCTCCCCAGCCTTTTTGGCATTAGGGACTGGTTTTTCCAGGGACTGGTTTTTCCGAAAGTTATTCGTTGAGCACCTATGATGTGCCAAGTGTTGTGAGATTAAGAAATAACCAGGATCACCTCACTGCCTTGGAGGATCTTCAGTCAGAGGAAGACATGGCAGAGATACTTTAGTTACAAGCTCCAGTGCTGGAAAGGAGACAGGTGAAAGATACTGAGGACAGAGGAAAGAGAATCACTCATCCGTCTCTGCCTGGGAGAGTGAGGAGTGTGACAAGCATTTCATGTGACTGTGGGAGGAAGTTTGAAGACAATTTTTTCAGGGATGGGAAAATGGAGGGAATGATTTCAGGATGACTTAAGTCCTTTACATTTATTATACACTTTGTTTCTATTAGTATTACATTGTAGTATATAATGAAATAATTACACAACTCACTATAATGTAGAATCAGTGGGAAGCCTGAGCTTGTTTTCAGGCAACTAGACGGTTCCATCTCGGGGTGGTGGAAGTGACAGATCATTAGGCATTAGATTTTCATAAGCCACATGCAACCTAGGTCCTTTGCATGCACAGTTCACAAGAAGATTTGTGCTCCTATGAGAATCTAATGCCGCTGCCGATATGACAGGAGGTGGTAATGTGAGCTATGGCGAACGGCTGTAAATACAGATGAAGCTTTGCTTGCTCGCCTGCTGCTTACCTCCTGCTGTGTGACCTGGTTTCTAACAGACCATGGACTGGTACTAGTTAATGGCCTGGGGTTTGTGGACCCCTGCTCTAGACTATATCTTTGACAGCTTCTGTATTGAAGCAAAGTAAGACCTTCTCACACATGGGTTCCATATATAAAATAAAAGAAGATATCAACTCTGTTGGGATCACATCCTCACCCTTGAGCTGATCCTTGGAGCTAGAAGGAGAGTGAATTTTGATTTCCAGCATATACCATGTGTCCATAACGGTAGCACAAGTAGGCTGTGCATAGGGTTAGTAAACCCACCCTAATGGAAAGTATTCTATCAGTGGAAAGAGAGACGTTGCTACCAGAAAAAATATAGAAGGGATAATGGGCAAAGATTAAAAGATAAATTTACTACTCCGTGGTTGCATCCAGTACCTAATCCCAACCCTTGGCTGACCTTATAGACAAATAAATTGCCATCAATTTTAATGGTCATCCTAGTTCAAAACACCATTAAAGCTTTTATTTCAACTAGGATCTTTACAAATGGTGGCCGTATGGTCTGGTGCTACCAAACAGTTAGCTGTGTAATCTTGGTAAAGATAGGCAGTTAGGTTCATTGGATTCCATTTGCATCGTTGATAGTGGCCTCTCTGTTGTGTCAGTCTTATTGGAAAGATGTGAGTCTAGTATGTGTAGATGTCAGCGAAAAGGAACTTATTTTGCTTTGGAAACGCAGCATGGGCAAAATAAGTTGTGTCCTGGTTATCTTGACTCCTGGAAAAATAGTTTAGAATTGTTTCTGTTGGGGTCCAGGCATGATATTTTATGTCCAAGCATGGTGGACCATTTTCCCTCACTGGAAGAGACAATGGAAAGTGAGTGGCACTGAGTCCTGTATGAAGGCTCTTAATCATTTGCAAGACTCAAGTGGACATAAAAATGCAACAGAGATGCTTTCTGAGAACAAACAAAATCTGGGCAAGGCGGGAACCAAGGAGTGGCCATTGCTGGTGCACAAAACCTATTTTTTCTCATGAAAGAGAGTGTGTTTATTTGTGATTCTAATATGTTTTTTTGTTTATCATTTGGTTAATTATGTAGAACCATGGCACGGTCTAATATTTTGTACAAAAGTTGTCTCTTAATGTTATAATCTGTCTGCAGAGAAAAATAAAAGCAGCTAAATATCCTCCTTCCCTCCTGTTATGAATCTGTCTGTGTCACTTGTGGACATAAACATGTTTTAAAAAATTCTGCAAGAACTGAACTTTGAGTCTGGTAATGTCTATCAAATGCGTACCTGGAGGCATGGATCAGAATCTCCTGAACTTTTTCATGTTTATTAATTTATTTCATTTGATAAACATGATCTGATTTACTCTATGGCCAAACTATAAATGCAACCTTCTATTTTAGTCTTTCCTTCCTGTCCCACCTTCCAAGGAAAGTTTGATTTAGGGAGAGAGGACATGTATTGGATCAAAAGGGCATCTGCTGGCCGAGTGTGTTGGTTCACGCCTGTAATCCCAGCACTATGGGAGGCTGAGGCAGGTGGATCATGGGGTGAAGAGATCAAGACCATCCTGGCCAAATGGTGAAACCCCATCTCTACTGAAAATACAAAAATTAGCCAGGCATGGTGGTGGTGGGCGGGGGATGGGGGGCACCTGTAATTCCATCTACTTGGGAGGCTGAGGCAGGAGAATCGCTTGAACCAGGAAGTCAGAGGTTGCATTGAGCTCTAGCCTGGTGACAGTGAGACAATGTCTCAGAAAAAGAAAAAAAGAAAGGAATAGACATCTGTTTTGTTGTTATACTTGTTTTCAGTTATCATGAGGGTACAAGTACCATGAGGAAGATGCCCTCAAAAAGGCGGCTGTCAGATATTTTTGTTCTTGATACTAGGCAGGGAGGAGATAGAGGTAAATTGTTGTAGTTAGGCATTAAACCTGGTTTAAAAAAAAAAACACCTTTTAAATGAGGAGAATGGAGATAAAGAGAAGAAGAATGCTATTGACATCTCTGTGGATTTGCTTCTCAATTTATCCATCATCACCATCATTGTTGTTTTTGTTACTAGTATTTAAGCAACAGATTTGGTTAAATAATGGGCTAGAACTTACAGGGGAATATTTGCAGATAGAAAAGCACTCAAGATTGTTTTCGCAAGTTATAGTTTATCATCCGAAAGTTATTCGTTGAGCACCTATGATGTGCCAAGTGTTGTGAGATTAAGAAATAACCAGGATCACCTCACTGCCTTAGAGGATCTTCAGTCAGAGGAAGACATGGCAGAGATACTTAGTTACAAGCTCTAGTGCTGGAAAGAAGACAGGCGAAAGATACTGAGGACAGAGGAAAGAGAATCACTCATCCATCTCTGCCTGGGAGAGTAGAAAAACTACCCCTGAAGAGTGTGACAAGCATTTCATGTGACTGGGGGGGGGGGGAGTTTGAAAGATATGGTCCCATCACAGAAAGACTGTAGATCTTTCCTAAGGTTTACCTGACAAGAGGTCGTTTGCTTGAATCCACTCAGTGACAGGACCTTCCCACAAGGCAGCCATTTTTGCATGCCTTGAGTTGTTAGAAAGTCTTCCTTGTGTTAAAACTATGTATACTTAAACTTGAAGGCATTTAGAAGATACTGAAAGTAAGTGGGCAGTTGTAAGAAAATGGGAATGGAGAGGCATAAAACTTAGTTAGGGAAATGGCTAGACCATCTTCGTTTAAGTGTGTGTGTGTGTGTGTGTGAATATCTGCATTTACCACATGTTGTATTCACGGAGCATCAATGAGTATGGGATACACATTTTACCAAATGCTTTATGAGTGTTATTTAATGTTGTCAACAATTGTATGAAGTTTGTATTCTTATCAAACCCACTTCATAGGTAGGGAAACTAGGATTACAGTTTTATCACTTTGCATAATGAGGGAGAGAATAGGGATGTTAACTTGTCTTAAAATAACTTTATCCTCAGAATAATATTTTGACTTGAATTAGGTGGATTCTGTACAATATAAATTACTATTGAGCTGGAATATTTTGTGTGGGGGGGGGAGGGGTGCGTCTTAGGTATGTGTTTTCCTTCAAGATAACAGGGCAAACTCTCCAAAACCTCTTGTTTCAGAAAGATAAACAACTGTTATCAGCCTACAGATTTTTGAAGAGGCTGAGTACTACCACAAGATTTATTTTAAAATCAAGCTGAAACAAAGTTTTTAGCTTTCTTTAAAAATTCATTTTGAGAGAGTGAACGTCGTATCATCACCTTTAGAGTTCCCGAATAGTAAGTCTTGAGAAAGGAATCAGGAGTTGGAGGATTGGCCAAGTACAATGGCTACCTGTGATCCCAGTCGTTTGGGAGGTCGAGGTTGGTGGGTCATTTAAGCCAGGAGTTCAAGACCAGCCTGGGAAATACGGCAAAACTCCTTATCTACATAAAATGACAATAAAAAATAGCAAGGCGTGGTGGCATGCACTTGTAGTCTCAGCTCCTTGGGAGGCTGAGATGGGAGGATTGCTTGAGCTCGGGAGGTGTAGGTTGCCGTGACTGGCGATTGCACCACTGCCCTCCAGCCTGGGTAACAGGGAGAGACCTTGTCTAAAAAAGAGAAAATAGTAGTGGAATAAGAGAAATACTGATATTCCCAGGAATTGGGCTGTGGAAGAGCTACCAGCCACCTGCCCTCCTCCCTTCTCCTTCCACCAAAAAAAAAAAAAATACACACACACACACACACACGTGTATATATAATCTATATATGTGTATATATAATCATTCACCTATTGTTCTAATATTTATATATGTAAATGTGCTATATATAATATCTATGTGATGGACCACATATAGTGGTCATAAAATTGGACATAAATTTTATGTCCATATAATTGGACATTAAATCTCATTCGTATACCCCATTAGAAACTAATATATTTTTCCAGGAGCCAGGATAACTGTGTAATATGTAGATATGTTTTATATATATGTATATATACATACACACATGCATATATATGTGTATATTATGTATACATGTAGAGATGGAGTTTCACCATGTTGATCCGGCTGGTCTCAAACTCCTGGGCTTGAGCAATCTGCCCACCTCGACCTTCCAAGGTGCTGGAATGACAAGTGTGACCAACGTGCCTGACCGATCACTCAACTCTTGATTCCTTTCTCAAGACTTGCTACTCTGGAAGTCCATATATATATATATACACACACACACACAAACATACATATATATGTACATATACATGTATATACATATGCTGGAAGTCTATATATGTATAATATACTACCTTTTATTTTTAATAGTTTTATAGTGTTCCCTTTTATGAGTGAAACATTTAATGGATTCCTTATTGATGCATGTTAAATGGCTTGGGTTTTGTTACTTTTCTACTTCAAACTCTGCATCTATGTATACTTCTATCTCTCTGTACTTGTATATGCACAATTATAGGATAATTTCTTAGTTATTTAATGGCTAGATGGATTTACTTTTCATAGATATGGCTAGTATGTGCCCTCTAAGAAAGTTTTATCCATTTACATTCGTACAATATATGTGATAACCTGTTTTCTTTTTTAATTTTTATGTATGTTTATTTTTTTTTTTTTTGAGATGGAGTCTCGCTCTGTCCCCCAGGCTGGAGTGCAGTGGTGCAATCTCAGCTCACTGCAAGCTCTGCCTCCTGAGTTCACGCCATTCTCCTGCCTCAGCCTCTCAAGTAGCTGGGATTACAGGCGCCCGCCACCATGCCTGGCTAATTCTTTATATTTTTAGTAGAGACGGGGTTTCACTATGTTAGCCTGGATGGTCTCGATCTCCTGACCTCGTGATCAGCCCGCCTCGGCCTCCCAAAGTGCTGGGATTACAGGCGTGAGCCACTGCGCCCGGCGATAACCTGTTTTCTTTACAACAAAAAAGTGCCTTTAAAAATTTTTTTTCCTTATAATAAACACACATCCTCTGATGTCAGATTGTGAAAGGCTGAAGGAAATTTACAAGGAGCTCTCCCGTTTTCCCCTATTATGCTTGATTATGCTACTAAATATTCAGCGACTTCCATGCTATTGAGTGTGGGAGAAAGCAATCGTATTCTCATTGGCACAGGATAACGGAAGCAAACTCACCTGAGCGTCGTTTCAGCCTTAGAATTGCAGGCTGGAAACCCTCTTCTTGCGTGTTTGCATTGGCTGGCGGCTGGCTGGCCTGAATGCTACCCAGGCTCTCAAAATGGGAAGACAGACCATATGCTTCATTACTAAATGAATTCACAGGACAAACGATCACAGAAAACATGTGTCGTACGAGACACCGTTTCAATTTGGAAATCAATGTGGGGTAAATGGAAGGTTGCAGCCCACGTCAAATGCACTTGGGATCTAGTGTTGCCACAGTGTCAAAGGAAGTTTTACGGCAGCAGATAGGTGCGGTTCTGCCCTGGAATGTTGGCACTCTGGGATTGGTCGGGGGCCTATGGAACCATTCGGAATCCAGTGAACACAAACCATGGGGCTTTGCATAGCTTAAGTCCAGGCACGTGAAAATATCCGAACGGCGTCTGGGAGATCTGAATTTCCAATATCATTGGTCATTTGATCTAAACTGGATTAAGGTGGTGGAAATGACGGTATCTCTACACACCATAGCCACTCTACATGCAGTCCCACACATCACCTCATTTTGTGGCCACTGCAGCCCTTCGCTGGGCAAGTGGAAACAGCTTCACAAAAATCAGACTCCAGGCAAGAAATTAGATTTACATGTTTTTCCTTTGGTTTTAAAGAAAACGTAGATAAAAATCTGATAGTCTACTTCAGGGAGGACGAATATATTTCAGCTTCTCTGTTCACTTTGATCCATTGGTGGAGACTTCCAAGGAGCTGTGTTTGCTTTTTCTTAATTAAACATTTAATGTTGAGATGGTTTTAGATTTGTAGATTGACAAAAAGCTGTAAGAAATAATACAGAAAAATTATATGTAGCTTTTACTCAGGTTTATGCAATAGTAACATCTTGAAAAACTACAGGGTTGGCTGAACGCGGTGGCTCAAGCTTGTAATCCCAGCACTTTGGGAGGCCGAGGCAGGTGGATCACAAGGTCAGGAGTTCAAGACCAGCCTGGCCAACATGGTGAAACCCCCGTCTCTATAATAATACAAAAATTAGTCGGGTGTGGCGGCGGGCGCCTGTAATCCCAGCTACTCAGGAGACTGAGGTAGGAGAATCACTTGAAACTGGAAGACAGAGGTTGCAGTGAGCTGAGATCATGCTGCTGCACTCCAGCCCGGTCAACAAGAGTGAACTCTGCCTCTAAAAGAAAGAAAGAGAAAAACTACAGGGTTACGGTTATCACAACCAGTGATTGATATTACTGATGTGGAAAGATCTACTGATCTTACACAGACATTGGTACCACCTACTGATGCAATCTGCTGGTCTTTTTCAGCTTTCGCTGGTTAAATTTGTACTCATGTGTAGGGTATATATTTATGTGATGTGTGAGTGTTTTTATACTGTGTGTATCTATGTCTGTGTGGTGTGTGTTTGTGTGGTGTGTGTGTGCCTGTGTACTGTGAGCATGTGTTTGTATGTGTGTGCATGTGTGTGTTTTATGGTGTGTCTGTGGTGTGTGCACACATGTATGTGTGTATGGTGTGTCTATGTGTTTGGTGCTTATGTGTGTATACATCTGTGTTTGGTATGTGTTGTTTCTGGGTGGTGTGCGCATATGTGTGTGTGGCGTGTTTGCATACATAGGTGTTTGTGTGGTGTTTATATGTCTCTGTAGTGTCAGCACTTGTGTGTGTGTGTGTATGGTTTGTGTGTGTGGTGTGTGTGTCTTTGTGCATGTATGTGTAATTATTTCTATTACAAACATTTATCACTTGTGTAGGTTCATGTGTCCACTACCACAGTGAAGATATACAGCAGTTCCATCACCGCAAGGATCCCTCAGATTCCTCCCATTTCTCTCCCCCCTACCCCTGTCCCTAACTGCTGGCAACCACTAACCTGTTCTTTATTTCTAAAGTTCTATCACATCAAGAATATTATATAAATGGAATCATACAGGATGTAACCTTTGGAGACTGGCTGCTTTTTCTCTGCATAATGCCCTGGAGATTCTTCCAAGTTGTTGCGTGGGCCAATAGTTGGTTGTCTTAGATTGCTGAGTAGTACTCCATGGTATGAATCTACCACCCAAGAATCTTCTTCAATAGAGACTCTGAGGCTGAGCAGGAAAGGGTGCCATTCTCACCGAGTCATGCCTGTCCCAGAGACAGGGATTGAGAGGGGTCGGCAAGCCCCTGGTGAACCTGCTTGGCTTACATGCATGCACTGATGTTTGAAAGAAAATCACAAACGGGAGAGGATTAGCATCTAACTCACTCCAGAGATCAGTATCCAGAATTCCGAAGGGTCATGAGGGCTGTCACTAATGGGGCTAGTGATAGGTTAGAAATCCTGCTCCGTGCGCTAGGACTGTAGCTTCCATGGCGGAAGGCAGGATTTGAACATGAGTCCCCATCCACTTGTTCAGTGATCTATCTACTCCACGATGACTGCAGTCGTCTCCCACTTATCATGTGTGTTTGTGCTGGTTCTGGAGAGCGCACAATTTGCAGCAGGCAGTTTTGTTTGGATCTTCCAAGTACAAATGTGGCTGGCTAGTCTGTCGGATAGCCTGATAAGCCCCCAAAATTCCTGTCTTTCCTCCCTGCCATCAAATAGCTGGGCTCCTCCAACAGCCAACACATACATCCCATCTGTACCAACAGAATGTTGTAGTTTACACACTTGGAATAGAAAAATAATATTTGGCTTGGCTTTGATCATATATACTAATTATTGCTAATATAGGCACCAGATGATTGCATTTTATCGTATCTTTGTTTTTCACTAAATATCAGAATTCCCTCCTTGAGGCGGGAGTTGTCATACTAATTAATTGTTTTGTGTTTTCTTGACATATCTAAGCATTATCTGTGCAACTGTGGCAGTGTGCCTGTTGCTGTAAATATTCAGGGGACTCATAACAATATTAGAACTAATTTCTTACCACAACAGAATATTATCCCTTTCATAATTTTCAATTCTCTCAAAGGAATTCTGAGGCTTCCTGGTTTCCAAACTTCATGTGACTTTCGACTTTTTTTTTGGAATAAAGTGCAGCAAAGAGGTTTACGACTATGTGCTTTAGTGGTCAGATGGGATTGTTTTCTTCCTGACTTTGGCAGGTTTCAGGCAACTTATATCAGTCTCCTGGACTTTGACTGCCTAGTGTGTAAAATGGCAATGAAAAAGCAAATGAATAAACCATACTTTGTTTCTTCTTCTCTTCTGTATTTTTCATCTTTTACCGCCTCTCTTTTCCTTCCTTCTTTTGTAAGGTTGCACAAAATTATGCATATTAAATATCTAACACGCAGCATGAAGTATGTTTATATATGTGTGTGTATATACGTATATATGTATATATACACGTATATATGTGTGTGTGTATATATACACATATATATGAAGTTGAGTTGAGTTGGAACGCTTCCAAGATTGAACGAAGAAAAAGAAGGAGGAGGAGGAGGAAGGAAGGAGGAGAACATATACGTATATATACGTATATATGTATATATACACATATATAGGAAAGCTTCATATATATATGTATATTAGTGTCCTTAACTTGTTCTTGTTGATTCAATGAAGATTACCTTCAGTTAACTGGAAAGTCATAATGCAAATAATTATTTTACAGCTTTCTTTTTTTGGTATGATTTATATAGTCCAATCATGTCTTTTTGAGGTATAATCTTCATCTTAATTTTCCTGGGGGATTTTTCTGTAACTCCTGTGCTACTTTTTCAGGCAGTTTCTTCACATAGGTACGTATGTCTATTCCTCCTCCTCTTCCGCCTGCCCCTTCCTTCTTCCTTCTTCCTTCCCCTCCTCCCTCTTCCCTCCTCCCTTCTCCCTCTTCCCTCTTCCCTTTTCTCTCTTCCCTCCTCCTTCCTTCCTCCTCCTCCTCCTTCTCCTTCTTTTTCTTCGTTCAATCTTGGAAGCTTTCCAACTCAACTCTAACTTCTTCAGCCCATCTTTTACTTCTCTGTAGCTAGTGCCACATCTATATCAGCCGCAAACCTTCAATGCTTAGGAAGAAGCAGCTAACCCTTTATATGTGATGGTTCATTTGTTGTCAGTGTTTTGGTTCAGGTTGTTCCCAGCTACCCAAATGCCTATCTTTCGTCATATTTGCAGACTGTATTTAGTGTTTACATCAAGACCAGCCTCTGGGATTGCAAAACGATTGTATACCACTTTCTATTGCTGGGTGATTGGAAGTGGTATCTGCAGCAGGACTATGTGGAGGATGATGGGGTCATAGGCAGGTTCATGGAGAAAGAGTGCTATGATTGATTAGTGTTGTCTGCTGTGGCCATGAGATAGAGAAATGCAGTATAACTATTTTAAATAAATGCTCTTTATGCTTTTAGTGTTGCTTTAAAGTGGATAACAAAATTCATTGTATATTTGCTAAATATACATTACACCTAAGTGTATAAATAACACATATACCTAAGTGTGAGGCACTTGAAAACTCTTCTGGTCATTATTGCCTATAATTCTTTCCTCACCCCTAGGGGTTAGGAATTATTTTTAATTCCTATTTTAGATTCAGAAACAGAGGTACATGTCAGTGAAGTCCTTTGCTAAGGCTATGTACCTACTAAGAATCAGATTTAATGTTTGAATCTTGGCTAAGTAATCCCAGGGATCTCTCTATGGAGATAAGGAAGAGAATTAGGTTCACACATGCAGAAATAAGTGAGTTTTTCCATTGAGGGTTTTTGTCCTTCATTTGAGCAGCTTCCCTATGACTCATCTTTCTAGATTCTTGCAAGAATACAAACCAACATTTATGGAGGTGATTTCAGCACAAGCACTGGATGTTTAGAAGTTTCTAGTCCTAGAGTGAGAGGATGGAACATGTTCAATTGACTTCCATTTGCAGTGCCCAGAATGAGAAAGGTGATGTTCATTCTCCCTGGTAAACACACTCAAAGGTTTTGGGGCTACCCAAGTTGAGCTTTCCAGGCAATGAACCACTAAAAACATATTTATTCCCAGAACACAGCCAGCTAGTAAGGTTTTCCCACTGGGGCTGACATTTACTGTAACAAGAGCCTGTTTCCTTTTCTCAGAGCTGCAGCCAGCTCCTCACAAGGGAGTTGGTGTCTTGCCAGAGAAACCCCTCCAAGCTCCAGAAGACGTGCCAGGGAAGCCAGTGCTTTTCCCTTTAGCTGAATGTGCCAGTAATGGCTGAATGATGTCTGCTTTTTAAAATGACAAATTAAAATACTATCTACATTTTGTCCACTCATCCATCATCTACCTATATTTCCTCTCTCTCTCTGTGTGTATATATATATATAAATACATACATACATATATAAAAATATATATACACATATATATAAATATATATACACATACGTGTGTGTGTGTATATATGATGTCTAGGGTATATATATACACATACATACACATATGTGTATATATATGTATTTGGTGAAATGAATATATTTGTTCATTTAATATCACAGTAATTCTATAAATATAAGTTAGCAAATTTCATGATGCTCCATTGTGCATGTTCTAAAAATGATAAAAGAATCCAAACTTCTGGGTACAGTGGCTCACATCTGTCATCCCAGCACTTTGAGAGGTTGAGGGAGAAGGATCACCTGAGGTCAGGAGTTCGAGACCAGCCTGGCCAACATGGTGAAACCGTGTCTCTACTGAAAAAAAAAAAAATACAAAAATTAGCCAGGCATGGTGGTGTACTCCTGTAATCCCAGATACTCGGGAGACTGAGGGAGGAGAATTGCTTGAACCTGGGAGGTAGAGGTTGCAGTGAGCCAAGATCGCACCACTGCACTCCAGCCTTGGGTGACAGAGTGAAACTCCAGCTCAAAAAAAAAAAAAAAAAAAAAAGAGAGAGAAAATCCAAACTTCATGATTCCTAAATAAATACAATACAAGGCAAATTGAAAACAGCTCTCCTCCTCTTCTTTCTCTTTCTTCCTCATCTTTTGTTGTTAAAGAATTATAGACTTCAAAGCTGGAGAAACAATGTGGGGTACTCTCTGGTCCTCCTTCAAAAGGCATGTTGAAATCAAGACATGTGGGTTTTCTTCCCATTTTGGCCATTACCTGGCCTGATGACCTTGGGCCAGTTACCCGGCGTCTCCACGATCCTGTTACATTGCGTACAAATGCAGGCTTCTTTGTATGATGTCTAAGGTCACAGAGCAAGGATTATGCCCTTCTTGTTTATCTGCCAAGCACAGTAGGGCACCCATAAATAATTCCTAAGTTACTGAATGCATCTGCAGCTCAAGACTTTTGAAATATTTTTTCTTATTTTAATTTTGGCCAACTGAGATTTGAAAAGGTTTTGAGCTGCCTGAGTTGAAGCAGGGGGAGTCTACTGGACAATTTCTTTTGAGTATTACCTTGTTTGATTTGGACGAAGGGGCAGGGGATTGTATAAATGTCACTGTGGAGAGCCCTTGTCCCCTGGTGATGAGTAACCTTATCAATCCAGAGCAAAGAGACATGTGAAGAGATTTTGCTTTGGAAAATGGCACACAGATGAGGAAATTTTATGACTGTGTATGAAGTGGCTGGTCTGGTGACGTTTTGCTTTGTAAGTGGGTGACTGACGTCCTTCACCTTCTGATCTGTCCATTCTGTCTTTTGGTCCTTCTGTTCCCCTTAGCACTTCCCGTAACATCAGTCTCTGTCCCTCTTCTTCCACCTAGAATCTCAGTAAGCTCATTCATCATCTCAGTTTCTACAGAGCAGAATAATCTGAAGACTTTTTTTTTTCAAGTTTCATTTGTGTGTTTTTCTGTTTTTTAATATAATAATTTAATTTTTTTAAAGAAAGTCTTGCTCTGTCGCTGGAGTGCAGTGGTGCAATCTCAGCTCACTGCAACCTCTGCCTCGCGGGTCCAAGTGAATCTCCCGCCTCAGCCTCTGGAGTAGCTGGAAATACAGGTGCATGTCACCACACCTAGCTAATTTTTGTATTTTTTGGTAGAGACAGAATTTTACCGTGTTGGCCAGGCTGATATTGAACTCCTGACCTCAAGTGATCCACCCACGTCGGCTTCCCAAAGTGCTGGGATTACAGGTGTGAGTCACGGCGCACACCCTGTTTTTTGTATTTTAATTTTAATTGTAACAGGTTTTGGGGGGCGGGTGGTGTTTGGTTACATGAATGGGTTCTTTAGTGGAGATTTCTGAGATTTTGGTGCACTCTTCACTAGAGCAGTGTCCAATGTACCCAATGTGTAGTCTTTTGTTCCTCACCCCCTCCTATTTCCCCTGAGTCCCCAAAGTCCATTGTATCATTCTTATGTCTTTGCACTCTCATAGCTTAGCTCCCACATATGAGTGAGAACATATGATGTTTGCTTTTCCATTCCTGAGTTACTTCACTTAGAATAATGGTTTTCAGCTCCATCCAGGTTGCTGCAAATGCCATTATTTTGTTCATTTTTATGGCTGAATAGTATTCCGTGATCTATATATACCACATGTTTTTGATCCACTCATTGGCTAATGGGCATTTGGGCTGGTTCCATATTTTTGCAATTACAAATAGTGCTGCTACAGACATACGTGTGCAAGTGTCTTTTTGTATTGTGATTGCTTTTCCTTTGGGTAAATAGCCAGTAGTGGGATTGCTGACAGAAATGATATGTGTCTATTGCAAAAATCCAAACCAGAAAAGAATACAATTTATATACTAAGTATGTAAAAGCCCCCTTCTGAATCCTCTTCTCTAGAGAAAACCACTTTTAATAATGTGTAATTTCTTCTCTGTGTACACACACACATGCACACAAATACAAACACACACAGCCACATTTCAAATTAGTGTGCACATCACGTTTCTATTCTGTTTCCCCTTACCTCATGGCTGTATAGAAGTCTGTTGTTAGGGTGGTATTATAATTTAATCAGCAATCCCCCTTCTGATCAGCTAAGTTATCCTCAACCTTTCGCTTTTTAAAACAGTGTTGTTGTACTTCTTTGCAGACATTGTCAGGTAACTGTAGGAGAGGCAAGAAATTTTAAATGGACAACAGAATGAATTGTCTGCTTCTTGAATTAATGCTTTGAATTATCAACTGGAATAGGATACGGAGTTGGCAAGGTGTACCACAGTAACCTCTGCCTGAATTTGTAGCTCTGTAAAACAGGTTGTGATAATTTCAGTCATTTCAGAAAAGCCTCTGGATCGTAAAGCAGAGCTACTATTCCAAATTCCCACCTTTGTCTTTGGTAACCAAGGATGCAATCCTGTCAGTAGTCACACATTTTCACAGGTATCCACTGGGTCCCTACTTGTGTTAGATACCATGTCAAAAACTGAGCGGGAAGGGATCAGCAAGACAGTGTATCCCTGCCACAAGTGTTACATGCAGGCATGAGGTTGTGCATTGCTCCAACACGCCTAAGCAAGGGGGCAGAGAGAGTGACACACGTTGCTCACAAGCCATGCACACTGGGGTGGGCTGTGCCCACCCAGAGTGAAAACATGGCCTTAATGGCTACTAGAGGCCCAGATGATGACTCTCCTGTAATTATTATTATTATTACTAGTAGTAGTAGTAGTAGTAGTAGTAGTAGTAGTAGTAGTAGTAGTAGTGTTTTTACAATTTGAGACGGAGTTTTGCTCTTGTTGTCCAGGCTGGAGTGCAATGGCGCAATCTTGGCTCACCGCAACCTCCACCTCCTGGGTTCAAGCCATTCTCCTGCCTCAGCCTCCTGAGTAGCTGGGATTATAGGCATGAACCACCATGCCTGACTAATTTTGTATTTTTAGTAGAGATGAAATTTCTCCTTGTTGGTCAGGCTGGTCTCAAACTCCCGACCTCAGGTGATCTGCCTGCCTCAGCCTCCCAAAGTACTGGGATTACAGGCGGGAGCCACCGCGCCCAGCTCCTCTCCTGGAATGATTAGATTTGACTCTATTCTCCAACTCTTAGACGTGTGACTCTGAATAGGGTGGGGATGTTCATCTTGATTTGCCTTCTGCTAGACCAGGAATGAAGAGATTGATGATATTGCTCCTTTTGATGTTTTTATTCTTGAATACATATGTTGGATTCTCTCTCTCTTGCTCCCAGCACCCCACCATGTGCACACACACACACACACCAGATTTCCTTTGAAGGAGTGCATAGCCTTTTTTTTTTTTTTTTTTTTAAGATGGAATCTTGCTCTGTTGCCCAGGTTGGAGTGCTGTAGACTGAGCTCACTGTAACTTCTGCCTTCTGGGTTCAAGCAATTCTCCTGCTTCAGCCTTCTGAGCAGCTGGGATTACAGGCACGTGCCACCACACCCAGCTAATTTTGGTATCGTCAGGGGTGATGGGTTTTGCCATGTACGCCAGGCTGGTCTTGAATTCCTAGCCTCAAGTGATCCACCCCCCTCCACCCGGCCTCCCCAAGTGCTGGGATTTCAGGCGTGAACCATCGCGCCTGGCCGGAGTGCGTAGTCTTTATTCAAGAAAACTCCCAAATCAGCAAATAGCTTGTGAGCTTACAGGCAAAGTTCTGAGGGAGTGGGTTGTAAGGAAAGAGAAAACTATAGAGAAGTCCATGAATAAATGTGACTCAGAAGGGAGGGGAAATATGAAAGAGAAGAATAGGGGTGGGCAGGAAGATCAGAGTTTGGAGACGAAGGAACAGGATGGTCTCAAAGAAGCCTAGGGCTGAGGTGGCCGGAGCATGGTTAAGGACAACCTAGTCATCAGTTATGGGCTGTGCATCTCGTTGTTGTCATGGACCAGCCCTCCTTCGACACCTCTGAGCAGTCTGGTGAGGATGGGGTGGGTGTAAACCATCTTTGCCCCAGTCTGCTCTCAGCTGATGCACTAGGATGACTGACCAGCATGTCCAGGCAGACTTCAGCAGCGTCCTTGGATGAGTGCACACTGGGTGGATACGGGACCGACAGCCAAAGGAGCACTGCTCTAATCCATGTGGCATCCTTCCCAGGTTGTGAAGCAACTCAGGGGTGGTGCAGGATCCACATTGGGGACTGCACAGACCCAGCCACCAGTAGTCTTCTCTTTTGAGTTTTTCTTTCTTTACTGATGACATCAGAGAGAAAGCCCCAGATTGCCGCACTAGTGTTCTTTTTTTTTTTTTTTTTTTTTTTTTTTTTTTTTTTTTTGAGACAGTTTTATTCTGTTTCCCAGGTTGGAGTGCAGTGGTATGATCTCAGCTCACTGCAACCTCTGTCCCCGGGTTCAGGTGATTCTCCTGCCTCAGCCTCCTGAGTAGCTGAGACTACAGGTTCCCGCCACCATGCCTGGCTAATTTTTGTGTTTTTAGTGGAGATGGGGTTTCACCATGTTGGCCATTCTGGTTTTGAACTCCTGACCTCAAGTGATCTGCCCGCCGTGGCCTCCCAAAGTGCTGAGATTACAGGCATGAGCCACCGCGCCTGGCCTGCATTGGTGTCTTTTATATCCCACTCACACTTGCCAGTCTTACTTTTTGCAAAGAGATGGAAGGTTTCAGGCTTAGCATGCAACTGTTTATAACAATGTCCCGTTGTTCATTGCACTTGTCTGTCTTTTTGTCTTTTATTTATCAACTTATGAAACAGAAAAGGGAGCCCTTCTCCTAGACCAGGCTTAGTGGTTAAATAGTATCACCCCAAAAGTCAAATCTACCTGGACCTTATTTGGAAATAGGTGTTGTTGTTGTTGCTGTTGTTGTTGTTTTGAGATGGAGTCTGTCTCTGTTGCCCAGGCTGGAGTGCAGTGGCACAGTCTTGGCTCACTGCAACCTCTGCCTCCTGGGTTCAAGCAATTCTTGTGCCTCAGCCTCCTGAGTAGCTGGGATTACAGGTGTGCACTACTGTGTCCAGTTAATTTTTGTATTTTTGGTAGAGAAGGGGTTTCTCCATGTTGGCCAGGCTGGTCTCCAACTCCTGACCTCAAATGATCTGCCTGCCTCTGCCTCCCAAGGTGCTGGGATTACAGGTGTGAGCCATCACACCTGGCTGAAAATAGGATTTTTACAGATGTAACTCATTAAGAATCTCTAGGTGAAATCATCCTGGACTTAGAGTGGGCCCTCAGTCCAGTGGCTGGTATTTCAGTAAGAGAAATAGAGGGAGATTTGAACACACAGAGAGACACAGAGGGGAAGGCCAGATGAAGACCAAACTAGAGCTAGGTGTGATGCAGCCGCAAGCCAAGGATGCCAGGACCACCAGAAACTGGAAGGAGCAAGAAAGACCCTCCCCTGCAGTCTTTGGAGGGAGCGCGACCCCGCCAGTACCTTTGCTTTAGGATTTCTGGTCTCCAGAACTGCCAGAGAAAACATTTCTTTAGTTTTAAGCCACCAGTTTGTGATAAGTTGTTACTGCAGCCCTAGGAAACTAATTCACTAGAGGGCTGCAAACTAAGGCCTGAGGGCCAAATCCAGCCTGACACCTGTTTTTGTAGATTTGATTTACAAAAACACAGCCTTACTCATTCATTTATGTATTGTCTATGGCTGCTTTCACTCTGCAAGGGCAGAGTTGAATAACTGCGACAAAAACCATCTGGCCTGCAAAGCCTAAAATATTTACTATCTGGCCCTCTGCAGAAAAAACTGTGCCAACTGCTCTTCCAGGGAGGTGTTTAATTTATGTGCTTGTCTGGGGGATGCTGTGGGGTAGGGGGTGTTTGTAGTAAGAGTCTGTCTTTAACAGCGTAGAACCACACAAGGTAAGGATTTTTTTTTTTCTAACTTAGATTTCAATTTTTATGAAGCAGGTTTTTTCCTCCTTAGAGGAAAAACATGAAATGCTCCAGAAGAGTTGACAGCATTAGCTACGTTTAAAAGATTCAATGAAGCAAAATGGTTTTCCGTCTGTTGAATCAATCAGCATTAAAGTTCACTTATCAATGACGGCTTTTCTACGAGCAGCAGCTTTTGTGTTAAAATGGTTAATGGGAATGTGGTTCCCCCAGCAAGCTTTGGTTTGATCTAGAATTTTTGGAGAGTCTGAGTGGGTTTTCTCCTTCTGAGCATGAAATGAACCAAGGTCTCTTTTGCAGCTATGACATAAAGGAAGGGAAGCCTTGTCTGATATTGTGCTAGGGGGCAGAGCCAGGTAGGAAATGGGTAGGAGTGTACTCCAGACCTCAGCCGCCACATTCCATGTGAATTTGTGAACCTCATTGGAGAGCTCAAAAGGGTGGCTATAGGAAACGTAATTATAAGCGTCATTTGGCTCATACTGATACAGAAAACCTTCGATTAAGTTGCAGAAAAATGGCCACACACAGAGGAAAGTGATTAGAAGGGTTTTTCTGGTATTCCTGGTTTACATCTTAGTGGAGGCAATTTTTATGTCTTCTTTATATTTCACTGAGAAGCCTCCACCACTTCTAGCCATAACTTCCTTTCCTTCCTGTTACAAATTTTCTTCCTAGATTTACTCTTCAGTCCCTAAAAATATCCATACCACATTATTTATTCACTCCATAATGCACACCATCCAAAGACAACAATTTTGCCAATAAACTGTTATTCTAATGAATAATTCATGCAGTCTTCGTTCTCCTGACATGAACAAATATACTTTCAAATAAGAGGAGTGTGCCTCTATTTTTGTCTTAACTCCATTTCTTAACATCTTATTTTTTTTAAAGGTTTTGTGATGTCCTTCCTTGGGTGAACTCCATGGGGAATAATTCTGATACTCTAATTAAGAGCAATAAACTATAGCACAGAAACATAACTAGATTTATAGATGGTGTTTGTTACAGTGACAGTGTAGTTTGGATGTAGAGGAAGGAGGCAAATCATTCAGTGTCTCAGGGCAGGAAAACCATGAAGTTCTCGCCTATTAAGAAGGCAACACCAATAATTGTTTCAAATTCTGACAATATTCATGGCCATAGTATCCTCATATTTATATGAACAGGGTGTGACGATAATGGTGATGATGAAAATCATAATAACATATTATTATGTGATGTAAGGCTAAGAATTTTGAGTTTCTGTGAGATACTAGCCATTGTGCTAAGAGCTTTACGTATATCAGGGTTTCTGAATCTCAGCACTATGGATATACTGGGTCAGATAATTATTCTGTTATGTGTCGGGTGTTGGGGGATCCCCTGTGCATTTGCAGGATGTTTAACAGAATCCCTGACCTAGGGTATCTGCTAGATTCAGTAGCACCTGCCTCTTCAAGTTGTGACACTGAGAAATGTCTATAGACATGTCCAAATGTCCCCAGGAGGATAAAATCCCCTTGTTGAGAAACAGTGACGTACATGATTAATTGCATCTTCAACACATTCTTACCGGATAGGTGCATTATCAGTCCCATTTAAAAATGAGGAAACAGAACTCAGAGTCAATGACAGAACCAAATTTTGATGCAGGGTTTACAAGACTACTTTGTTGCATAAGATGCTACAGAGCATTAATTCATCTGTCTTATCCTTTTACATGGATATTTTCACATTAAAAAAATATATAATTGCAGGGTGCAGTGGCTCATGCCTATAATCCCTGCACTTTGGGAGGCCAAAGCAGGGTGACTGCTTGAGTCCAGCAGTTCAAGACCTGCCTTGGCAACATGGCAAGACCCCATCTCTACAAAAAAATAATAGCTGGGCATGGTGGCACACTTCTATGGTCCCAGCTATTTGGGAGGATCAGGTAGGAGGATGGCTTGAGCCTGGGAGGCGGAGGTTGCAGTGAACCAAGACTGTGCCACTGCGTTCTAGCCTGGGTGATAGAGGCAGACCCTGTCTCAAAAAAAAAAGCATAAAAATTATTATTTGGTGCATACATACTGGATAATTAATATTATCTTATGTTTTGCAGAGACATAACTTCAAATTTCCAAAACCCCTTGAATAGAAACCATAGCATCATGACCAGATTAATACTTCTTAAAACAATAGCAATAATAAAAATAACAATTTATCCTCCTGCTCCTCACCAGTATTAATTGAGCACTCTGTTTTGAGAGATGGTGTCTTGTTCTCTCTTTCAGACTGGAGTGCAGTGGAGCAAACATAGCTCACTGCTGCTCTAGTTCCTGGTCTCAAGTGATCCTCCCACCTCAGCCTCCTGAGTAGCTGAGACTACAGGCACAGGCCACCACACCCAGTGAATTGAATTTTTTTTTTTCTGAGATAGGGTCTTGCTGTGTTGCCCATGCTGGTCTCAAACTCCTCAACTCAAGTGTTTCTCCCACCTCACGAGTAGATGGGATTGCAGGTGCGAGCCACCACTTCCGGCTAATTGAGCACTTTCCATGTGAGAAACTAAAGGATTTAACTGGATCACCTGTTTAATTCTCACATCTTAGAGGTACCTACTTGGGGTATCTTTTAGCCCTAAGCTGTATAATTCAGAGTTGTTTTGTCTTGTTTCAGTTTGGTTTCTGCTGTATCCTCACATACAGTGAAGGCTCCATACACCTTGGTTGAATGAATGTCTTCATGAGCAGCTAGAGTCTTAGAGAAAACATGTAACTTACTAAAGTGGTGGCAGAGCTTCCACTTAAATCCAGGAGATCCCTTGCCTTTAAATCCAGTGCTATCTGCTGTGTGCTGTTGAGGGTTTCGTCGAAACGTCCAGCTCTGCCGTCAGCGATCTGGTTGGGTCTGTGTTTTACGACTCTATTTGTGTATCAGATGATCTTAAAACACACTGTCTCCCATCTTGCTCCAGTCTGTTTGCTCACTCTCTGCCTCTCACTTGGAATGTCTCCTTCATTTCCATTTGTCTGAATCTTATTTCTCTTTGGAGGTCCAGCTCCATACCAGCCTTCTTCCCAAACACTCCGCCTATGTCCTGGGCACTCTCAAGGCCTTACCTGCCGCCGTTACCAGTCAACAATTGGTGAAGAGCTGTGCAAGTCACAGGCACCCAGAACTAATTCCCAGGTCTAGCCCTCCATGAACTATGCTCTTGGGAAAGCAGCCTAAAGTCCTTGAAACCCCAATTTCCTCATCCCTGTGATGAAGACAGCAGTGTCGTTGTACATGCCAATTTGCTGTGAGGGTTCAGTGGGAAAATGTTTAGCTCGGCTCTTGACACACAGTGTGTTCTCAATGAATTCCTGCCACTGCCAATGTCACTTTATCCCTGTTTGTATGTTCTCTGGTTGCTTTATGTATGTGTGCTTTCGAAATAGATTGCAGGGTTATAGAAAGAGATTTATTTCAGTGTGAACCTTTAATGTGACACAAAATTCAGCACAAGGGGTAAAACTGTGGCCAAGAGGCCACCTCAGTGTTTAGAATGTAATTTACTCTCTTTATATTCTGAACTGTGGCGTCTTTATCAACAACATGGAAGGGACCATTTCCATTTACTTCACCATAGCAGAAGGGCCATTGCAAATGAGTTTATTTGTAGGATAAGCAATCAGCTTGAGATTTCTGAGCAGCTAAACTTCAGAACTGTAATAACTCATTATCAGTATGTCCCCGTACTTCATCAAAGTTCCCAGGTCCTTTGAATTTTGGCTTGGCCATTGTCTTTTTTTAGCTATAAAATTTTGCTTATTGTATAGCTTAAAGTGGGATGATTACTGAGATACATCTCTGCTTATGAGTGCCACTTAAGGGAGGATATGTCCTCAGGTAGAAAAATTTCCAGAGAGGAGATGTGGGCACAGGGTCTGTGCCTGCCCTGGAAGCTGTGTAGTGTAGCAGGAAGAATCCAGCATTCACAGAGAGCCTGATTTTTGCTTCCAGTTTTGTCACAATTCACATGATATTGGGCAATTTGGAAAAAAAAAAATTCTTGACGTGCTTTAACGTTCTCATCTGTAAAATGAAACATCCCAATTAGATAAGTTATAAATGACCTTTCATTTCTAGAATTCTGCATCCTGGAATTAAAGTGCATTGGAATCAGCCAATAAGTCCATATTTTCTTGTATTACCTAAAATCCACATACTCTACAGTAAATTTACCCCCACAGGGTTTTCAAATCCCATCAAAAAAACCACTCCTTTTATATACATGCCCAGCGGTTTCTCTCTTTTTACTCCTCAATGCCCTACACATCTTCCTAATAAAGTATATAATAAAAGTAAATCTTCCCACTAGTATGTTTATAGTGTGGAGGACATTGTTATTCCCGCCATGGCAGCAGTGGATAAAATATACATACTTCTCTGTCTCCCACAACCACCCTTTGATCCCCAGCCTTTTATCAGCAAATCCAAAGTGCTACCTTCTGCAAATTAGCACTACCTCCTGAGAAATTGTGCCAAGTTCCATTAAATGTAATTAGCATTCCTGTTGTTTCCTTCATATTAGGGGGAAGAAAAAAAAAAAAGGAAAGAAAACTCTCTCTGAGTTACTGGGAACACACATCATGCCAAGTTATAGCAACGGAGGCAGCACAAGGCTGAAAGCAGGAGGCAGAGGAGGATCTTAAAACACAGTGAGGAGTCCACCTACATGGGGGCCCAAGTGGCAGACTTAGAGGTGTCAGTCTTGGCTTTTAAAAGTAAAGGTTGGCTTCCCAATGTAGAGTCAAACAGCTGGTGCAATGCCTTCTGAAGTGAAGGTTTAGAGAACACGGAGAGATGATTATCTGCCTCAATTTAAAACTGACCTGCCATGAGATTTCCAAGCAAAAGACTTGAATATCCTAGAGCAATTAACTACAAAACTAAAAATTTCACCCCTCAGTATGGTTTTCATGTAAAAGAATTGCAAAACAAACAAACAAAAACTACCATGTATCTGTTTTCCCTAGAATTTCCTGGTAGGAATAAGATGTTAATACCTAACAAGTAGAAAAGAATATGAGTTCGGAAAAAATGACTAGGGTTTAATATCAGACCTATGTTGTGATTATTTGTATTTCATAAAATCTTATTTTCTTGAGTTATAACAATCACACAACTATATTATTAACATAAAATTAAAAGCATCACTACTTTTCTCCTCCCCCTTTTATTTCAAATTACACCATAGACTATGAAAACATGGTCAAATTCGATGTGCATTTAGAAATAATAATTTGAGGAAACTAATAGCTAGAGCTCAGTGCCACTATCCAAAACAGATGTCCTTCCAAACTCCATTCACTGTAATGTTATAAAACAGAATTCGGAAACAGCAGGATATACATATATATCTGTGCATTCAGTGACTCTGAAAGGGAGGCACTGGTTTCAAATGTTTTGTGTGAAAATGAGTTCCATTTGGCATTTTTTTTTTCTCTCAGAAGCCGTTGTGTCTCTTACTTCTTGCTTCCTTCCTTGTATTTCAGTATTTGTCATCTCGATTACAGTAGTGCATGCTACTTTCACACTTCAACTGCAATTTTCAGAAACAGTAGGGAAAGAGCAGTAAAGATATTAGGAGGTGGTAGTTAAGACTGAGAATGGCTCCAGGAGGGTGGAACACATTTAGGATGTTTTATATTTTAATCATCTATAAAGAAACTAATTCCATAGGCCCATCTACAGTTAAGTTCCACTTACAGCACAAAGCATCATAAATTGAAGAGTAATATTCTTTATCCCAATGCCATATAACTGTTGTCATATAATACTGTGATGTTGAATCATATGATACATGTTAAATAACCTATTATGCTCAGTGACTTCTCTGAGAGTTGAGAATGAGACCAAAACATATCCCACCCTGGGTGACACTGAGAAAGCAAATGAAAGACAAACCATTTGGTCTTCCAAGAAAGAGTTCAGTCAATCACAGTGAACTGGTTGGAGTATATTCATTAAACAAATATTTATTGTGCATCTGCTTTGTGTTAAAGGCCGAATGGTGATTTAAGCTCTAGATTTGCCTTTCCTGGACATGTCATAGAAATAAATCCACACAATGTGTGATCTGCATAAGGCTTCTTTAACTTAGCAGAAAGTTTTGAGGTTCATCCATGTGGATGCATGGATAGCTACTTTGTTTCTTTATTATTGAGTAATATTCCATGGCAGGGATGGACTGCATTTTGTTTATCCATTCACCCATTTATTGATGGATACATGGATTGTTTCCAGATTTTAACTGTTATGTAGAATGTTACTCTGAACACTTCTTTCCAAGTTCTTGGGTGGACATATGCTTTCACCTTTCTTGGGTAGATACTTAGGAGTGGAATTGCTGGGCTGGATAATAAGTTTAAGTTTGAGCTTAAGAAACCACTAAACTGGCTGGGCGCAGTGGCTCACGCCTGAAATCCCAGCACTTTGGGAGGTGGAGGCAGGCAGATCATTTGAGGTCAGGAGTTCAGGATTAACCTGGCCAAGATGACGAAACCCCATCTCTACTAAAAATACAAAATTAGCCAGGCGTGGTGGTGGGTACCTATAATCCCAGCTACTCAGGAGCCTGAGACAGGAGAATCGCTTGAACCCGAGAGGCGGAGGTTGCAGTGAGCCAAGATTATGCCATTGCACTTCAGACTGGGAGACAAAGCGAGACTCAATCTCGAAACAAACAAACAAACAAACCACTGAAGTGTTTTTCCAAAGTGGTTGCATTATTTAATATCCCCACCAGCAACATACAAACATCCAGGTTGTGCCACATCCTTGACAACTGTTTGTATTACTTATCTATCTTTCAAATTACTGCCATTCTAGTGCGTATGTGGTGATATCTCATCATCATGGCTTTAATTTGCATTTTCCTGATGTCTAATGATGTTGAGCATCTTTTCAGGTGCGTGATCTTTTTGTTTATTTTTTTTTTTGTTTTTAGTTCTGGGGTACATGTGCAGGATATGCACGTTTGTTACATAGGTAAATGTATGTCTTGCTGGTTTGCTGTACCTATCAACTCATCACCTAGGTACTAAGTCCAGCATGCATCAGCTATTTTTCCTCCTACTCTCCCTCCCTCCACCCCACCTCCAAACAGGCCCCAGCGTGTGTTGTTCCTCTCCGTGTACCCATGTATTCTCGTTGTTCAGCTCTCACTTATAAGTGAGAACAAAGTGCATAATCTTTTGATGAAATAACCTTGCTTGCCTGTGAAATGGGTCTCGGTGAATCTTGATGAGTCTTACATTACTACCTATGGTTTCCTTTCGCTTATAAGTCAGCAAAGGCATGGGCAGGGGGCTGAAGTGGGAGAAAGAGCTCCTCTGCCTTTAATGTGGATTCAGAATTGTGTGACAGGGAGCTGAGACTTCCCCTGCCCAGTTATATTCATTGAGCCTATGGGCTGGTTGTGGCAACATGCCACAGGTAGGGACATAGGGCTTATAGGCAAAGGATCCCGTTTGTGCATAAGGCACACTTTAGAAGGTAGGGGTTGGATGCATTATCCCACCCCAACAGCCATATGCTTCCACCGTGTAGCTTGAAAGCCACATGTTACCCTGTCAGTTCAATATCAACACAGTAGTTGGTATTATTTCTTTTATCTTTTGATAAAATGTCTTGCTCTCTCCTTCTCAGAGTAAAGCAAGTCTCTGCACATGTTTCTCAGCTGGGTTGCAGTAATCTGTGCTCTCTAGGAAAAGGTCACTCTTTAGAGGAGTTGAAAGGACTCCAGGTTCTTATATTAGCCCTCTGAGCATATAAAGACCCAAAGAAACAGACACCAATTCCTCTAATGCACAGCCTTTTAAACCTGGAAAGCTGTAAATGCAGAAACCTAAGCATCTGGGAGGTGCGTGCTTAGCAGCCATCCGATGTGAGTGTCAGTTCATTTTGACACGTGACCAAGATGGACCTCAGCCAACAGCAGTCTCCACTCACAGATCACTGGTGTGGTTAGGAGCATGTACTTTTCATCAAATTTCTTTGGTTGGAATCTCAGTGCTACATGCTAGGTGTGTGATTTTGGACACACACCTAGCCGTATTAAGCTTTGGTTAACAAAACTGTCAAATGGGATTAATAATAATACTTGGTTCTTAAAATCATGGGTAGGATTAAATGAGATAATGCATGTAAGTGCTTAGCACCATTCTGCATTTCTTTAGCTTTTATCCTTTTTATGATATACTTGACTGTACATCTTTGGCACTGGGAAGAATGCCTGGCATATAGAGTGTACTTTGTGACTATAATTTGACCACACACAGTTAAGATATTCATTTATATAATAGATATGTATGAGGTATCTATTCTGCCAGTTAATTACACCTCTCAGGAAAAATCCAGCTCTCCTCTTGTTTTTGTAAATACAGTTATGTTGGAATACAGCCACACCCCTTCATTTGTATATTGATTATGGCTGTATTTGTGCTACAACAGCACAGATGAGTGGTGACAGAAATTATGTGGGTCACAAAGCCTGAAATATTTAATATTTGCCCCTTTACTAGAAATGGTTTCCAATCCTTGTTCTGGGTATTGAGAATAAAATAATGAACACGATAAGGTGATATTCCTGCTCTTATAGTCAAGATAAAACAGACCCTACACATACAAATAAACATATACTTACCTGTACACATATGCATAAAAAATCTGTGGTAATCAATGTAAAGAAAATCTACAGAAATGTAAGGAGATAGAGAGAAACCAGGAATGGGTGGGGGGGAGAGGAAAATGTTTTAGATATTTCCCATTTAAATTCCTCTAATCTCAGAATAGAATTTCAGAGTATCTCTTTAGTAATTCATTTGCCAAGGTAGTTTTCAGTAGAAAAATAAAAACTCACTACCCCGTGAAGTCTCATTGAGCACAGCATTCAGGAACCACCCCAGGTTGCAAATAAATTCAGATGTTGCCTGTTATAAAAAGCTGGTTTGGAGACGTCTCCATTTAGTATTGTAAAACTGTGCAAAGAACATGACACTTTGCTGACTGGCACACGTTTTTGTCCAGGAGCAGTTTTTCACACATGGAGAATAGCGAGACTACCACTGCTTCCAATCAAGGGGGACATTTGTGCTCCTTATCTAGCTTGACTGTCGGTGGATAAGACCAAGTTCAAAAGTATCCATTCTACAAGCAAACAAACAAAAGACCCTAAAGGCCTCAAGAGCTGAGGATGTGAGGAACAAGTAGTGTTTCCAACACAGAGGAATGATAAATGCTGGAGGTTATGGGTAACCTAAATACCCTGACTTGCTCCTTACACATTCTATGCATGTAACAAGATACCAATAGTATTGTAAATGGGTACAGATAGTAAGTATCAATAAAAAAAATAAAGAATACAAAAAGAAGTAGGTCAGGGACGCTTTGTATGGTTTTCTACTTTGTGTCTTATATTCAGGTGTGTTTTCACAGTAGCTACCTTTGTAGAACAGGTTGCTTGCTGTGACGGCTCCTATCCGAGAAAATTGCATTATTAACTAGGTTGAACCACGAGATAGGGCACTTTCGCAAAATTCTAGGACAGGGGTCAGCAAATCTTTTCTGTGAAGAACGAGGTCATAAATATTTTAGATTTTGCAGGTCTTATGGTCTCTGCTGCAACTCCTCAACTCTTCTGTTGTAGCACAAAAGCCCCTGTGGAAAATGCATAAATGAATGAGCATGGCTGCATTCCGATAAAACTTTATTTACAAACGCAGACAGGATTTGGCCTGTGGGTTGTGGTTTGCCAATTTCTGTTCTAGTGTAGTTTTTCCTCTGTAGGTGTGCTCAGAAGATCAACTGGAGAGCAGACACAACACGCCTGTGCTCTGCTTCCTTTCTTCTGACCTATTGATTCAGAATCTCTGAGAGTAAAGGCCAACCCTGTACACTTGTACTGTTGTACAGATGCAGAAAGTCAGTATATGTCAGGATATGCTGCTATTACAAATAACCCCCAGGATGTCAGTGACAGCAGCAACAACAACAACAAAAACAAACAAAAAACAGGTTTATTTCTTGCTCGTGCAAGGCCCACCATGGGCATCTCCAGGGAAACTTTCCTCCACACAGTGACCTAGTGATTCAGTTTGTCAGAGGCACTATCAACCTGCAGCTTTAGTTTATGGAACACACAGCCTTCTTGATTGACGTCACTGAGAAAAACCAAGAGTAGAAGGTCTTGCAATAGTAATTAAATGACTGAGTCACTAACAGTCTGGGCATAGCTAGTTGCAAGGAGATGGTAAACACAATCTTCCCATGTTCTCAGAAGGAGAGAGAAATCGGATATGGGTAAACACTAATTTTTTTTTATTTGTTCATAAATTGATTCAGTCGGTGTATCGACTGATTGATACTCAACGTGATGTGTGGACAGTGAAGAACCTGTCTGCATGATATTTATGGGCATATTTTTGTTTGCATCACCAGAATTTAGCCAGTTATCTACATAACTGAAATCTGAAAGGAAACGACTCTTCAGACTTAGGGTCAGGCAACTTTTACTTTATTATATTTTTCTACTTGATGTTAAAAGTCATTATTAGTTTTGCTAATAACATTCTGGACCTCAGATGTATTTCTGTCTTAAAAAGTCAAACACATTATACTGACCAAATGTGCTTTGATCACACTGCAAGTTATGCCTCAGGAACAAGTTTCTTTACTTCCTGTACTGATCCAGTGTGGTTGGCTTTACTGATTTTGTTAACAAGACCGTAAATAATAATCAAGTCTCTCTTTGTTTACAGTTAACAATGCTGGCCCTTTATAATTTTCGGTGGCAGCACATATGGTGGGTGATAAACTAACTAATAAAGCTGCCTCAGGAAGAATAGTTCTGCTTTTATTTTTATGGCTGTTTCTTTAATCTGATACATAATTAATGTACAAAGTTCAACTTTTTTTTCGGTCAGATCCCAGTTTACTTGAGGCATCCAGAGGGGTTAATGTTTTTTGGTGCATTTGGGGATAAGAGATTGGGATAAAACAACGTATTTTTATCTATATGAAAGGATGATTAACTAGGATTTTTTATTTTTCAAAAAGAAAACAAATTATGCTTGCTTTCAGAGTACATGTCCATTGGAAGTGTAAAGAAATTCTATGTTCAAACATTCTCAAAGCACTCCTTTCCCCTTACCTAAGAGAACAAACATAATTCTAAAAATCTCTTTGGAACATAATTTTCTCTGCCTTCCATCTCTCTCAATGATTTGTCCAATCTCCACAGTTTATCTGGCTTCCTCTTGAACTGATTTACGATTCACCAAAATCGGTGGCGGGATTTGTCAAGCTGTAGACCAATTAATTATGTTTGCCGTTGGACCTGTCTGTTAGGTGTTGGCATCTCTATTTTGTGAGACATGTTAAATTTAATGTGGACACATGGTTTCCTTTTTTTTTTTTTTTTTTTTTTAAATTTTAAAGTACCAAGCTGACCACATAGGGGGTTATTCCAACAGCAACAAAATGAATTTATTTGAGATGCATTGTCCTTCATTTGTATATAGAACTCTTTTTAAATAAATTCACCATATTCCCAGATTTTTTTTCTTTTTGTTTGAGATGAAGTCTTGGTCTGTCGCTCAGTCTGGAATGCGGTGGCACGGTCTTAGCTCACTGCAACCTCCTCCTTCCAGGTTCAAGCAGTTCTGCTGCCTCAGTCTCCTAAATAGCTGGGATAACAGGCATCTGCCACCACGTCCAGCTAATTTTTGCATTTTTTTTTTTTTTTTTTTGGTAAAGATGAGATTTCACCATGTATGCCAGGCGGATCTAGAACTCCTGACCTCAAGTGATCTGCCCACCTTAGACTCCCAAAATGCTGGAAATACAGGCTTGAGCCACCGAGCCCAGACCTTCAGAGATATTTTGAACAGGGCCTGCTTTTCTCAGAGAAAATATTTTTCCTTTTGTCCATAGCAACGCTGATATCCATGGTGAATAGTGTGTTAGCCATTTTCTGCCTCGCAGAACTATTTTTATAATAATAATAGCCAAAGAACAGTAACAATTATTATTATTATTTTTGAGATGGAGTCTTGCTCAGTCACTCAGGCTGGAGTGCAGTGGCACGATCACGACTCACTGAAAGCTCTGCCTCCCGGGTTGACGCCATTCTCCTGCCTCAGTCTCCCGAGTAGCTGGGAGTACAGGCGCCCACCTCCACGCCCGGCTATTTTTTTTTTCTTTTGTATTTTTAGTAGAGATAGTGTTATACCATGTTAGCCAGGATGGTCTCGATCTCCTGACCTCGTAATCCACCTGCCTTGGCCTCCCAAAGTGCTGGGATTACAGGTGTGCGCCACCGCGCCCAGCCGAGCAGTGGCAATTTTTATATAGCATTTACTGTATTTCAGACAATTTTTGAATGCATTTTACATATATTAACTCTTTATGTCCTTATGTAGTGCTATAAGGAGGGTACTCTAATTATTCCCATTTTTCAGATAGAAAACTGAGACTTAGGGAGGTTAAGTTACAGATACCACACACAAGAAAGGGACAGCGTCTCTGGAAGTCTGACTCCTAATGATGGGTCACTCTTGTCATCAGATGCAGGGCAAGGTGAAGCCCTACATTCTAAAGACCTGTTTTCAGAAACTCTACACCATGTTTATGCACCAGTGTTGATTTATCTGGTAGGGTCCTTTGATTTTATTGGGTAGTACTTTATGGGCTGATAAATGAGATGACACTAAGGATAGTAACAGTTTTCTTCCCTTTTCTGTAAAAGGTGAGATGGTTCCCTGTGGTGCTAGAAAGGATTGCAAAAGATTTACTTGGGGAAAATTATCTTCCTCTGCACTCCCCTGCTCCATTTCTACTGTGAGTTATTATGATGGAAAAAAAAAAAAAAAAACCCGCCAGAACATTGGCTTCAAGGTGAAAATATTTAGGCAAAATATTACCACAGGGAAAGTTTATTTTAAGCATCAAGGTTAAAAAGAAGCATGTGTCAGATTTAGGATTTTATGCTTAAAGCTCATCACAATGCCATAAAGTATTTGGTTGGCAAACTTTTCCTGCAAAGGGTCAGATAATATTTTAGGCTTGTGGACCATACGGTCTGTGTCACAACTACTCAGCTTTGCAGTTGTAGAGAAAAAGCAGTCATAGGCAATACAAAAGCAATTGAATGTTGTTGCTGCATTCCAGTAAATGTTTTCGACCACAGTCAGTGAGGCTTATTTGGTCCACAAGCCATGGCTCACTGACCCCCTGCTATCAAGGAATGACCAGGGATTTGAAGATAGGCTTTCACTCCTTCTTTGCTGTGTGCCAGGTGGATGGCCTTGGGAAAGTCTTTGAACCTTGCATAGTCAGAGTCTCTCTAGATGTTAAATAGGGAAACTGCTATGCCCTTGTGACCATGGTCATGAGAACTGAAGGAGTACCAGAATTGAATGAGTGAAGTACTGGATTCAAAAAAAGAAATTCCATGTCATCCTTGTCTGCCCTCTGCAAACCCCTTTGTTTCTACTTTTCCCTACCTTGTATTATTTTTGTTAACAAGTGGTAAGAGTTAATTAGGGTCCCCTGAGATTTTTAGGGTGCTTTTACGTTTTGGTAAGGCTAGTATTAGAAAAGTGCTCCCTAACGGAGACCAACCAATCTTCCTCCGTCCCTCCCTCCCTCCCTCCCTCCCTCCCTCCCTCCCTCCCTCCTTACCTTTCTCCTTACCTTCTTACCTCCCTTCCTCCCTTGTTCCCTTCTTACCTTTCTGTCTCTCTCTCTCTGTCTCTCTGTCTGTGTCTCTTTTTGTCTTTTCTTTTCTTTTGAGTCTTGCTCTGTTGCCCAGGCTGGAGTGCAGTGGTGCGATCTTGGCTCACTGCAACCTCTGCCTCCCAGGCTCAAGCAATTCTTGTGCCTCAGCGTCTTAAGTAGCTGGGACTACAGGTATGCACCATGCCTGGCTACTTTTTTTTTTTTTTTTTTTTGGTTTGGTATTTTTAGTAAAGATAGGATCTCGCCATGTTGCCCAGGCTGGTCTCAAACACCTGAGCTCAAGTGATCTGCCCACCTCAGCCTCCCAAAGTGGTGCTAGGATTACAGGTGTGAGCCACCATACCCAGGCCCCAGAGGAGAGCTTTCTGAGTCACCATATGTGAAGTGGTTCTTATATAATTGCTAGGAAAAAAATCTCAGCCATCGAAATACAGGAAGGAAAAGGGTTAATTTCTTTGTACCAGAGAGAGTGAATAAGAAGCATACCACTGATTCTTCCAATCTAATGTACATGACATAAGTCACTAAAAAAGAATAATGTTCTTCACTGATAAACTGAGTGAGTCTTCGAAGCTTGTTCATGACAATTCTTTAGTCATTGCCAATTATTTGTAGTTGTCTCATAAAATGAAACCTCTTAGGAATCTTTGACCTAGTTACCTTTTAGGGTCAGAGACTTTGGAGCTTTTTTTCATATTATAAGCTACATGAGGTTGTTATAGGGTTGCTAGTTTATCTTTGCTTTGTAAACAGTGATGCTTTTATATGGGTACGTTAGGTTGAATTCCGAGCACCACCTGCCTCCATGCAAAAAAAAAAAAAAAAAAAAAAAGACCAAAAAGCATCTTCCATTCTTACTGAAACCCCCTCTCTTCCTGAAACGTTCTCACATTGAGGCCTGATGAATTAGTTCATTTCCTTAGCTCTAAAGTTCTTAGCAGTGGCAGCAGCAGCAGCAGCAGCTGAATTTCTGTTGTCTGTCCTTGTTTTACACGTTTTTACCATTTTCTAGATATTTTATGGTGAGCTATTGTCCTAGAAATATGGAAACAGGTGGTAGTCCTAATACATCCTGTTGCAAAGAACAGAAACCTAGTTCAGATTCAGTTAAGCAAAAAGGGAAAATTTAGCTTAAAAATATTCCATAGATTCCAGAGGATTCCAGAGGAGGAAGAGCAGCAGGACACACGATGAAGCAAAGACCAGGAAAGGGATCAGCACCCTGGACAGCAACTCTTTCATTTCTCTTTGGAAATGGAGCCCATCACATTTGCCTCACCCCTGACTTAGCACTTTGTACTCAATCCCTTAGAAATGCCTTCCCTTGATCTCCACATTCCTGAGTTTCTTATATCAATTGTATTTTAGCTCAAATTCTATGTCTTCCAAAGATCTTCCCTGGCCACAGCAATTACATGCCCTGGTCATAAATTATCTTATTTTCTTTGTTGTTTATTTATCATATGCACCTTCCCAGACCGGAAGCTAAGCTTCCTGAGAGCTAAGGCTTATTTAGAACAATGCCTGACATGTCATGGACACACAGCAATATTTTTGCTTAAATACATGTATAAATAAGAGAATGACCCCCTAACTCCAAATTTCCTAGGAGAGAGAATCGAATTGCACCAAGTGGGATCAGTATTCACCCCTCATTCCATTAGTTGAGGCAGAGTGGGTTGGGTCAGATAGAACAGCCACTTCTCCTGGCTGCTCGTGTCTGAAGGGAGGTGTACTTAGTTGGAGAGTAAAAGAAGCCATGGTGAATTAGGAAAGCGTATTCCCCCAATGACTACAAGTGTGTCGTGCTTGTGAATTTACAGAGGGTAGTGAAGGAAGGGCTTGATCTCAAATTTGACAGAAGAAACAGAGGCAATTTTTTTCCATCGGAAAATCCTTACCAGCACTGGAGGCCACTGGGCACCATGACAGTATCCTGAACAAAAGAGTTTTCTTTATTTATTGTTATTAAATAGTGAAACCTTCATTGGATTCATCCAAATTTTAGCTATAAGAGATGCGTTATCTATTTTTTCGTTACTTTGTCAATAGTTCTGAATAAATGTGTGTGTGTATGTGTGCTTGCACATGTGTGTATTTTTTTTCCAGGCTTTCAGAAGCCTGCATTAATAATTTCATAGGGTCCTGAAGCAGGAACATGTATGAGAATACAGAGGCAGATGATATCTCCAGGCAGGAATTAGGAAAGAGTTGACTCCCACTGAACACAAGCTAGGGCTTAGGCTTACTGTTAGAATAAAATTGATAAAACTTAGAAGAACATTTCATCTTCTTTCAGTGTGGTTCAGCAAGGAGCTTTTTAGAACCTCCTATTGTCAGGTGTGGTTTTAGGTACCATTCATATCAGGTCTCTGCTCTCATGGAACCACTGTACTAACTGGGGGAGTAGTTTAAAAGAGATAGATGGGAATGAATAAACCAATAAAGAGAGGGTAACATTTCAGACTGCAATGATGATGTCATGAAAGAACTGAAATAGGATGATGTGAACTGAAATGATGAGGGGTGATGCAGATGGCTGGAGGTGGCCTAAAGCCCAGGAAAATGGTGTTGGAGAAGAAGGAAGGATTGGTGAGAAGAGCCTGGCAGCACAATGACTTGTGTAAAATCACTGACAGGAAGGGGCTTGGTGTATTTGAAGATCAGAAAAAGAGTAGCACAGAGCTGGAATTAGCTCCATGAACAAGTAGAGAGAAGGAGGTGGAGAGGCAGATCAAGGAGGACTTCTTTGCTCATAGCAAGGGGGTTGAATTTTAGTTTTAAAACAACAGGAAACCATGGGAATGACCTTAGAGAGGAAGACATCATCCAAATTACAATGTACTCTGTTCCTCAACTGAAGAGAGAAAAAAAACAACCAAGATGCAAAAGGTTTTAGCAGAAATATAGGGGATACATGATGGTGATTACACTATATCCACAAACACCACATGACTCAGGGCCTCTGTTTATCTGCATTGCATGCCTGTTTTTACCTCTTCTGACATAGTTACTTGCAGCCCTATCTCATGGTCAAAAGTTAGCCAAATGATGAAAGTGTGACATCTTGGCTGTGCCATTATGACAATCCTTAGTCTTATCTGTTTAGCAAACAGTATGACAACTTGGAATTCTAGAGCAGTCACAGGATACCATGCTTGATCACATGGGTGTAACTAAAAGGATATGAAGCCCCAAACCTGATTATGAACTCTTGTGAAACTTCTCTAAAAATCTGGGCAATGTGGAGTTACAGGTAGAGCCTGAGCTTTGCAAGTCAGAGCAACCTTAGTTCTCCATGTTTATGCCTCTATGTATCAACTCAGAACTTTAGAGGAGATCCTTACCCTTTAGGTGTGTTTGTGTGCCAAAGTGTAACTAACACTGTTAATGATGTTTACACATAGGTAATATTAAGCATAATAATGCTTAGTTGGTGCCAAAAGTATGTTTGATGCTTTATATATGTTACCTCTCTCAAGCATTACAATAAACATACAATATGCATATGACAGCCCCACTTTGCAGATAAGGAAATTGATCCTTAGAATATCCTTAGATCAATAGTTGAAATTGTGCAATAAGTACATGGAGGAATGTCCATACAATTTATCTATTTAAACCACCTAACAATGGGGTATTATGGAAGAGCATATGGGAGCACTTGGCAAAGTGTCAAGCACAGAATAAGTGCTTGATAAGGTTCACATTATACCTGTCTCTCTGCAGATTTCAGACATTTATGACCACAGAATTAATTCTAAAGACAGCAAATTGAAGGAGGTGTTTGCGTGTATTTTTTTTTTCCTAATGATTCCACTGTACCCTTGAGCATTTTCACGTTTGTGTTTAATCACAGAATCTCAGTCATGATGTTTCTGACAGGCAATTTCCTTAATGCAGTTGACAGAGATGGATTACATGGAGGGCCATTGGATGCTATGGTTTTGTCTGCAAATGATAAGACTAGATTAGAGCTATCTGGGTCTAGTGCCTCCAGTGATACTGCGTCCTAATAATTCTCATGATAACATGGATCATCTTTGTGGACACACACATTCTTGGCCAGATGGGATACACTGGTTTTCAAGAAACCCTGCCACTTTTATTACACTTTAAGAAACATCTGGACTAATATTTGTGTGTCAGAATCATAAATCAATTTAGTCTGCAGAGATAGGCCTAGTTATGCAGTTTATCTTCAAAGGCACTCTTTTTTGCTACCACTGAAACTGGTAAATGATGCACATAAATGTCGAGATATTGAATTCCTTCTGAGATTGTAAAGTCTTTACACTGGCATATGAAGATCTGAGCATCAGTCAGACTCTCAGGTACTTGAGGAGCAAGAGTGATTTGGATTCCACGGCATTTTATCCCTAGATAACAACAAATCTAACCCATTCTTGAGCAACGATACAATGCCCACTGGTGACTCACTTCCTGACCCTTTCTCCCCCTCCTCTCAAGTGTGTCTCAGTCATTAGTTCCTATGTTTGTTGGTGCACATTAGTACAGATCAAAGGGTCATGGACAGTTAGGTTCAGCGATCTTTGCTAACCCTGGGAAACACAAATGCTACTATTTTGCAGATTATTCTTTATTTGTCATTGGTATTTAATCGCACAGATATGTACAACCATTGTGAATGAGATTCCTAGATATCATAAAACTTATCTCTAAAGACAAATATATATAAAAATATACATAAATATAAATATGTATAAAATATACTATGGATATTTATATACTATATACATATATGTATATAATATAGTATATCATATATAAATATACTATATACATATATGTATATAGTATAGTATATAGCATATAAATATAGTTTATAATATGTAAATATATATGTATATAGTATAGTATATCATATATAAATATACTATATACATATATGTGTATAGTATAGCATATAGTATATAAATATACTATATACATATACTATATAAATATACTATATATACATATATTTATATATACTGTTTATATACATATTTATATTTGTGTATATGTAGATACATATTTATGTCTTTAGAGATAAGTTTCATGATATCTAGGAATCTTTGTGTCCTTGGAGATTCTGTATGAAACCATGACATCATTATTATAACTCAAAGCATTAACTTAAATCTATCCTACCATCAAATATCCAGTCTATGTTAAAATGTACTCAGTGTTTTGAAAAATATTGTTTATGACTTATTTTTAAAATAGAGCTCTCTAGGCCTGGCTCATGCTTGTAATTGTGGCTCACGCTTGTAATTCCAGCACTTTGGGAAACTGAGGCAGGCAAATTGCTTGAGCCTGGGATTTTGAGACCAGCCTGGGCAACATGAGCAAACCCCACCTCTACAAAAAAAAAAAAAAATCAGAAATTAGCAGGACACGGTGGTGTGTGCCTGTGGTCCCAGCTACTTGGGAGGTAGAGGAGGGATGACCACTTTAGCCTCGGGAGGCCAGGGCTGCAGTGAGTCATGATCATGCCACTGCACTCCAACTTGGGTGATGGAGCAATACTCTCTCTCAAAAAAATAATAATAATAAATAAAATGTAGCTTTCTAGTAATTTTGAACTACTGAAATTGTATGTAAGAAGAGTAGGAACCGGTGACATAACACAGAATATAAATAATTAAAGTATTTTTTTCTTAAAGTGCATGTGTCCTTCCTTAATCCTTCTGAGAGATTATCGATCACTTAAAAAATTGTTTGAAGTCTTACAAAGAAGTATACACATAATATGATACTATAAGAAAGCCCTTTTAAAATCATAGAAACAAAGATGGCTCTCTGTAAAATAATATTCATCAGCATTTTTCTTAATGGTGAGAAATTAGAAACAACCTAAATTTCTGCCGTAGAAAATTGGCTGATTTATGGTGGTCCTAATGGAAAAGGTTCACCACGTATTGTCAAGTGAACAAAGTGGTTTCCACGACTGCATGGGTCAAATCACAGCACTTTAAGAATTAACTCGCACAGAGAACAAATCTTGAGGTTATATCTCACTGTGTGCTAGCCATAGTTATCTCTAGGTAGTGAGATTATAGGTCATTTTTCTTTCATTTTAACTTTTGTCTGTTTTTCACAGTTTTTGCATGCAATGTGGAATATTTGGTAATTGTGTTAAAGAAATTTGGAGAATCAGCCAGCTCAGCAAGAGGTGTATTATCTAACTGGAAAGAAAACTAGAGGTATAAATACGATGGAACGAAACCCTCCCTAAGCCTGTGCATTCTGCATAGGCTTCTTGAAATAGACCATGGCTGTAGAGATGAAAAAGTTAACCTAAGTGCTTTAAGTTAAAATGAACAAACCGTTGTACATCCTCCTATATTTCCTTTGGCTGTCTAAGTCCTGCATTAGAATGCTCTGATATTTTCTGAGTGGTGTTTTATTAAAAACCTAGAGTTAAAATTTGCATTGCAATTAGTTTCAAAGTGCCATTTGGAGGAAGCTTTTAGCTGCATGTTACAGAGGTCTAATATGGACCCTAACTGAAGTTATGCAGAAAGGAAATGTTTTGCTGTGTGTGTGGGTGGGTGCACGTGTTCTCCCCCCGCCCCCACCCTGTTCTCTGAATGCTATTTTATACTCTAAGCAAATAGGAGTGGATTATGCTGCAGATTTGTCCAATGAGCATTGACTCATTATACCAATTCAGTATCATTATCCTGAGTTGAATATGTCCTGCATCAGGTTTCATTTATTCTGCTGCAGTCTTCATTTCTACCATATATTTGGGGATTCAGATACAGATTTGCCTCGTGATTGTCAAAAGGAAGACCACAAGAGCTAGTATAGAGAATGCTACAAAGGAGCCAAGGAATGACATTGAGCTGACTGTTAAAAATGCAAGTTTTGGAGTTGGAAAGGACTTCAAGAAAATGGTTTAAGGAACAGCAGAGGCTACAGACAGCTAAAGATGGGGGAAAGTTCTTTGACACCATGAAGACTATAATTGCAGCCTGGGTAGCTTGATAAACCACTCGAGGAAGAGTTGGTTCAAGAACATCAGGCTAAAGGCAAGTCAAGACCTCAAGGCATTTGGAGGTGATATGTAGTGATTTCTAGAAAAGGAATTCTCGATGGATAGAATCCTCACAGGGAGACCCACACTGATTCAGGTATTCTCTCCTGTTTGGAATACATTGCCCCCACTCCAAAACACTATGTCCCTCAACACACACACACACACACACACACACACACACACACACACACACACATACACACGCACTAAACAGAGCACATATGCCACTCTGTAGCATAACTATCTGCATCTCATTTTCTCTTCATTTGTAAACTAGCCTACCACCAGGGAAAAAGGTGCCGTAGGTTATGATTTACTGACGGGGGTCTAGGTCAGCAGTTCCTGTGGTTCCCACAGACACCTGCAAGCAGTCCCTTGTATAACTTTCCCATTGCATCCAGTAAATACGTTTTCTTTCCTCCAGCTTGCTTGAAGCATCTGTTCAGTAGGTCTACATCTTGATCACCTGTATGTCTGGAATAGGCCCTCCTCCCATCTGTAAGAAAACCAGATCATTCTCCTAATTGAAATAGAGGATGTTGGGCAGGACATCGATTAGTGACCCAAATGCAGAGTTCTCAATGGAGCAATGACAAAATCCCCAAGACTTATTAGAAGACCACTAAGGAACAGAAAACCGTGATTGACTGACAGGGCTAGCACAGTTAAATTTAAAATAAAACTCTTGACTGGACACAGTGACTCACACCTGTAATCTCAGCAGCACTTTGGGAGGCCAAGGCGGGTGGATTGCTCTAGGTCAGGGGTTCGAGACCAGCCTTGCCAACATGGTGAAACCCCATCTCTACTAAAAATACAGAAATTAGCCAGGCATGGTCGTGTGCCTGTAAACCCAGCTACTCGGGAGGCTGAGGCAGGAGAATCACTTGAACCCAGGAGGTGGAGGTTTCAGTGAGCTGAGATCGCGCCACTGCACTCCAGCCTGGGTGACAAAGAGAGGCTCTGTCTCAAACATAAATAAAATAAAAATAATATAAAAAATAAAACCTCCCTCATTGTTTTTGTTTTCAGCCTTTACAAGCGTTGATGCTTCCAACTCTTCCACAAATTCCGAAAATTCCCAGCAGGTATTTTTACTTATCATCCAGGCATTTTTTTTTTTTTCCCTGAGTGAAACTCTGATCTCCATCTGATGAGCTGGAGAGTGACCTAAGTTAGAAGGGAAAGTGGAGGAGGTTGCTAAGAAGGTGGGTGTAGCACTGAGGTGTAGAAGGTTGGTAGAGTGGTATTGCTACTCAGAAACCAGTACCACATGAAATCAGAAATTCAGCTCCCCAGAATTCAGTACCATTCCATCAGCAAACAGATCCACTCTGTTCTCCTGGCCTCGCATGGTTCTAGCTTTGTAGAGCGAGTTTTTCACTGGGGTTTATGGCATTACTCGTATTTGTCGTTTCAGTCATTTTTGGTAATGGTTACATTGAGCTTGTCTGCATAGAAGCACGTGATGAACAAGGCTTACTATTCTTCAGAGGATGTTAACTGTTTAGAGAACCATGAAGGAAGCATATTTCATAAAGACTTGTTTTGTTTTGTTTTGCTTTTTTTCCTGGACTTCTCCCTAATCATCTCAATCAGAATCTTGAAAAGGGGGCCCAGGAATGCAAAGTATACGCCTGTCTCCCATCCCCACATAGTGTCAAGATGATCAATCCAATTTGGGGATCCCTGGGATATGAGTGTGATATGATTAGAGCATAATGAAACTGTGATTCCTAACCCAGAAGAAAATCCGTCTTAATTCTTCACCATCATACTTTGTAGTTAGTGCTCTCTTCCAAAGGAAACCCCTTTCAACCCCTCTCATTTTTTAATATGGAACTTTGTCTTAAGAATGGATTTCCTCAGTCTTTATTTGATGGGAGAAGTAATTCCAGTCATGGTACTTCAGAAAGCTGCTTTTTTCCCTCTTTCTAATAAGACCTATAATCCGTTGCTGACCAAAAAAAAAAAAAAAAGAAGAAGAAGAAGGAAAAAAAAAAGCCAGCACATCTCTACAGCATTTCCTGGGTGCTTTAGAATACACTGTGACAAATGGCGCCTCGCGTTGTACAGTCGTCCTCATGGCTTGTAACACATCGTTTAATGAATTGATCACAGTGGAATGTAAAGATGAAGCAGCATTTATTTTGTGTGTTATATTGCATATAATTTTTAGAGTTGACATTTATAACCATGGAAGCTGTTATTTTACATATCATCTTCAAACCGTATCAGCCTTAAACACATTTAAATTTAATAAGCAAGTAGATTAGATTTGCTTTTAAGCTAGGCATATCATTACAGTGCGTGTTTCCGTCAGAAAGCCATGCTCACTATTAAATACTGTCTTTAGTTGTTTTAAAGAAACAAAAATTTTAAAAAAGGGGGTTAGAGCGAAAGCTGAAGTAATTGAGTATGAAGCCCTAAGAATTCTCTTTGGCGGACAGCTCTAAGCATAGCCCTTCTAACCACTGAGGCGAAAGAGTCCGTTTGGTTTTATTAACCATCATCAGGCAACTTTGAGGTGGAATGCAAGCCTTGGGAATGAAATGCAAATTCTATAATAGGAACATCATTGTGATAATAATTTATTAAATTTCCCGAGCCATCTCCCTCTAAGGAGGGCTGCACAAACGGCCCTGGTGATTAATTTTCAACATCGTTTAACATTTTATTAGAGGGAAACAGTTTTTAATCTATTGATGCCCTTTCTATACAATTCCAGGAGCTGTTTTCAAAAACCAGAGAAAGGGGGGTAAAAAAAGAAACAAAAAATAATTGGTGGGGGAAGGGGGGAGGGTAGTAGAAGGAATGCTGACCAGCAGTTCTAGTTCTGATGCCAAATCTCTCAGAATCTCCTGTGTTTTGCTGGCATTTTATTGTTTTAGTCTCGTGGTAGCCTGTTGATGTTTTGTGCAAGGAGAGAGAGTTTCCTTGTGAATCTGACATTAGGGAAAATGTCATATTCAGTGGAAAGGTTTAATCTAGAAGAGTTGGGGGTGAGAAATTGGCTGAACTGGGTGCTTCTCTGAATCCTAGTAGTGTTTACTTAGGAGCTTCAGATTCAAATGCTTATAGAGGCCAGGAGGGTCCCCTCAATGGAGATCATAATGCACGGAATGTAGTAAAGTACTTAGCAGCAAGCACTCTTCACTTCAAATAAATATTGAGGTGCTGAAGCATCAACTGTGAGGAGACCAAAGACAAATAATAACAAAATGCTAGGTGAAACCTTAGATAAGATCCAGACACATCCAAATGGAAAAACTAATGCAATCCCCATGCAACTGACAGTTTAGATCATAGTATTGTTTCAACATCAATTTCCTGGTACCAGTCATTGTATTATGATTAAGTATGGTGTTAAACATTAGGAGTGACTGGATGAGAGGCCCAGGAGCACTCTATATTATTTTTGCAATGTTTCTCTAAGTCTAAAAGCATTTCAAAATAAAGATAACATTTTTAAAAAGTAAAATCAGAGCATACAAAACACACTAATAGGGAAGATCAAGTCCAAGGGTCACGTGCTTGCAGCATCATTTTTCACCAGTCTCACACCCTCTTCTGAGAACAATGTAAAAAGCAGGGAGAAAGATCTCTTCCACTCCTCTTTGTGTGAACAGACATCTTTGGGTTGGACGATGTGGTAGGCAAAATAATGCCCTTGCCTTACGTATGGCCATGTCTTAATCTCTGGAACCTGTGACCGTGTTGGGTTACACTGCAAAGGAAAATTAAGATTACATGTAGAATTAGACTGGCTAATTGGTTGGCCTTGAGATAGGGACATTATCCTGGATTATCTGGATGGGTCCAATAGGATTACATAAATTTATTACAAGTAAAGAGCAAGGCAGAGGAGAGAGAGAGAGTATCAGAGCAGCTCTTCCTGACAAGAACTCAACATATTATTGCTGTCTGTAAGATGGAAGGAAGCCATGAGCCAAAAACAGCAGGCTGCCGCTAGACTCTAGAAAAGGCAAGAACTCGGATTCTTCTCTAGAACCTCCAGAAAAGAACATGCCCTGCAACTCCTTAATTGTAGCTGGATGATACCTGCATCAGATTTCTGAACTACAGAACTATAAGATGGGTTGTTTGTGTTGTTTAAAGCCATCATGTTTGAGGCCATTTGTCACAGCAGCAGTATAAAGCTAATACAGGCAAGTAATCAATATAACTGCATATGCTTTATGGTCCTTACATGGGCCAGATGCTCTTATGAGCATTTTGCATGCATTACTGTCCTTGATCCCATGAGGCAGGTACTACATTGGGTACTCTGCTTTATAGCTGGGGATACTGCAACAGTGTGATGTGAACTTGCTCACTGTCACAGAGCTGGTGTGTGACAGAGCAGATGCTTAGTCAGAAATGCAGAGCCCATGCTCTGAACCAGCAACCGTGGTAGGCAGCTCGAAATATTAGTACTATACTCTAGCACAAGCCCTAGAAGATGTTATGGTAACGTATTTCGGCAACTCAAAATGATAAGAAATGTCACAAGAATGAAAGAATGACAGACTAAAATTTTCTTGGAGAGATGACTGGAAAGATAAGATATCTAATAGCAGTTGAAAATACAGTAGCATCTATCTATCTATCTATCTATCTATCTATCTATCTATCTATCTACCTACCTACCTACCTACCTACCTATCTACCTACCTACCTACCTACCTATTTATCTATGTATGTATCTTTTTTTAAAAAAAGATTGGCTAAAAATAGTCTTTCCCAAGTATAAGCCCCATTATATCATTATGGATTTAGACAGGTACATGCGATGCTATTAAATAACATTAAATCAATTATTGGGAGAAGGAGTTATTCTCTTTTCGTTTCTCTTTCCATTGCCCTGTTCATTTCAATGAGAAAGTCTTTATTTGGTACTAGAGGGTCTTAAACATCTCTCTAATACTTTGTGATCTCCGTTTTTAGTAATAAAATGGAAGCCTCCGGCTCAGTGTCTACAGGTAATGGTAGTTAGATTTTAATAACTTGTGATTGCACTGTATTTATTTTATAGCTACCTTTTATTCAGAGTAAGTGATACTGTTATTTTATCATTTACATTATTGATATCCAGTTGCCTTTTAACAATAATGTATTTCAGTTTAAACAAAGCATATCAATGTAGAAAGATACTAAGCAGCTGACAATTTATCACTGTGGTACAGGATGGCCACCTAGTGACTTTGGCAGTGGAACGGCTAGAGTTTGGGAAAATTAGCTCTTTGCAGCTAAAGATTTCAAAGTGTCCATTTAAATTACGAAACAGATACTCATTACTAAAACTCAATGCCTGAAACCATCTTTGAATCCATTCTGTTTTCTACCCCTTCCGCAGAAATACACAGTTTTTATTACATTTAGAAAAGGGAGAATTTAGCCCGGGTACAGAGGCTCATGTCTGTAATCCCAGCACTTTTGGAGGTTGAGGGGGTTGGATTGCCTGAGCCCTGAAGTTCAAGACCAGCCTGGGTAACATAGTGAAACCTCGTCTCTACAAAAACTACAAAAATTAGCTGGACGTGGTGGTGCACGCCTGTGGTTCCAGCTACTAGAGAGGCTGAGGTGGGAGAACTGCTTGAGCCTGGGAGGCAGAGGTTGCTGGGAGCCGAGATTGTGCCACTGCACTCCAGCTTGGGCTACAGAATAACCCTGTCTCACACACACACACAAAAAGTGGAGAATTCAAAGACAACTGAATAACACCTTTCAATATTTTATTGAGGTTAATACAGTTGATTGGTTCTTTATTAGCTGTTTATTGTTTTTCTAATTCTAGCAAGAAAACTTAAAAAATTATATTATCTGAACTTTAATAAAGAACTGTTAAGTCTATCAGCACCCTTAAGTCTATTAACCTCACCATGTTTTGCGCCTTAAATTGCATTTCTTGTTGGACCAGCCGTATTAGGAGTTGGGGTGGACTCTGCTTGTGGGCTGATTTTCCCAGAATAGCCTTATATTTGGTGGTAATGTGTCTGGCTGAGCCTCATTCTCTTAAATTAATTTCTTCACACAGGCTTGCAAGATAAAGCTTCTTGTGAAAGTCTTGGTTGCAATGTCTGTCCTAGCCAATTCCACCAATGAACTGGTGTGCAAACTTGTTGTCCGCTGTAAGAGTATCAAATACATATTGAGAGGAGATGATCATTATTACACGACCTGGGCAGCTGCCTATCCTCTGATATTTGCAAGGCAAAACAGGACAACTGATCCAACAGCACAGATTTGAAAGACTGTTTGCGGACGTACGATGCTTGCTGTCACTCTCTTTATTTATGTATTTATTTGTTTGCTTATTTATTCATTGAGACAGAGTCCAATTATCTTGCCCAGGCTGGAGTGCACTGGTGCGATCTCAGCTCACGGCAGCCTCCACCTCCCAGGTTCAAGCGATTGCCTCAGCCTCCTGAGTAGCTGGAACTACAGGCCTGTACCACCACGCCTGGCTAATTTTTGTATTTTTAGTAGAAACGGGATTTCATCACGTTGGCCAGGCTGATGTTGAACTCCTGACCTCAGGTAATCTGCCTGCCTCTGCCTCCCAAAGTGCTGGAGTTCCAGGCATGAACCACCGTGCCCAGCTAGATGCTCTTAATTTTAGAAAGGTGCCTGGTTTGTATTTCTTATCAATGTATCACTGAATAAAGCTTAGCCCACATGACATGACTTTTTCTTTCATTCTCTACTGCCACACTGCTATTTGTGGCAGGATCTAAGGAGTTTCTTCTAGACTCTCACCATCTAAAAAAAAATGTGAGTATCATATTTCCAAGCCTCTGTTAGGGAGTTTTTATTATTATTGTTATTATTATTATTATTGTTGTTGTTGTTTTGCTTTGGACTCCCACTCTTTTCTCTTCATCATCCTACTCCTCCTCATTTATCTAAAGGAAGTAAAGAAACAGGCTCAGCCCAATAGTTTTGAAGTATAAATAATCAGTATGTTCCATAATCAGAATGGTAATACTGCTTACATTAACTCGGTTTATTTAGTGTTTGTGTGCATGGTGAATGTAATGTTCATGATACTGACTGTGTTATCTTCACTCTCCCCTTTCATCCTGAAGATTTCCCAGGGAATTTTTCCTTCAATTTTTCCTGCCCATCCTGCTTCACTCCCCCTCTCCCTAGCCCCATTTGCCACTGACTTGCTTAGCAGTGTGAAATGAAGAATCATCTTTCATTCAGACCATTGCCAACACTGATAGTGTAGGTACCCAAAGGTCCAGTGGCTTCCCAAACATTTAAGAGGCATCTACAATGTGCAGGTTAGTGCAACCAACTCTTTAAACTCACGAACTCACTTCACCCCGACAACAATCCTGAGCCATGAATATTTTTATTCCCATTTTTTAGAGGAAACCAGGGTCCCTGACTTCAAAGAACTCATAGTTAGGCAAAGCAGACAGGCATGTGTGTATAACTATAAGTCAAATGGAAAGGCATCTGTGTACGGAGCGTCAGGAGTCATGCTGCAAAGTGAGTTTTTGGAAGGTTTGTGGAAAGAAGGGAAGGCTGGGCAGGGTTTTGAGGATGGGTAGGAATTTTTTCACACAGATGATTTATGGAAGGGTGTTTCAGGCAAAGAGGACAGCATGTGCAAAGGGAAAGGGAAATGGAATTCTGCGCCAAAGATAAATATGCACAGCTAAATATAATTAGAGTGGTGTGCAGAGGGGAAGTTGGGTTATCTGAAATATATAAATCCAGTGGTCTAGTCTTTGCACGCAAGTCTGGGTGATCTTAAGGAGAGTTTAAAAGACTCCATTTCCAAGGTGCACACCATAGCCATCTTGCACCCAAACGGTTTCTTCTTGTGTGCTAGACACCTCAACTCATGTATGACTCCTTTTCCATCTCTCCCAGTTATTCCTTCTCTACTCCATCTCCAATCTGTCCTTCATTCTAGTGTTCTCTGGTTTCTCCAGGCTGTTGAAACTAAGTACAGATGTGGCTCTTCCAAGCCTCCTTCACAGCCGTTGTCTTTAGGGATGAAGAAAATGAGTAAGGAAAACTGTGGCTCCGAGCAGCTATTGCTTCCTGTCGTGGTTGAAGCAGGCAGCGACTGAGCTTCATATCGATTTTAACTCCTGCTCTGGGGAATTCCGGAGCTTCTTTCCGTTTCTGGAGTGATGTTTTTTTGAATGCTAGGTTAAAAGGAAGTCATAGGGAGAAAGCCTAAAAACCTGTGATTGAAAAAAAAAATTATCAAATGGTTATAGTGTAAAATTATCACAAATAGTGGAAAACTCTGTGGCCATTCTTAAAAAAAAAAAAAAAAAGTTAAACATAAAGTTACCACATTACCAAGTAATTCCTCTTGGAAGTTTATTTCCAGTAAAATTGAAAACAAGTACTCAAACAAAGATGTGTACACAAATTTTCATCACAGCGTTAGCACAATAGCTTAAAGGTGGAAACAACTCAACTGTCCATCAGTAGATGTGTGGATAAACTAAATGCGGTATATCTCTGTAGTAGAATATTATACAACAGTAAAAGTAAGTGGAGTACTGATACATGCTACAATGTAGATGAAAGCATTATGCTAAGGGAAGGAACCAGACACAAAAGATCACATGTTACTCAATTTCCATGAAATATCCAGAATAGGCAAATTCATAGAGACAGAAAGCAGAATGGGGGTTGCCAGGAGAGCAGGAATAGGGAGTTTGACTGATAAATGATCATGGGTTTTCTTTTTTTCCCCCACTCCACTCAGCTCATACCTGGTGGTTTTCTTCTGGGGTGATGAAAATATTTTGAAACTAGATAGAGGGTGGCAGTTGTGCAACATTGTGAATGTACTAAGTGCTACTCAATTGTACACTTTGAAATAGTTACTTTTATGTTATATAAATTCCACTTCCTTTACAAAAAAGGCAAAATCAAAAACAAGAAGACACAATGTTTTAGTTTGTTTTGTGTTTTCGTAACAGAATATCTAAGACTGGGTAACTTAAAAGCAATTTGAAGTTTATTTGGCTCATGGGTTTGGAGGCTGTGAAGTCCAAGAGCATGACACTGCATATTACATGGGCCTTCCTCCTCCTCCATCGCGTGGTGGGAGGGCAAGAGAGAAGAGATGAACTCACTTTTATAACAATCCACTCTCATGATAACTAACTCACTCCAGCGGTAATGACTTTATTCATGAAAGTGGAGTTCTCATAACCTAATCACCTCTTACCAGACCTCACCTCCCAACACTGTTGCGTTGGTCATTAAATTTCTGACACATAGACTTTGGGGGACACATCGAAACCACAGCACACTATCAGAGGCAAAAGATAGTGTCAGTTCCCAGGCAGTGAGTTGGCTGCCTTGTTCACAGTTTGCTCATTATGAACCATGGTTGCAGGAGGACCCCTGAAATCAACCCTTAGAGAAATGGTGTCCATCTGGGAAAGTAGAAAAGGAGACAGCTCCAAACACCAGCAGTCAGTTTCAGTTCCAAGGGACCAGGGAAGCATGAGCGTCAACACCACAGGACCATCCTCCTCCCCGGAGGAAGCGTGCAGGCTGCAGAGGTGACAGCTCACAATGTCAGGAACGGTTGATGAGAAAGTTGGAAATGGATGGAGTTTTATGGCAATGCATTTTTAACTCCACTTCAGCATAGAGGGGGACATTTTAAGGAGCTAAGAGCTTAAACCAGACAAGATTTCCTTCAGTGTGATAATAAATACACCAAAGTGCCCTTTTATGTTTAATAATTCAGGATCCACTGAGTGTTTAAAGGTTTTTTTTTTTCTCTGTTTTATCATTTGAAAAATCAAATGGTAATCATTTAAAAAGTGGTAGGTGAGAAATGTTTTCAAAATAGGCCCTGAATCACACACTTTAAAACGTCTTTGGAAATGAATGTTTCAGGCAGCATATGCCTGAAGGTTTGGAAGTTTTAACACAGTCAAACATCTGTCATCCTTGTGTATACTCATGTTTGGAGGAATGGTATCTACTTCCATACACAGAATCAGCCAATAATCTGACTAGGGCTGAGATGAAATTAGACAAAAAGGCTGGGCAGCGTGGTAGGTCACGCCTATAATCCCAGCACTTTGGGAGGCTGAGGCAGACGAATCACTTGAGGTCAGGAGTTCAAGACCTTCCTTGCCAACTTGGTAAAACCCTGTCTCTACTAAAATACAAAACTTAGCCTGGTGTGGTGGCAGGTGCCTTTACTCCCAGTTTGCTCAGGAGGCTGAGACTCAAGAATTGCTTTAACCTGGGAGGTGGAGATTGCAGTGCACTGAGATCATGCCACTATACTCCAACCTGGGCAACAGAGCAAGACTCCATCTCAAAAAAAAAAAAAAAAAGGGAAAAAAGAAATTAGACAAAAAGGACAAAGAACACGTTGGGGACCACTTTTGCAGTCTCTTGAATGTGCTCAGAATGTGGACAGTCATAATCATGGAGCCGGATTTCTGGGAAATTCTGGAGATAAATCTAAAAGTCAGATACTAGTCCTAATACATAATAGTGTCAGGGACATGAACACATAGCACCAACAAAACTGGTTTGAATTGTTCTGAGCTGCAAATTGGGCCTCCACCTGGAATATAATGCAAAATCCTAGGAAGCAGCGACTTTTAGAAAGGAAACTTGACTGTCCTTGTGGATGGTAAGGATGATACTATGGTTCTGAGATTTAAAGCAGATGGGTTTTCCCTGGGAGTGCAGTGGGGAAGTGAATAAGTTGATGGTGACACTAAGTTGGCCTGTCTTATGGAACAACCTGAATGTGACAGGAAGCATTCATGTGCATCCTTAAACATCATCTTAGAAAATATAACGCACAACTGTGCTCTCTCCAAATTCAGCAAATGTTTATTGCACCTCTATTTATGGGGTGCCTGTCAGACACTGCAGTAGGCACTAAGGATGATATTGCAATACACCCCACAGACAACATCGCTGCTTGCATGGAGCTCATATTTTCTGCTCGAGGAAAATATTTTTCCTCATATTTTCCTCATATTTCAAGAAGGAGTTGTGACAGAAACTGCCAGCTTATCTACCCCGTATCCCTTTATCCCTTCTTTTTAAGGAAGAGAGTGCTGGGAAATAGTTCCCTTAGTCAGAGTCAGTGTGCCCCAAATTAAAGGATAATAATGCTATGTTCCTCAGCTTAGCAGAGAGGGATCCCAATTAAGATGGCAGTGAAAATTACTAGACGTGCATCCTGGGAAAACCCTTTAATAGGGACTAACTCATTGCAATGAAAACACCATATACCCTTTCATGCTTTCTCCCCACTGTTGTATGACATTATGTGACTTTGAGGCAACTTTGATGGTGGAATCTATGTCCTAAGGATAGTGGAGAAAACGTCAATGAGGCAAAAAGGTTTAAGATGGAATATGTAGCCCTGAACTTCTTGTATGGGAGAGAAAAATTAATCTATATTTTGTTTAAGCCACCGTTATTTGGGGACTCTGTAAATAGCAACCAAATTGAATTTTATGAGATCAGTGTGGGAATCACAAATATAAATTAATTTCTGGATGTAAAAATTGCTCTGCAGGCAACAAAGCTGGAAGATACGAGAGAGAGGAATTGGAACGGGGATGGAGAGAAAGACCTCTCTGAGGTTAAAACGAAGTCTGGCATATACAGCTGTCAGGGAGAAACATCCCAAACCAAAGGAATGCCAGATACCAAAGTGAGCAACACGGCGTAGCAGAGAAACAACAGAGAGCCAGATAGTGGAAGAGGTGGGGTCACCAGCTGAGGTCAAGGAAACAGGAGAGATCAAGCCCTGTGTCTGCTATTGTGGGCTGTGGTGAGAAGTAAGGATTCTATTCTGGGTGAGGCAGGAGGTCCTTAATTTGATCCAGGCAAGAGAATGCCGTGATATAATTCTTTTTTTTTTTTTTTTCTATTTTTTTTTCTTTTTTTTTTTTTTTGAGATGGAGTTTTGCTCTTGTCCCCCAGGCTGGAGTGCAATGGTGCAATCTGGGCTCACTGCAACCTCTGTCCTACCAGGTTCAAGTGATTCTCCTGCCTCAGCCTCCCAAGTGTCTGGGATTACAGGTGCCTGCCGTCACACGTGGCTGATTTTTTGTATTTTTAGCAGAGATATGGTTTCACCATGTTGACCAGGCTGGTCTCAAATCCAGACTTCAGGTGGTCCACCTGCCTCAGCCTCCAAGAGTGCTGGGATTACAGGCGTGAGCCACCATATCCGGCTGATCTGATTCTTGTTCACAAAACTTACCCAAGCTGGTAGAGAATGGGCACAGCAAGCATGAAGTTAGGAAGTTCCTTGAGGCAGTGACTGTAGATTGTAGATCAGAGGGAATATTGATGGTGGGGTAGACTTAGGTGGTAATGGAGATGCACAAGCGATTTATTTCAGACTTAACAATGGCAGAACTTGCAGGAGTTTGGGAAGCCAATTAACACCTAAGTAGCGTGCGTTAGGAGGATATGCATAAATGTAGCATTTGCATTAACTTTGGAAGATCTTCCGGTGGTCTTCCTCCTAGAGCTACTTAACTCTGTCCACAAATCAATATGGGTTACTCAACAACAACAACAGCAATACAAATAACTTGATTAAAAATGGTTAAAGGACTTGAATAGACATTTCTTCAAAGAACATAAGCAAATGGCCAAAAAGCACATGAAAAAAGTTGCTCCACATCATTAATCATTAGAGAAAAAACAAATCAAAATTACAATGAGATACCATCTCACACACATAAGGATGGCTGCAATTTAAAAAAAAAAGCACAGAAAACATGTGTCGATAAGGATGTGGAAAAATTGGACCCATTATGCACTGTGGGTAGGAATGTAAAATAGCACAGCTGCTGTGGAAGACAGCGTGGAGGTTCCCAAATAATTAAAAATAGAACTGCCAGATGATCCAACAATTCCTTTTCTGGGTATATATTTAAAAGAGTTGAATGTAAAGTGCAGGGGTCCCCAATCCCTGGGTCACATACTGGTACTGGGGTATGACCTGTTAGGAAGTGGGCTGCGGCAGGTGAGCAAGCAAAACTTCTGTATTTACAGCTACTTTTCGTTGCTTTCATCACCACCTAAGCTCTACCTCCTGTCAGAACAGCTGTGACATTAGATTCTCATAGGAGCGCAAACCCTATTGTGAACTGTGCATGTGAGGGATCCAGATTGTGCACTTCTTATGAGAATCTAATGCCTGATGATCTGAAGTGGCACAGTTTCATCCTGAAACCATCCCCTTCCATAGCCCTCCACCCCATCCATCTGTGAAAAAAATTGTCTCCCGCAAAACTGGTCCCTGGTGCCAAAAAGGTTGGGGTCCACTGAAGTAGAGCCAGTAGAGCCTCAAAGAAATGGTTTATTATTATTATTATTATCATCATCATCATTATTATTTTGAAATAGAGTCTCACTCTGTTGCCCAGGCTGGAGTGCAGTGGCACGATCTCGGCTCACTGCAAGCTCCACCTCCTGGGTTCACGCCATTCTCCCACCTCAGCCTCCCGAGTGTTTGAGACTACAGGCGCTCGCCACCATGCCAGGCTAATTTAATTTTGTATTTTTAGTAGAGATGGGGTTTCACTGTGTTAGCCAGGATGGTATCGATCTCCTGACCTCGTGATCCGCTCGCCTCAGCCTCCCGAAGTGCTGGGATTACAGGCGTGAGCCACTGCGCCCAGCCAAAGAAATGTTTTTACACTCATATTCATAACAGCTAAAATATGGTACTAATACAACTGTTTATCAATGATGAACAGATAAGCAAAATGTGATACACACAGACACACACACACACACACACACACACACACATGCACAATGGAATATTATTCAACCTTAAAAGGGAAGAAAATTCTGACACATGCTTCATTGATGAGCCCTGAGGACACTATTCTAAGTAAAATAAGCCAGTCACAAAAACACACCCACTGTATGATTCCACTCACACGAAGTTTGTAGTGAAAACCGGAGAGACAAGGAGAATGGTGGTGGTTGGTGGATACAAAGGTAGGGTAAAGGGAAGTTATGGTTTAATGGGTACACAGTTTCAGTATTATAAGATGAAAAGAGTTCTGGAGATTATGGTGGTGATGGTTGCATAACAATATAAATATATTTAATGCTACTGAATTGTATGCTTAAAATGGTTAAGATAGTAACTTTTATGTTGTATGTATTTTACCAGAGTGAGGAATTTGAAAAAAAAAAAAAATAGAGGTGGACTGTGCCCAGGATCGCAGTGAGTTTTCAGCCCATACAACTTTGTCCATGCTTCTCACAGCTCAGAAACAGGCCCTTCTATCTGTGAGCCCTAGTCCACCTTTTGATTGATACATGGTGTCTTCCAGTTCTCTTTTCCCTCTGCTTAGTTAGTGACTGTTTCTCAAAATCTCCTCATAACCCACCCAGCAAAGGCAATCTTGTGCCTTCCCAACAAGGGATTGGCTTGCTGGCCACTGATTTAACCAGAAATCTAAGTCTGTCCAGAGAACCAGTCCTTAGAAGGGGCTGGAGTCAGAACTAGTCAAGAAGGACAGGTGCACATTTACATATGATTTGCATCTGCTTTACATAGGGCTGCACAAGCTGTGCTGTGTTCTCAAACATCACTCACGTTATATTTTAAGACCGTCGCAATCTTTAACTAACATTTCGATCTGCAGCCAGGGTGCCCCTAACTTCTCCAGCTTTCTATATTTAAACTGGCTACAACTCTAATCCATGGGAGGTGGGAAATCCACAGCACCCACAGGGTGTCTGCAGACACCTGCCAGGATACTTCGCTTTCTCAGAGTAACTATTCATTCCAATGATCCGTTCTTAGTGAACCATCTCCTCCTACCTCTCATCTCTTGCTTCTATCTCAGGCCCACCCTAAATGCGCAGCATCACTCAAGGCCACTGTGCATATCCCATTTTAATCTGAGAGATGACAGGACTGCAAACACTTAAAAATGTAATATTAGCTTCCCCATATTTGTAAGTTCCTGGTCAGGTGTAATGGTGTATACCTGAAATCCCAATACTTTGAGAGGCTGAGGTGGGAGGATCACTTGAGCCCAGGAGTTTGAGACGAGCCTGGGCAACATAGCAAAACACTGTCTCTATAAAAATTGTGATAATAAATTAGCCAGGCATGGTGACATGTGCCTGTAGTTCCAGCTACTCAGGAAGCTGAGGTTGGGGAATCACTTGAGCCTGGGAGGTCAAGGCTGTAGTGAGCTATGATCGTGCCACTGCAGTTCAGCCTGGGCAACAGAGCAAGACTGTGTCTCAAGAAAATAAAAATGAAAAAGTTCGGCCGGGCGCGGTGGCTCAAGCCTGTAATCCCAGCACTTTGGGAGGCCGAGACGGGCGGATCACGAGGTCAGGAGATCGAGACCATCCTGGCTGACACGGTGAAACCCCGTCTCTACTAAAAAATACAAAAAACTAGCCGGGCGAGGTGGCGGGCGCCTGTAATCCCAGCTACTCGGGAGGCTGAGGCAGGAGAATGGCGTGAACCCGGGGGGCGCAGCTTGCAGTGAGCTGAGATCCGGCCACTGCACTCCAGCCTGGGCGGCAGAGCGAGACTCCGTCTCAAAAAAAAAAAAAAAAAAAGTTCTTCAGTCTTCTAAGACATCAGGGATTATTCACCGGCATTTTTCCTTATATTTTTAGAGTGAGGCTTCCTTCATCTCCTTTTCTCCCCCTCTCCCCCATCCTTTCTCTTTTCCTTATTTTCTCCCTTAATGCAAACTGATTGGTAACTCCTCATTTTCCCCTCCCCGCAGTTCCTGGCATTTGCCATTCTACTTGTTGCTTCTGTGTTCTTGACTGTTTTGGATATCTTCATCTTTCTATGTCCCTTGCACTCTCCGGGACTATGCACTCCAACTTGAAACTCCTTCTCTTTTTGTCCCAAAGAATACTGTGACTTTCTTTTGAACCTACACTCTCTTTTCCATGTGTAAGAAGGGGAGGTGGGGGTATGATGCCACTCCTCTATGAGATAGAGGTAGAAGTTGTATGTGGAATATTTAATTCTCCTTTTATCCGATTTTCTCCTGCCACCTCCCTTCATGGATATTAAAATAGAGGCTGAGAGACCAAGAAAATATTGAAAGAGGTGAGGCTTGCCGGGTGACTATTTTGAAAAACTTCAACTGGGTGAAAACATATGGAAATGGACTGGGTGCGGTGGCTCACACCTATAATCCCAGCACTTAGGGAGGCCAAGGCAGGCAGATCACTTGACGTCAGGAGTTCAAAACCAGCCTGGCCAACATGGTAAAACCTCATCTCCACTAAAAATACAAAAATTAGCTGGGCATGGTAGCACACACCTGTAATCCCAGCTACTCGGGAGGCTGAGGCAGGAGAATGGCTTGAACCCAGGAGGCAGAGGTTGCAGTGAGATCACGCCATTGCACTCCAGCCTGGGTGATAGAGTAAGACTCTGTCTCAAAAAAAAAAGAAAAGAAAAAGAAAAAGAAAACTTATGGAAATAATGTGAAACTTTCAGTAGCATGTTCCTGCCCACCGTGTTTTCACTTGTACAATCTGTGTTTACAAAATATACATTTTTAAAAAAAACCAAAACGTCATGCCTTCCTGGTCATTAATAACGTTGACGTAAACCTGGTCTGCCACCTACAGTCTTTGGTGATGGGCAGAAAGAAACTGAAGAAAACGAAGCCCCTGAGTCTTTGAAAAGGGCAAAAGTGAGTGCAGGGACTGCAGTGATTATCTGCATGAGGTGAACTGAAACCTCACCACCGAGAGAACTGTGTATAGTAATTACTGAGAAGCCAATTGTGCTCTGCTTATGCACCCAAAGGAAGGCAGCTATTAGTGCTGTCCAACCCTCAGTGTTTATGCTGGAATACAGGAGGACGGTCTGATTTTCTCATATGATTTGATCCACAACACGAGGAACCTATGGCCGATGTTGTGTTCTTAACACAGGTGTGGTTTGCCCACCCAGAGGAGAGTAGGATGTTTCGTTTTAGTTAAACCAACATTAGGAGCTCAATAAAATGTTTAGCAGGTTTAGGGAAGTGCTTAGCTGATTGTCTAATGTAGAAACATAATCTTCTATGCAGAGTAATATTTATTATCAGAGTAAATCAGTAGAAACAGACTAATGACCTTTCTAGGGAGACCCAGTAGGTAAAGTGGATTTAATGTCTTAGTCTTTTGTGTTTGTGTGGCAAGAATCTCAGTTAATAATGGGAAGTAGGTAAAAGTTTTCAGGTTGTGTACCATGCAGTTGGTTTGACTTTGCATTGCCAAGTAAGCTTAATATATCCCTTATAAATATACTACATGCATTTTTAGCAATTAGGATATTTACTTACTGAAATATGTATGTATTCATGTTATTTCCTTACTAAAGTAAATATAAATGATGTGTGTATGCATACACACACACACACACACACACACACACACATATATATATATATATATATATATATTTAAGAAAGATATTTGCAAGCTCTCAAAAATGAGTTGCCTGCAGTACCATACCCTCTGCCAGTCATATGGGTTAAGGCTGATTTTATTGCCAGTCATATTGTACTCAAGTTGAAGTGCTAAGAACGCTGTCTTATCCCTCAGCTAGATTAGCTTTAAAAGGTGATCCTGGAGTCCTGACAGGCACAGAGTGAGGATTTACGAAGTGACAAACAGATGCCCACGACATTTACTGTGAGATTTCTCGTAACTGAATTCCCAGTCCTGGCCAAGAAGAAATATGCAACAGGGGAGAGTGAAAGGGGCATTTTAAGTTGGGATTTATAAACAATCAATCCTCTTCTTATCAGGAAAAAAAAAAAAATGGAGAGGCAGGAGAAACCATCTTGAAACCGTAGTTTTTTGCTTCCTACAGCATGGTCTGTTTCTGTTCTCTGTGTTAGTCCCACTTACAGTGCACAGAGCTTCATGGCCTTTTGCAGCCAATTTAGCCCCTTGCAGCTCAGTGCAATCCCATGCTTCATCCTGGCAACTTCAAGGGCTTTATGGAAATGCCCTACAGATGTGTAGGTGCTTTTGTACAGTTGGTAACTGAGGCTTCAAGTAACCCCATCCATCCTCGTGGCATTTCTTAGCTGATCAGCAAGAGGTGTATGCTGTATTTTCTTTTATAGCATCTTCATTACCTTTGTCTCTTCTGTAGCTGCTCATTTTTATGTATATGGCATCACTGGCCGGTCTTTATGGGAGTTCCTCTGGTCACACTCCAGCCCTTCATTCTGCTAGCTTCAGGTTGATTAGCCATGCATGTTTCTGACCAGACGGAACATGATTCTTCTTATTTCTCCACGGTCCCTTCCAAGAATCTTCATTTCTCTCTCCATTAGGTTCACATGAATGGTAGAGAGAGGAACTCAACAGCACAAAATAGCCAAAACATACACGTTATTAAAGCCACATCCAGTATAACCTCTGGACTGGCCCCTAACAGAGTGCATGTTACATAATAGATGATCCAGTGAATATTGATGGAATGAAGACGTGATTGGATTAATGACTGATCTTGCTACAAAAAAATAATGAAATGGAAAGTATGACAGCAAAACAGTGCTGCTTGCTGAGAACTGTCTCTGCAACCTAAAGAAGGATGGAGGGGAAGAAAGGTTTTATCTTTGTTTAAAAGACTGCAACAATTGAGGACCTACCTCGGGTTCTCTCTGTGGCAGTTGCCTCCAACACAACCAGGGTTAATTTGCCTGTTGCACCCAGTTCAGGTAGCTTCTCCTAGAATCTGCAGCAATAGAAGGAGCAGGTCACCATCTATCACCAGAGAATAGCTTACCTTTATTCAGGAGAGAGAGCTAAGGAGAAGATAAATGGTGGCAGTGAGAGTTGAACTCCACGGAGCGCATCCTCTCCTTCCTCTCAATCTTAGTCCTAAGGAAGCTCCTCAGTTACCTTTATTTTGGGCCTCCTGTAAGTGGGGTTTCTTTTTTTCCGTCACTCACTGAAACCAGTGCATGGTATCTTCCCTGGAAAACTAGGACTTTAGGCAACATCAATCCTGCAACAGAGACGCAAGAGCAACTTGGGTGGTTACAGGAAAAACTGGAGATGGCTGTTTATGTATCCCTGGAGTTTGGCTTTTGGAGGTAGGTATCTTACCTGGGCTAAGGTATGAAACTGTAGCCAATTATCTCACCATCTATCATCGGCCACATTGTCCCTCCACCAATTCCTGTGTTGAAGTCCTAGCTCCCTTTGCCTCACAGTGTGATTGTATTTGGAGACAGAGTTTGTCTTAGTTCATTTGTGTTTCAGTAAAGGAATACCTAATGCTGGGGAATTTATAAAGAAAAGATGCTTTTTTTTTTGGCTTATGGTTCTGCAGGCTGTATAAGAAGCAGGTACCAGCATCTGCTTCTGGTGAGGACTTTGTGCTGCTTCCACTCATGGCAGAAAGACAAAGGGAGCTGGTATGTGCAGAGATTACATAGTGGGAGGGGAAGCAAGAGAGAGTGGGGAGGAGCCAGGCTCTTTTTCACAACGTGTTCTCTGCTAGGTGCAGTGGCTCACACCTGTAACCCCAGCAATTTGGGAGGCGGAGGTGGGAGGATTGCTTGAGGCCAAGAGTTTGAGACCAGCCTGGGTGACATAGCAAGACCCTATCACTAGAAAAAATTTAAAAAGATTAGCTGGGCGTGGTGGCACATACCTGTAGTCCCAACTAATTGAGTGGCTGAAGCAGGAAGATTATTTGAGCTCAGGTATTTAAGGCTACAGTGAGCTGTGATTGCAGCACTTGCAATCCAGCCTGGGTGGAGAGTGAGATTCTGTGTCTGTAAGCAAACAAACAGACAAAAAGCCCACCAGTTCTCCGAAGCACTGAGAGAGCAAGAATTCACTCACCCTCTATTCCCTTCCTGGAGGGCATTAATGTATTCATGAGGGATCCATCTACTCTTCACTTCATCTTCCCTCTATGCATGTCTGTGTCCAAAATCTCCTTTTCGGCTGGGCACGGTGGCTCATGCCCATAATCCCAGCACTTTGGGAGGCCGAGGCAGTCAGATCACCTGAGGTCAGGAGTTCAAGACCAGCCTGGCCAACATGATGAAACTCTGTCTCTACCAAAAATACAAAAAAAAAAAAAAATTGCATGGTGTGGCAGCACATGCATGTAATGTCAGTCACTTGGGAGGCTGAGGCAGGAGAATCTCTTGAGTTCAAGAGGCGGAAGTTGCAGTGAGCTGAGATCGTGCCATTGCACTCCAGCTTAGGTGACAAGAGTGAAACTCTGTTTCAAATAAATAAATAATAACAAAATCTCCTTTTCTCATAGGGACACCAGTTATATTGGATTAGAGCCCACCCTAGTGACCTCATTTTAACTTAATTACCTTTTTTAAAGTCCCTGCTGTCATTTGGATAATAACCTCAAGGCCTTTGCACTTACCGTTGGCTCCTCCCAGCTTATTACATGACTGGCTCTTGCCCTTCCTTCTGCTCTCAGTGCAAACATTACCTCCTTGAAGAGGCCAGCCCTCACCTTCTCATCTATAATGGCTCCTCTTACCCGTTGTAACCACTCTATTATATTTATTCCTTTTTGAGCACTTAAGTCACATTTTAAAAAATTTTTTAGTCTATATTTGGTTTGCTGGTTCTCTGTCTGCCTGCCTTCACTGAGTGTAACCTTTGTAGGGGCAGGAGTCTTGTCTGAGTCATCATTGCCCAGGGGAGTTCTGTTGTGTTCAGCCAAATGTTGAATGAATGGATGAAGCAATAGATGAATGAGACAAGGGCCTCTCCAGGAAAACTGAAGTAGCATACACGCTCTCAGAGTCATGAAAATGCCTGACCACTAGTGCAGGGGTTCCATCATGCACCATAGAGTTGATGGAAGGCAAGCAAAATGAAAACTTTTAAGCCCCATTGATCCACCTGTGCTTACTAAACTGCCTTGCCTCTAAAAAGGATCATTCTCCAATGAAAACCAGAGAGGGCACATCTCTGTGCAGATTCCCCAAAGGAAAAAAATCCAATGAAGTGCATCTTCGCGGTGTATGTGGTGCTTACCTACCTGCCCTGCAAATGCATGTACTCAATATGAGTGATGATGATGACGACAGTGATTTTATCAGTCAAGATCCCACACAAGAAACACAAGCAATAGGATATTTCTGTATGTTAAGAGATTTGTTGCAAGGGATAACTTATATGATTCTGAGGCTGTCTAAGCAATTCAGAAATCCACGGGCCAGGCCACCCGGAAGAGCATGTTGGCAACTCTTGGGCAGGAGCTGACACCGTGGACCACTGTGGTCCTCAAGGAAGGACCACAGTTCTGCTCCTAAGGCCTTTTGCCAATTGCATTATGCCCACCAAGATTTCTTAGGATAGTCTGCTTTACTTAAAGACAATCAATGATAGGTGTCATTCATATCTATAAAATACCTTCACAGCAATACCTCAATTAACATTTTATGGAATAAATAGATACTGTAGTCTAATGAGGTTGACACCTAAGACTGACCCTCACAGTGATGATAATGTTGATGACGACAACTGCTACTCTTTATTTTACTCTTAGTAGGTGTCAGGCATGCTGTTAAACTTCTTACATGTGTTTTCTAATTTACAACATTGTTGCTCCAGTTATTCTCATAGTATCAATAAGGGGGTTCAGGGAGGTTAAATGACATGTCCAAGGTCACACCTGGCTGAAAATTACGTCTATGTGTGAGCAGTTCTAGAGATCCAATGTACAGTATGATGACTACAAATAATAATAATGTATTGAATGCTGGTAATTTGCCAAAAGGATAGATTCTAGGTACTCTCACTATAAAAGAAAAATAAAAAATATTTTAAAAATATAAAAATAGGAGGGAAGGAAGGAAACTGTAACTTTGTGAGATGATGAGTGTGTTAAATTGCTTGACTACAGTAATCACTCTGTATGTGGATGTCAAGGTAAGTATGTCAAAGTATTATATTGTATACCATAGATATATACACTTAAAAAAAATAGGACTCTGGGCTGGGCGCAGTGGCTCATGCCTGTAATCCCAGCACTTTGGGAGGCCGAGGTGGGTTGATCATGAGGTCAGGAGATCGAGACCATCCTGGCTAACACAGTGAAACCCCGTCTCTACTAAAAATACAAAACAGTCAGCTAGGCGTGGTGGCGGGCGCCTGTAGTCCCAGCTACTTGAGAGGCTGAGGCAGGAGAATGGCCTGAACCCAGGAGGTGGAGCTTGCAGTGAGCTGAGACTGCACCACTGCACTCCAGCCTGGGCGACAGGGTAAGACTTCACCTCAACACAACAATAAAAAAATAGGACTCTGGTCTCTAAATCTCAGCTTTTAGCCAGTGGGCTGGTAGCTGTTATAGAGACAGAAATTCTGGGCTCTAGGACTCTCTCGCTAATAAATACAGGGAATTAACAACTCCAAGAAGTATCTCACGTAAAGCAAACAAACAAAAAAGGCCTTGAGTCTTAAAAGAGAGAGAAAGAGTCGTTGAAATCTAGAGCCACACCTAATAAGCGAGGGTAATTTATTCCATTTCCAGGAGAAAATGGACAAGAATCTAAGTTACACTGATTGCTGCCCTGGGGTAATGGGTGGGTTTCCTTTTCAGCTCTCGTGCCAGGTGGGCATTAGCCTGAACTAGGAAGACTTGGGGGATACAAGTCCCCTGTCTCTAGGTTGCTATGAGCTTTCACATCTTCCTCTGGTTCATCCCCCGCCCTTAGCACGAGGTGGTTGCCGTGTTTCCTAATATAAATGCAAGCAAAATAAATTTAGAAATGTGCTGGTCGGGGGAAGCCAGCTACCCACAGGCGCCGTAAATTGCCTTTTCCTCTCACCCCTCCTCCCTTCTACCCACCCCTTCTCACCCCCATCACGCCACCCCAAATAACCTGCCTTGCCTGGCTGAGTCACGGTTTCTAGAAAAGTGGGGCCAAGAAGGTTCCTGACAAGTCACTGGAGTGATGATTAGTGGATGATCAGCGGTCAAAAGAGAATGATACACGGAAGGAAGGCGGATTGGATTCATTGGCATGAGTGGCAGATGTGGGAGGGCCGCTTGGGGCAGACTGTTTGAGCGACATATGTTTTTTAGGGTCAAGGGAGAGAAACCAGGGAATGACAGAAGCATAAGCTGCTAAATTTTGCCATCACAGCAGCTGCCTTTGTGTACATTCCCTTTGCCTCTGCTTTCCCAATATTGGGATGGTTCCCTACCCTCAGGAAATTATTCATTTGGTTGTAGCCGCATTGACCCTAGCGCCTGAGACTGAGGAACACCTATTTTATTCGCAACCTCTCTTTCCCACTATTTTAAATGAATGGGCATACTTGTATCTATGCAGATGCTGCTTTAGAGTGTTAGGAATTACAAAATCAGGTACACCCTAGAGCAGGGTTTCTCAGCACCACCAGAATAATGGGATCAGTCCTGGGCATGGACAATTTTCCAAGCAGAGTAGTCTCACGTCCCTTGAAGGCTGAGTAGTATAAGAGCATTCTCACCAGTTGCTTTAGAAAATAAATGAGAAAATAGCTTTGATATTTGAGGAGTGTGGTTATTAAGAATAACTTATGCTACATTAGGACAAATACTTCATGCATGTAGGCCTTAAAACCTAGATGACGGGTTGATAGGTGCAGCAAACCACCATGGCACATGTATACCTATGTAACAAACCTGCACGTTCTGCACATGTATCCCAAAACTTAAAGTAAAATTAAAAAATAAAAAAGATTAACTTACGCTACAATGCTGATGATGGTGCTGGTGTTAATGATAATGAAGGCAATAGTGGTTACATGTAACCTAGTATCAAGTTCTTGCCCTGCCACTCATATTTTGAGAAGAACTATACGGAACACTTGACTTGATCCTTCCAGTGATCTTGTAAATATGATTGTGCCTACCCTTGCTTTTATAAATGAGCAGAAGTAAATGAGAGCCAGAGATTAGAATAGCTTGCCAAGACTTTACTGCTAATAGTGGTTGAGAATGGAGGGACATAGGTTATCCAGACCCTGGAGCCCGAACTCCCTAACCATCTCAAAACACCGTCAGAATCAGGGGAAATGCAGAATACACAGAACTATATCTGGGGCAGGAAAAAAAATGAGGCATCAGTTTTTCCCCCTTTATCAATGGTTCCCCATTCTGGCTGCAACAGATTCTCTGAGGTTGCCTTAAAAAATCAGGTTGCATGGATCCAGGCCCAAACCAATTAAAGATAATTTTAGGAATATGGGGCTCAATGATCAGTATTTCTTTAAGTTCCCAATGTAATAGGCAGCCAGAGTTGAGACCCGTTGCCTGACATTAAAGATTCACAAAATGTGACCCATGAATCAGACTTTAATAGGTCTGTTCCAAGTTTTCATGCATGAGTATTGAGTAAAGATGTGGGGCATGGCTTTTCCTAATTCTCAAAGGGATCCCCTAATGCCAAAGAAATACCCCACACAAACAAGGTGGGAAATCATTCCCTTGCAGGATGATGGGAGCCTACCATGTTCCTGGAACTGAAGTGGATCTTGAGATGAGCTATCTCATTTAATCATCCTAACAGCCCTGGTATTGTCCCGTTTTATATACAAGGGACCGAGGTTCCAGAAGGCCAGGGAACATGCTTGATATGTCATCACGAATAACGGATAGAGCCACAGACCAACTCAAGTCTACTTAATGCCAAAGCCGGTTCTTCTTAATAGACTTCTCTGATGGATGAGGGTTGAAAAAGTCCTGCCCAGAAATAGGGATAAGGACTCAAAGACAGCCAGAGGGCATGCAGGAACTCTGAAGTGGTGCATTGTTAAGAAAGTAAAATATTCCATTTGCACAGCAGAGCTCAGAATTAATTACCACTGTCCTGATGGAGCAAATGGGAAGGAATTTGACCTCTCCCCTTTGCCTAGAAACTGCTCCTTTCTGGAAGCTTCTGAGCTTGCCATGGGGGAAAAAAAATGTTTCCACTTCTTTCCCCTGCTACCTTATTTTCTTGTTCTCTGACCATTTATCTCAAACAAGGAATTATTATCTTTCTAATGAAGCCAAAGTAGACCTTTCATTTAGCCCAGGATATGTCTCCTCTATAATTTTCTGTGAATTGTTTTTCTCTCAAAAGACTTCTGAAATAGAATTTCTTATGCATATGGGAGGAGGATGATCTTTATGATGACACAATGATCTTACCCAGCAAATATGTTTCCCTACAGATCCCTATTTTAGCAGATGGCATGACCGGGTTGCTCAAGCTAAACACTTCTTTGTCCTCCTTAATTCCTCTCTCATGGGCAGACTGCTCCCTTCCTACCCAGTAAATCACCATGTCTTGCCATGCCTCTCTGATCCATCCACTGCCTCCATCTCCATCATCTCTCTGGTCTAAACCTCATCCGTCTCTCAGACAGGAAACTGCTGTGGTTTCTGCTTGGTCAGCCCCTAGCTGTGCTCCCATCTTGTCTGCAGCCAGAGTAATAACTTTTAGTACAAAGCTGATCATGTCTGCGAGCTACTTAAAACTCTTCTGTGGCTTCTCTGAGCCCTGCACATAAAACCCAGAACCCTTCACACAGGCTACCATATATTGCGCGATCTTTCTGTTTGCTCTCCAACCTAATTTCTCTCCATAGTTTCCTTCACTCTCTCAATCCCACCCCTGCAAAATGAAGGAGACACATGTTCCTCACATTTAATGTCTGCATATATGAGATTAAAAATGGGATGGTCTGGGTATCTCATCTTACAGTGAGAAGAGTTTTGTTTATCCTTTTTATTTTATTTTACTTTAAATTTTCGGATACATGTACTGAATGTGCAGGTTTGTTTCATAGGTGTACATGTGCCATGATGGTTTGCTGCACCTGTCAACCCGTCATCTAGGTTTTAAGCCCCCGCATGCATTAGGTATTTGTCCTAATGCTGTCCCTCTCCTTGCCCCCATCCCCCAACAGGCCCCGGTGTGTGATGTTCCCCTCCCTGTGTCCGATGTTCCCCTCCCTGTGTCCGTGTGTTCTCATTGTTCAGCTCCCACTTAGGAGTGAGAACATGCAGTGTTTGGTTTTCTGTTTCTGTGTTAGTTGGCTGAGGATGATGTTTTGCGACTTCATCCGTGTCCCCAAGTGTAAATTCGTTCAATCATTGTGGAAGAAAGTATGGCAATTCCTCAAGGATCTAGAACCGGAAATACTATTTGACCCAGCCATCCCATTACTGGGTATGTACTCAAAGGATTATAAATCATTCTACCATAAAGACACCTGCACACATATATTTATGGTAGCACTATTTACAATAGCAAAGATTTGGAACGAACACAAATGCCTATCAATGATAGACTGGATACAGAAAATGTGGCATGTATACACCATGGAATTCTGTTTATTCTTTAAAGAGCTTTATGAGATACGATTTACACAGTGAAAAATTCACCCATTTTAAGTGTGCAGTTCGATGTTTTCTAAGTACATTTGCTGAGTTGTACAGCCATGACCATATTTTACATTTACAACATTTTTATTACCCCCAAAAGATCCTTGGACAGATCAGCATTTCTTCCCCCAGTTCCCCAATGCTAGGCCACCACTAATCTATTTTCTGTCTCTAAGAATTGGCCTATTCTGGATATTTTATATCACTGGGATCACACAGTATTTGTTCTTTTGTGTTTGGCTTCTTTCACTTAGCATAACGTTTATGGGGCTCATCCATGTTCTAGACGTGTTGCCAGATGACATACTGTTGTGTGGATGTACCATGTTGTATTTACCTGTTTACTGGTTGGTAGACAATGGGGTTGTTACCACTTATTGGCTATTGTGAATCATGCCACTATCTGCGTATTAGTTAAGAACAGCAGAAAGTCCAGGTTCCCTCATTGACCGTGAGCAGAAATCCAGCCAGTCTTTTGACTTGTCTAAGCCACCGTTTTTTCTTCTGTAAAATGGTAATAATCATAGCATCTACCCTGGGCTGGGCGCAGTGGCTCATGCCCGTAATCCCAGCACTTTGGGAGGCTGAGGCAGGAGGATTGCTTGAGACTGAGTAGTTCTAGACCAGCCTGGGACTCAGAGTGAGACCTTGTCTCTAAAAATTTTTAAATAGCATCTACCTCATGGGTTATTGTAAAAATTAAATATAGTGATCGGAGTAAAGAGTGTAGCACAGAATTGCTTGAACCTGGGAGGTGGAGGTTGCAGTGAGCCCAGATCGTGACACTGTACTCCAGCCTGGGCAACAGAGCAAGACTTAAAAAAAAAAAAAAAAAAAAAACCCACAAACAATGAGTGTAGCACAGGACCTAGAATGTAGTTAGCACTCCAGAAACCTGAGCTATTGTTATAATTCCTCTTTTCATTACATAAAAATTCTTAGGGTAGCAGTTGCTGGTAGTTACTGTTTATTCATAACTAAGTATTTAATTTTTACCAAGTTCTAGTCATTTATTCATTCTTTTCAATCATCCTGTGTCGTAATCATTACTTTCCCATCTTATGCCCAAGGAAACAAAGTTGGAAAATTCAGGAATGCACCCAGGGCACATTGGTAATTGTAACTGGTAAAAGTACAGCAGGACCTTTCTTTCTTCCTTCTTTCTTTTCTTTTCTTTTCTTTTCTTTTCTTTTCTTTTCTTTTCTTTTCTTTCTTTCTTTCTTTCTTTTCTTTCTCTTTTCTTTCTTTCCTCTTTCTCTTTCTTTGTCTCTCTCTCTTTCTCATTCTTTCTCTCCTTCCCCCTCCCCTTCCTTCCCCTCCCCTCTTCTTCCCTCCCCTCCTTTCCTCTTCCCTCCCCTCCTCTCCTCTCCTCTTCCCTCCCCTCCCCTCCCCTATCATCTCCTTTCCTTTCCTTCTCGACAGTCTTGCTCTGTCACCCAGGCTGGAATGCAGTGGCACAATCTAGGCCCACTGTACCCACCACCTCCCGGGTTCAAGAGATTCTCCTGCCACAGCCTCCTGAGTAGCTGCAACTACAGGGGCAGGCCACGACACCTGGCTAATTTTCTTTTATTTTTTCTTTTCTCTTTCTTTTTTTTAAGTAGAGATGGAGTTTCGCCAAGTTGGCCAGGCTAGTCTCAAACTCCTGAACTCAGGTGATGTGCCTGCCTTGGCCTCTCAAAGTGCTGGGATTACAGGCGTGAGCCACCACATCCAGTCAGGAAAACTACAGCAGGATTTCTGAGCAAAACCAACCAGTGAATATTTGGAAGTTTTGTTCACGGTGTTCGGAAGTCTGTTGTCCTTTGACTTCTTGACTTCCAGCCCCTTGTCCATCACTCTTTATCTTATCCCTCAAAAAAGGCATGAGAAAGGGTCATGAGAGGGCTGGTTCTGAGAGTATAATCAATTACTTGGCTTGAAAAGCAAAAAAAAATGTCATTGTTTATTTGTTTTTAATCATGGGGGGAAGGATTTTTTTGGTGAAGAGTCACCATTCAATTTATTCTGAGAAAAAGATTTACAGCAGTAAAGAGTGCAAGGACACATCAGAAAGAACATAGATACTAGGGAGCTCATCTGAGAGGCTTACAGCATTGTCACTACTCACTGCGTGTGTGCGTGTGTGTGGGTGTGTGGGTGTGTGTGCACATGTGTGCATGTGTGTCCATGTGCATGTGTGTGCATGTGTGTGTGTGCTTATGTGTGTGTCCATGTGTGTGTGCTTGCATGCATGTGTGTGCATGTGTATGTGTGTGCATGTGTGTGTACATGTGTGCATGCATGTGTGTGCATGTGTATGTGTGTGCGTGTGTGTACATGTGTGCATGCATGCATGTGCATGTGTATGTGTGTGCGTGTGTGTACATGTGTGCATGCATGCGTATGCATGTGTATGTGTGTGTACATGTGTGCATGCATGTACGTGTGTGTGCATGTGTGTGCATGTGCATGTATGTGTGTGTGCGTGCATGTGTGCGTGCATGTGTGTGTGTGTGTGTCCCTGAGTAGAGCTTCCTCTGTAGAAGTCAGGCTGAATCATCCCACGTTGCTGACTGTAGCTGTGTAATCCTTTGCCTGGGTGGGGGGTGAGCTTAAACCTTGTATCTTCTTTTCCTTCATTAATTTGGCCAAATCATCTGAAAATCACTGTTCTCTACCTCTCAAAGATGTAGACGGTGGTAGTAATTTGAAAATTGCTATAACACTCTAAGCCATCATCAGTGTATTGTTTTCTGGTTTTCACCTTCTTCAATATGCGTCCTGTGAGAGTTAGAAGTGGAAAGAGGTGAAGATAGAGATGGTGAAAGAGGATGAGAGATTTAAATTCATATTCGATCTTAGTCCGAGAGCTCATACAGGAGGAGGCATAGTTGAGAGAGAAAATAGCAAAACAGTAACTAGGTGTCACTCTTTTACCAACATTCACAGTAATTGAGCTGAGAAAGCGGTAAAAAGTTTTTTTGAGTTATTTTGTTAACCAGAAGGCATGATTTGACTTAAGGGTTGTGGGGTTATGCTGTGTGTGTGTGTGTGTGTGTGTGTGTGTGTGTGTGTGTGTGTTTCCTTTTGTTCCTAATTGGCTGTGAGACTTTGGCAAGTCATCTTAAAGTGATTTTTTTTTAAAGTAGTTTTCAGCAGAGATTGCCTTTTATTTTTTCTCTTCTACTGCATGATGCAATCAGGAACCTGTCTAAAAGTATCAGAAGTTGCTGCTACATTTTGGTGGGCTTGCACCTGACTCACCTCTCCAGCCTCCATGCATCGCATGCAGTTAGCATGTTTAGCACAATCTTCTCTCTTGGGTTTTGGTAGGCATATGGTCTGTCCCTAGTAGAGCTGATATTGCTGGTTCCACAAAACTGCCTGTTACATGCTGGTGGTCACAAGAGAAGAAGAGGTGAGAAGGGCTCGGGGCCAGACAAAGCACGCCTTTGTAAATGAATGTGGCGTTGGCCACCAGCAGTCTTCATTATCCCCGTCGTTGCAGGCAGCCGAGCTGGCTTTGTGTCAGCCCTGCTCGGAGAAGCCTTGTTAATTCACCCCCATGAAAATGGAAGTTTCATACACATTGACATAATTAATGAAGAGGCAGGCAGCATGCTCTACCAATTAACACCACAGGGAAAAGTAAAATGGGCTTTCTTCTGGCGTATTGTGCCAAAGTTAAGGACTGTAACACACAGCAAATAAATAGAGATGCTTTTAATGAGCCGCAAGATCGAGCTGAATAACTCAGAAAGGAGTGTTGGGTAAACACTGCCAACTCTTTGCACCGTTAAGAGTAATTGATGAGCATAGTTAAAAGTTTGGGGGGAAAGAGAACCGTCGGCTGCTCCAACCGTGTTCATTTATAAGCGCATCTTTCCCTGAAAGCTACTGTTAGGTGTGTTTAAGGGTGTAATGTGCAACAGGAAACAAATACGATAGGCTGGGTATCTTGTAGTGCCCAGAAAATATAAGGCATAGCTCTTCTAGAAAGAACCAGTGTGGTGGATTTTTCACACTTGATGGGATTGTTTTTGTCACGCTCAGAGTAAAGCTGGCTCCTCTGCCATATAGATCCCTGCTCTGAGTACACCGTGGAAACAGGAAACAGGGAATCTTTAAGAATGGTATTGGAATGAATCCATTCCTTTTAGAAAGCCAGGTGGATAATTTAATGATTGTTCTCGATGTTTGTGAGATTAAAGCATGACCTTCCACCAAAGGATTTCCCATTGTTTCTGAAAGAGTGAGTGCATTTATCTTAAGAAGTTTTCTAACCAAAGAGAAATCTGTTGGATCAAAAAATAGAATGGTCTGTAGGGTTTAGTAGCTATTTTGGAAATTTTCTGAATTCAAACCCATTGAATCTGAGTTCAGTTGGTTTTTGTTAATGGGGTATATCTGGTTCTATTAAGCCTTCATTTTAAAATTAAAGGTGTCTAAAATGACCTTAGAGAGATCGACTGTGTGTATTAGACCAAACACAATTCAACGTATTCAACAATTGTCCTAGCATCCCTCTCCCCTCCCGACTCCCGACAACCATCACAACAAAAGCACAGGAGGAAAATTCTTGGCATTAGCAGAGAGCACGCTCTGAAGCAAGTGAGAGAAGGATAATTCAACATGGTACCCGTCAATGGGTATCTGGTCCTGCCCATTTCTCCTGGCTCTGACATTTCATCATGCTGAGTGAGATTCCATTTCTATATTGGGTGTCATTCATGCAACATGGCCCCAAGTATAGGACAACTACTTAATCTGTTGTTGGTCAAAGAAGGTGTAATGCATGACAATGATAGAGAGAAAACTGTTCACGGGAAACTTTTCAGAGACAGTGTGTTGGCACCAACATGGGACCTCCCTAAGCAAGTTGCTGAGATTTGATTATGTGTGATTTCTGCCTTACGTGCCCACCTTGAATGTGACCCTGATGTCAGATGTGACTCTTGGAAACTACACTATTTTCTATCGTGCAGGTGTCATTGCTGTATCTTCCTTCTGGTTGAGGACTTGTTACCTGGATTTTTGAATTTTCTTTTTTGTACATGGGAGGTAGCAGTATTTTTCTGATTGTGATCTGCGAACTTGCCGCAGGATCATCTTGGATCCTGGCTGAGTGTGGGATTTCCAGGCCCACATCTGATCTATCAGGGGTGGCCTTACAATCAGCATTTTAAATGGGCATCTTGGTATTCCCATGGGATTCTCTTGTTCTCTATCCACCCTTAACAGCCCATCCTGCTTTCTGCTTGTTAAGACTCAGGATACTTCTGGGACTGCTGTATGGAATGGGTTCTTAGGAAATCTAAATGCATTTGCATTTCAAAGACTGATGAGAAAGGGACACCTGTCCAGGTAAGACAAGTCATTGTTTTCCAACTCCGGCAATGAAGAACTTAGTCTGTCAGGTGTGCTGTCTAACTAGTAGAGGTGTGTTCACTCTCTTCCTTAAAATGAAGCCAGGTTGATGTGACCAAATTTTGATTTGATTTGCTGCGTTTTATATGGTGGCTTATACTTGAACGTCTCTATAATATCTCCCTGTGTCTTTTAGAGAGTGTAAATTAAAACAGCTGCCTTGTGCATTGTAAGTGTTCAAAAATAGTTTGTAAAGTGTTAGAATAAGGGCTTCATAGCCACAGGGAGGGTCTCAGAAGGTGATGTGGCCAGATTATAAAAGAGAAATATTAACTGTTGACTTGTTTATTCTTTTATTTTTTATTTTATTTTATTTTTGAGACAGAGTTTTGCTCTGTCGCTCAGGATGGAGTGCAGTGGCCCAATGTTGGCTCACTACAACCGCCGCCTCCCAGTTTCAGGTGATTCTCCTGCCTCAGCCTTCAGAGTAGCTGGGATTACAGGTGCGTGCCATCACACCCAGCTAATTTTTGTATTTTTAGTAGAGACGGGGTTTCACCATGTTGGCCAGGCTAGTCTTGAACTCCTGACCTCAGGTGATCCGCCAACCTCAGCCTCCCAAAGTGCAGGGATTACAGGCATGAGCCACTGCACCCGCCCTTGACTTGTTTATTTGTACATTATCCTCTGCTCCACATATACGCTTTTAAAAAGTACGTCAGAATTTCAGTGTGGTTACTCAATGGCCATCAAAGTTTGTTATTCTACCGGAATGGTCTTATCCTTTACAAGTGAGATCTAAGAAAGCACATACAGAGCCCTGAAACATTGATTTCCCTCCTTGGAGGAGTTCCTGATTTATCTTCATAAATCCACAAGAGCTGACATCTCTTCATGTCCAACTACAAAATGGGTAGAAAATGATGAAATGCAGAAGAGGCTTCTAAGTCTTGGTCTGCTTCTGTGATGGAACAGGAGAGAGGCGGCATTTTATTTTTACCATTATTAGCCAGCCTGTCAGTCACTTAAAATTTTTCCATGAAGGCACGAAGCTAAGTTTTGAATACTGTGTGTCACTCCTTCCAGCTGATATTATAAAAGGCGGTGGTGAGGATTTCAGCTAAAAAAAGATTCCTTGTTTCAAAAGCCCAGCTTGAAGTAAGACAGTGCCATAGACACGACCACACCAGAGGGCAGGTGGTTCACAAAGGGCCTTGCATTCTTCTTTGCTCTTGTTTATTTTACATGAGGGCAATGAGTCTCAGAAGCTTAAGATATAATACTACACGAGACAGGCAAAACAGACCTAATGTGCAAAGTCTCATGTTAGCTATGTAGGTAGTCTCTATGTCAGTTCCAATTATGAATACATTCCTCAGCAACTAGAGTTTTCTCAGTCATTCTTACTGAACTGTTAGGGCATGTGGCAGCCCAGAGCTCTGTCAAAATGAATTGTCCCCCTTGAAAAGTTGGCAATGCAAGGAAGTGACAACTGAATGCATGTTAAAGCTCTCTTGATAACAGGGCCCAGAGGAGGCGGCGAAGCAACAATCGGGTATGCATGTGGGCACTGGCTATTGTTCCTGCCTGGGTTCAAATCTCCCCTCTGCTGCTTATGATCTGTGTGCATTTACAAGTTTGTTAGCCACCTTACATCTTTGTTCCTCATAGGGTTCTCATGCAGATTACATGAAATGATGTCACAGGTGTAACCCAATGCCTGACACACATGTGTATTCTGCAGCAATCACTATCAAAGTGGTGAGCAGGAACCGGTATCATTTCACAACTATCAGGCATGCTTCTGGGTACTCACCATGAAAGACTATAGTGTTCCATTTATAGGCATTGGTTGGTGGTTTACTCGGGAGTGTGTTTTTGTCCAAGAAGTTCACTCACTACATTTTGCTTAACCAGTCCTCTCATTTGCAGTGATTTTTTTTTTCCTTTGAGAGTTCTGTGTTGTCCAGCATAAACATCTCTGTTGCATGGTTAGACCAATGTGGCTTCTCTTCAGTCTGGCCACCTGTTATATAATTAAGCCTGATTGCAAATGTGATTCTCATTTAGGTGTCAGCAGCAGCCTGGGAGACTAGGAACTGAGGTGAATAAAGGCAGGTCACCACATCTACTAGGGTAGAAGGGCTGAAGTGAAGGGTTGACCAGCCAGGACAACAAAAGTTATTGCTCATGGCAGCATCAGCCTAAGAACTCAAGTTCGCGATCAGAAGCATGAAAGGGTAAGACTAGGGGAGTCTGCACAGGTCCAGGTGAAACCCTGGATGTCTCTTGATTCTCAGAGCATGTAAATGATTTTTCCATGAGGATAGAATTTGACAATCAGTGGTAGAAAAGGCTTCAGAGTTTGGTAAGTCTCTTTGGTGGGCTACATGGATAGATGTGAAAAGATAAACCAAATCAAAATGTGTATTCCATTCGATCATGACAAATTTGCATTGGTAATGTGAATGATACAGTATGATAGGTTATGCTTAAGTGCTTTACCTGTGGAAGTTAGTTATCAGAACTCCAAATTTTCAGGGGCATTCACACAGCCAGTAATTGTGCAGGAGCTCCAACTCGCATCCAGCTCAGCTTAACTGCCTCTTAATGCTTTCAAGCATTATGCTATTTATTTCAGTGTCATATGTTTCAGAACTAAAGAAATGTTGAATTAAATTCCCCACTATGTGCCATCAGTGTTGCAAAAAATGCAGTATCTACAAAGAAATGAGCAAGGCAGGTGGATTCCTGGCAAAGTTTTGCTTTTGATTTTGTTTCTGTCTGGTAGAAATGGGAACACTTCCTAAACCAAAACAGCATTTTTGTTGTTGTTGTTGTAGAAATAGCCATTTATTAAAAACCATAAATCTCTTATGGCTGGTTGTTGAGCATACCTTACAGTTTAATTGTACCAAGTTGAAAGTGGACACATATCAGGATAGGCACACCTCATTATTCCATGTATGGCTTCAGTGCTGTAATGTGAATTATAAGTATATAAGTAAAGTACATATTATTTATGCATATGTTGTGTTCATGACCATTGAGATGCATCGGAGGTTGCTTAGGCTTGTTGTGCTAGGTCTTTCAGGATCTAGATTTTCTATCCTGATTCTTCCTTTTTCTAAAAAAAGTCTAAGTTGAGGAACTCACTCAGTGCAATACTATAATGGGAAGAGGTTCATGATGCTAACATTGCACTTACAAAATGGCTTCGTTTAGTCTTCATACAAGCCAACAATTATGGACGGTGTTTCTCTAAATGTTAGTAATAAAGTGTAGCAGTTTTCATATCAATCTACTAATTCTACAAAAAGCCGTTTTAAATCCCAGTGACGTTTGAATTCTGCCCATGCATATGAGTGGAACCTGCCATCACCCTTGGCCTATAATGCCCCATGCCAAGCATCACCAGCCCAGTGCTTCTCAATCTTGGTTGCACATGATCGAGCTATAAAAATACCGCTACCCAGGACCTGCCCTCAGTGCCTCTCATTTAATTAGTAAGGGGGAAGGTCCGAGCATCAGGATTTCTAAACTTCTAGATTTTCAGTTGGGCGTGTAGTGGGATGGGTTGGTGGCCGGGGGGGGGGGGGTCATGTCTCCAAATGGAAACGTCTCTTTGTGTACAATAAAGTAGAAAGACCAAGTAAGTGATATTTTGGGAGAGCAATGAATATTCTAAAACCAATCAATTGGAGTTGTCATTTTATGGCTCTCCTGACTGTGAGTGTCCAAGGTCCTCGTTATTCAAAGTGTGGTCCAAAGACCAGCCTCACTTGGGAACTGGTGAGAAATGCGGACTCTTATGTTCCAGACACACCTGCTGGGTCAGAATGTGCACTTTACCACGACTTCCCGGTGATTTCATGTAATTTGGATTAGAGAAGCACTGTTCTAGTTACAGTGATGAGGAGGGTGGTAAGAATGGCAGAATTCACTTTATTGAACCTCAGCTGTGCGTCAAGCACAGTGCTAAGACATTTTTGTGACATACTTCTCCTTAAGTTGTTACAGGAATTAAGTGATGTGTTTAAAACACTAAGAGCAGTATCCAATATCAGGTGTTCCAAAAAGGGCTTATCATCATCATCATCATCGTCATCATCATGGTCATCATCATTATCTTAAATCCATAGTCACCCTAGGACAGGAAGCATGAATCTAGTTGTAAGTGCACATGATCTCCTTTGCATGGGTGATATGGTTTGGCTGCGTCCCCACCCAAATCTCATCTTGACTTGTGGTTCTCATAATTCCCACGTGTTGTGGAAGGGACTTGGTGGGAGAGAGCCGAATCATGGGGGCTGTTTTCCCCATACTGTCCTCGTGGTAGTGTATAAGTTTCATGAGTTCTGATGATTTTATAAAGAGTTTTCCCTTTGCACTTGTTTCTCATTCTCTCTTGTCTGCCACCATGTCATATGTGCCTTTCACCTTCCACCGTGATTGTGAGGCCTCCCCAGCCACGTGGAACTGACAGTCCATTAAATCTATTTTTCTTTATAAATTACCCAGTCTCAGGTATGTCTTTATCAGCATCATGAAAGTAGACTAATATAGTGGGCCATGTGAGATGATGAGTTTGGAATCTTCCATTCAAAGATAACTGAGCTGGGGTGGCGATGGATGATTTGTTCTCCCGAAATCTTTAAGTGGCTTGCGACAGAAATCCAAATAGAATTGACATTAGCCAAAAGCAGAATATATTGTACTTTTAAAAATGTGAATGTCATGTTTCCGAGATGGGTGTCAGGAATAGCTAAATCAAGGTGACCAAATGGCGATGCTGTAAGGAATGGGCCTTGCTGAATCTGTAGACTCTGCTTTTCTTGGCGTCCACTTTATTTCACGGCATATTCTCCCCAAATGGCAAGATGTTCACCCTTAACTCAGGACTGAGATCCTGTCACTTTGTCATGACCAGCAGAAAAAGAGCAGCTCCTTTACAATCATGAAAGCTAACATCGCAGGGATAACTCTAAGGTACCCCTGTGCACATCCCTGAGCTGGTTACTCAAGTCAGAAGCATGGAATATTCTGAACAGGCAGGGCTGGCTTCAAGGATGTATCAGGCTCCTCATGAACTACAAGCTACAGAGTTCTGTAAAATCGGAGAAGAGGTTCTTCTTCAAAGAAGTGCAGTGTGTAATGCCCACCTGAAGACGGAAGGAATTCCCAGCAGGTGCATGGGACTAATGTCCACTACAGGCCCTCAGTTAAAAGAGTTGGGTAGAAAGAGGTGGGGTGTGTGTATGTGCAGCCTGCATTGACTCTCCACCTGCTGCTGTGTACATTCTGAGGGCAAAACCCTGAATTTTCCTTGGGTCTGCTGTAACAAATTCTCTCAACGGTGCTTCCATAGGGAGAAAGGAGCCAACATCTGGTGGTTCTTTTCTGGAACAGTGTTAAGTGCTTTCAGAGTTAACCCGTTTTGTATTCAAACAACTCCGTAAGATGAGTCTTCCAGATGTAATCTCCAAAACCAGAAAAAGCAGTGTAGAGGAGTTCAGTGAGGGGTCTAAAGTCACAGTTAATCGGAGGACTGCTAGGATTCCCAGCTCACTTCAAATTCATACTCCTGTAAATTCCTCTTTGTAAATAAATCAGTGAGCAAATTATCTCATTAAAATAAAATGTAAGTCAGAGATTGCCGATTTCAGGCTCACAGGCAAATGGACTTTATGACTTGCCGATACGGTAGGGGTATTTGCACCTGTGTGTATATATGTATGGATGTATTTACAAAGTAACATTTTATGTAAGAAAATGAATTTCTGGCTTCTCCTCATCTCTCCAAGATAACAAATGGCTGAAGTTGGGTTGTGGTTGTCCCTTCTGGCAATGCACGCTTTCTTCATTTCCCCCAGTGTTCTTACCTGGCCAGTTTCTATCATTTATAGAACCTTTTTTGTCCTGGAGATATTTGAGTTTGAAAATCCTGGAGTAATAGTACCCCATTATATCACTCATATACATGGTAGCCTGTGCAATGTGTCATTCGATTCTTCTTTAACTGTTGCAAAACATGCCATGTGCTCTATCTGTATATGTCTATCGGTTCTCACTGTCACACACCCACAGACACACCCCACCACTGCCCCACACACACAGCAAGGGAGGAATTTGCGTTTGATTTGCTCTTTTCTTTCCCTGCCCCCTCTCATTTAGCTCACTGCATAATCCTCCTCTCCTAACCTTCATCTCCACAATGTAGGAATTTTGCATGCTCTCTACCCAACCATATTAATAAAGCACTTAAAAATATGCAATTTTATTCAGGATTATTTATCTAACTATCTCTACTGAAGTGCTACTTCTGCAGCTCTTCAGACGCAGTGGTTTCCCTGGGGGCAGCTTTCGGAGTCCAAAAGCATTGACTGAAATGCAAAACCAGGATGCCAGCTGCACGCCCAAGAATTGCAAGCCGCTGGAGATGGGGGGTGGGGGATTTGGGTGGATGGGCCCTTCCAGTGGGCATTTGGGACATTTGGCCCATCCCCCTGCCTGCAGTCTGGCCTGCATGCACCACCTGGTCTAGGCGCCCTGGAATCTTTCCCTTCCTATGGCAGACACAGGAAACTCATACCGCATCACTGCAGCTGCGTGTGTGGGTAAGCCCACAGCAATGATGACTTCTGTACTGGCTGTTTTTACTCCTTGCCTTAAATGACATTAGCTCATGTGGTTATTCTTTGCCCTTTAGCAGGACTTTTCCACAGCCAGACAATTCTTTGTTGTGAGGGGGCCGCCCGGTGCACTGTAGGATGTTTAGCAGCATCTCTGGCCTCAACCCACAAGATACCGGTAGCACCCGCCCCCTAGGTTATGATGACCCGAATTTCACCTGATACTGCTTGATGTCCCCTGTGGGTGAATTTTCCTGGTTAAGAATCACCATCTTACAGGAAGGTGGCAAAGATGAGAGTACCAAACTGTAAGTTCCACGAGACCAGGCGTTGTGTCTGGTTTGATCATGGTTGTGTGCCAACACACAGTAGATTTTCAATACGTATTTGTTGAATGAATGAATGAATGAATGAATGAACGAACTTCCTACTGATCAGAGCTGAGGACTATATTCATCCTACAGGTAATATAATGATTATTATTCACATATTAGGAGGAAAATCAAGGGTTCCTTTTTATCTTCTCCTACTACCCCCCACTATCATTATCAAGTGAGTTCAACTAAGATTTGCTTAATGAAAACCTCAATCATTATTATGGCTCTCTTAATCAGAGTACCTACTATGTGGCTGTTGTAAATAGGTGTTCTCATTCAACTTCATTTTCTCAGTGATTCATCAGGATGGGTAATAGCAATGAAATTTTACAGATTGGGAAACTGGAAACCAGAGAAGTGAAGGAATTTGTCCGTGGCCACACAGCCATAACAGAGTAGAGACCTGATTCAGATCTTGGGCTAGAATGATTCTCAGAATCTTCTTTTCTGTCTGCACCTGATTGACTGTGGCTCTCGGTTTATTGTCAAAGCTCAATTCAGGGCAACATGAAAGAACATTAATTCCAAGGTGAAACGTGCAAGAGGTTAAGTGAATTTGACCAAGTTTCCCATTATAATTTATTTTGAGGAAAATGGATTAAAAACAGAACCCCTTGGTTATAACTTCATGTTCACTTGAAAATGAAAAGTGAGTGTTTTACAGATCCACAGCTTCACACTATCTATTGCATTTTGAGAGAGAAGAAGATGGATGGAGTGGGGTAGAGAGTATAATAATATTACAAGACTTTATATGGAAGGTCAAGTAAGGAGAAGATGAGCTGGAAGGATGGGGAATAGCAGGCTAAGAAAGAGCAGTGCATAACAGATGTATCTAAACTGTTTTAAAAAATGGTTAAGAGACTCAAGGAGAAATATAAAGAAGGGAGCACTCTGAAAGGTCAGAACAAGTAGTCAAGTAAGAAGCAAAGTAATTTAAACATAAAAAGGAAAATCCGCAGATACTTCTTTCATGCTTCAGAAAGCATCGGCCTTAAACATTGCAGTGTCCCAATAATTCATTGCAATCTTCTGCAAGACACTGAAGTATTTCATGAAGGCATACTTTTCCCCCCTAAGCTGAGGAGACCCTGAGATGGCCCAAATTTCCTTTAAAAATGAAATGAAACTGCTCAGCTTTCCTTACATTAACCTTAAAGATAATGAAGTTTTGGTCCTTGCCCTATAAAGGATAGACAGAAAGGGTCTAGTGACATCGTCCTATCATCTATGTAGATGATTTCCTGATTCAGAAGTCAATATATGAAAATATGAGTGTTATGGAAAGGAAGGAAGGACAGAGAGAGAGAAGAAGAAAGGAAAGAAGGGAGGGAGGGAGGAAAGAAGGGAGGGAGGGAGGGGAAGGAGGAAGGGAGAGAGAGAGAGAGAGGAAGGAAGGAAGGGAGGGGAAGGCAGAGAGAGAGGAAGGGAGGGAAGGGAAGGAGGGAAGGAAGGGAAAAAGGAAGAAAGGGAGAGAGGAAGCAGGAGGGGAAGGAAGGGAGGGAGGAAGAAGAAGGGAGGGACAGAGAGGAAGGAAGGAAGTGGGGAAGGAAGGGAGGGAGGGCAAGGGAGGGAGGAAAAGGAAAGGAAAGGAGAGGAAAGAAGGAGGGAGGGAGGAAGAGGAAGGAAGGAAGGGAGAGAGGGGAAGGAAGAAAGGGAGGGAGGGGAAGGAAAGGAGGGAGGGGAAGGAAAGAAGGAAGGGAGAGATGGAAAGGAAGGAAGGCCTCCTCATCCATTTTTTTTTCTGCATTCATTTACTCATTTCACTATTTTTTTTAAAAAATTGGATATCTATAAATGTCAGTTAGTGTGGAAGACACTTGGGAAATAATGGCTAGCAAAAACCCAAACAAAATGAACAAACAAACAAAAAGTCCCTGCCTTCACTGTCTAACAGACAAGGCAAAACATCAATGAGTTCAATAATTACTTCGTGTGTTGGGGCGGGGTCTGTTTTCCTGCAGTCATGCCTCAGTTTTGGCTTCACTTATCAGCTTCCACAGTTAACTTATTCATCTGCCTGCCTCCGAATCCCACAGATTTTGAGATGTAGATCAGCTTTGTCCTCTCAAGGGTTTCACATTCAGGAACGGGCTGACCCATCGGGTATGGTGAAGCACTGCTTGACAGATTCAGCCTCCCCAGTCAGTGAAGGAAAGGAAAGGGAAAGCAGGGTTGGTTTCATTTCCCAAACCACGTGCTGGCATTGGGCACTACCACTGGCTTCTGATGCATTCATTCTGGAACTTGTTTGTGAAAATCAGTGGAGACACTAAATATAGAAGGGGAGAGCCGCTTGGAGTTGAAAGTGACCTTTGAGGCCACTTCCGTCAACTTAGCACCAAATGCATGAATTTTCACAGATGAATTTCTGCTCTTTGGACATAAACTTGCTCCATTCTTTTTTGGTCAGTTTGTTTTTACCCAACAGAGCTGATACTGCAGAGGGCAGCTCATTTTATTCCTGGACAACAATAGTTCCTCACTGTGTAGAAATCAACTTTTTCTTCCCAAGGTTATTGGTATTAATTTTACCTTCTGATGTTAGGTAACCAGTCACTGGTCTCCGAAGCTGGGTCTGAGTCCCAGAATTCACATTGATCAGCCATAGTACCTCAACAAGCACCTCTAGCCCCCTGAGCATCAGGGATCTTTCCATTAAATGGAGAGTATCCTCCAGAATCTACCTCTGCAGAATTCAGGGCAAGATAAGTGTGGTTGTTTGGATCAGGTAGGTTTTGTCTCTATGGTAGACAAGAGACCACTATAGCTTTAAACTCCCATTCTGCCAACAGAACAACCGAAAGAGCTAGAATATGCTTGTTTATGTGTTTGTTTTCTGGTATCTGGGTAAAGAAATAAGGAAGGGCTTGACTGGTTTGTCTTGGGCCATGTGTTTATCGTTAAACCAATCAGAATGAATCAGGAATGGACTACTGTGGTTCACGTGACTAAACTGGAGTATTAGAGAATCACCAGGGTTCATGATGAGGGAGTGTAGCTGTGTTCACTGCAACAGAGCTTCTAAGAGCAAGCAGTTTAATCAGCTCATTCATCATCCTAACCAAACTTTTAAAAGGCAGTTCCTCAGGAAGTTAAGCCTAGAATTACCATCTGACCCAGCAATCCCATTCCCAGTTAGATGCCTGAAGGAAAGAATTGTAAACAGATTCAGTTGAATCCACATACATAAATGTTTATAACAGCACCATTCATGATAGCCAAAAAGCAAACACAACCCAAATGCCTATTAATAAATAAATGGATAAACAAAATGTGGTCTGTCCATACAATGGAATATCATTGAGTCATAAAAAGGAAGGAGCTACAGTTACATGCTACAACGTGGATAGACCTCAGAAACACTGTACTAAGTAAAAGAACCCAGAATCAAAAGACCACAGATTATGTGATTCCCTTCTTCTGAATTATTTGGAGTAGGTAAATCCACACCAACAGAAAGCAGATTGGTGGTTGCTAGGGGCTGGAAGGAAGGGGTTGGGGAATAACTGTTAAATAGGTACAGGTCTTCTTTTGGAATGATGAAATATTTTGGAATTACATAGGGGTGGTGGTTGCATAACATTTGTGAATGAATAAAATGCCACTGAATTATTTACCTTTTTTTTGTTTTTGAGACAGAGTCTTGATCTGTCACCCAGGCTGGAATGCAGTGGCACAATCTCGGCTCACTGCAACCTCTACCTCCTGGGTTCAAGCGATTCTCCTGCCTTAGCCTCCTGAGTAGCTGGGACTACAGGTGCATACCACCACACCCAGCTAATTTTTGTAGTTTTAGTAGACTCGAGATTTTGCCATGTTGGCCAGGCCAGTCATGAACTCCTGAAAATTGTTTACTTTAAATGGTTAACAACCGCCACAACGAAAACCGTGGAGACCTAGGGAGAAACCTGAAGTGAGATATATAACTTGCTTCAGCTGTGTATTGCTTTTACAAAATGGGCAAAAGATGCCTATGTCTCTGGGTTATAACAAGTGTCAAACAAGTGATTATTTATAGGGGACCCAGTTCCCAGCAACTATTAGATGCTCAATAAATAGCATGCATGCACATACCTCCCTACATGCATATGCCCACTGGTACCCACATAATTCTTATTTAATAGTGTTCTTTTAAAGAATGAGATAATAGGCCGGGCATAGTGGCCCATGCCTGTAATCCCAGCACTTTGGGAGGCCGAGGCGGGTAGATCACCTGAGGTTGGGAGTTCGAGAACAGCCTGACCAACATGGAGAAACCCCATCTGTACTAAAAATGCAAAATTAGCTAGGTGTGGTGGTGCATGCCTGTAGTCCCAGCTACTCAGAAGGCTGAGGCAGGAGAATTGCTTGAACCTGGGAGGGGGAGGTTGCAAGGAGCCAAGATTGCGCCATTGGTCATTGCACTCCAGCCTGGACAACAGGAGTGAAACTTCATCCCTTAATTAAAAAAAAAAAAAAAAAAAAAAGGAGAAGCAAAGAACTTACCTACCACATGTTAGCAGACCCTGACAGATTTGTATTCCCATATTTCTCAAAATTTGTTCTTCTTTCCCTCTCCACACCAGTGATGGTTGCCACCCTGCTTTCCTGGACTACTAAAATAGGCTACATCCCGCTTTTCAATCCCTTTTGCTTGCTCTTGATGTTACCACCAGCAGCCAAAGAGCCCATCTAAGAATGCACATAGGATGCTTTCCCTTCCCAGTTAAAAACCCCACTGTATTTAGAATTAATCCCAACCACCTTCATTTAAAGCCCTGAAAGTCTGGCTCCTGCCAACCTTGCTAAACTCATCCTTATTTTTTTTTTTCCTTTCTCATTCTGATCCCATTGACTTTGACTGTTTCTAAGCTGGCTCTATCCCAAGTGAAAAGTCACCTCTTCAAAGACCTTTTCTATTTAAAAGAATGATCCCAGCCCTTCTATATTCTTTTCCATGACACGCTATTCACGTGCTTCAGAGTCCTGATCACCATATGTAATTTTAAACATTGACTTGCTTTTCCTTGCTCTTTGTCTTATTCACGAAGGCAGCTCTGCTGTTTAATGCAATACTTGGTAGACAGCAGGCCTTCGATCAGCACTTGTTAAATGAGATTGATGTGTGGAAATTATTATTATAGTCCTGAAAAGTTTACGAAGTCTGTTTTGCTCTAAAGTACAAATTGGTGGAATTGTCTGGGGAATACATGTATAGTTTGCATTCTGGACATCCGATTGTTTCCCTGGATGCTGCCCTTTCGGCAAGAAATGCGACCTTAGCAAAAGGTGGTGGCCCAATGAACTTCCAACCTGTCTTTTATTTATGGTATATGTGTCAGAGAAATATAACAACATTTGGAAATTTATTAAATGGCAGTTTTCTCTTCAAATTCTTGCTCTAGTTTATTTTGCCTAATGCATTCTTATTAAGGGCAAAGCTAATTGACCACAAGCTTTATTTCTGCTGAGCTTAGCCAAAAAGTCAATCACCACTCAACGGGAGCTACTCTGACTGTTTGGCCAATGGACAAATTTCCATCTTGACTGGCTTGGCTGGTCCTGAGAGAATAGAAGTGAATGTGCTTAATTCTATTTTGATACTTTTCATTTTCAGCAAAACTGAGACAACATCAAAGAGTTATATTATCATGAGAAGAAAGGGGTAGCATGGAAATTATGTCATGAGAATGCTTGGTCAATTTTCATTGCATTCAGCTCTATTCAGAAAACCCTGTTTTGTTGGCAGACACTCTCTCATCAGCTATGTGGCTCATGGCAGGCAATCAAGCTGTGGCATGCTGCAGAGGGAACGTGAGCACTCACGTGCTGAAGGCAGAGGTTACTCAGGCCAGGTAACGGATAGCCTCACTGGGAAGGGCAAAAGAGTTCATTTCTCAGTGGTTTATCTTCCAGTGGGTTGGTGCTGCATATAATATAGTGAGTTAAGATGAGGAATCTATTTGGTTTTGGTTCCACCCCCTTTGCCAGCAAAACCATAAAGTGGGAAAAGCTACCCTTTGGGAGGTAAAAGTTAACAGTGCAAGATGCCATCAATAAAATAAGCTCCCTCGTCAGCAAAGAAGGGGGAACCAGGCTCAAACTTTGCCTTCTACCAGGAATATAAGCACCGTGTGTTGGATAGTATGAAGCATTTAACAATGAAGTCTTCTATTGGAAATGACATGTGTATGTATATGTGTGTGTGTATTTGTGTATATATTTGTGTGTGTATGTAGATATGTATGTTATATATATGTATACATAAACATTATATATACACACACACACACATATATATGTTATATATCTATAACTTGCTCTTTCACCAAATCCTTGTAAACACCCTGTGCTGAATGGAGAAGTCAGAAATGAGTAATGGACTACATTCAAACTTATTTATTTTCGATTTCCAAAAAAATGCAAGGCACCCCATATTTTATATCTATATGTGTGTGTGTGTGTTTGTGTATCTATATGTGCGTGTCTTTGTGTCTGTATGTATATGTATGTGTGTGTATATATGTATACATACATATATATATTTTATGTGTATAAAATATATATAACTTGCTCTCTCACCAAATCCTTGTAAACACCCTGTGCTGAATGGAGAAGTCAGAGATGAGTAATAGACTACATTCAAACTCATTTTCAGTTTCCAAAAAAGTGCAAGGCACCCCGTCTTTGGTATGTGGAAGTTTTTTAGCATTTAATGGATAAAAATTTTATATGTCCCATAAGAATTATTCACAAACATCTCCAAATTCCATTTTCAGAGACTTATTGTAGACTCGCTTTTATGCCTGTAGCTTGGATCCGAGAAATTTATTTCTACCTCTGCAGTCCAAAAAAGGGAATGTCTAATGAGTTTTTGCAAGGCAAGTGAAAGTGCTATGGTGGAATTCTTCTTAGCAAGACGAGCTTCAGTAGAAGGAAGAATGTAAAGCTGAAAAAGTTCTTTAAGAGGTATATAAATCTACGCATCGGTAATAGTCACACTAATAATAAACATTCATTTGGCATCATATATTTTCAAAGGGCTTTAAAATGTTGGCATTCCTTAGAAAGGAGAGAAGAGCTCTGGGATGAGGATTTTTATTTTACATTTCAGGGATGGGTTACACAGAAAGACAGCCACTTGTTCAATATTGACAAAGTGTGGGAAGCAGCATTGACCATTCCCTAGTGGTATTTTTGGCTATTAGCTTAGAACAGGGTATGTATCCAGGAGGCAAGAGAATGAGTATCTGACCTATTGCATTGAAAAGAATGGATAGAGATATAGTCACAAACCAGTTTGGACAAAAAGGACCTTTGTTTGTAAGGTGTAAACATCATAAACAAGGAGATGCTGGTAGTTTTTGACACTTTATGAGCACCCATAGCTTCATCACTTACGTACATTGAATGGATGTATGTTGTGATGGAAAGGAAGGAGCTGCCTTTGCCCTTTGAATGGATGGGCAGCCATATCTTGGGATGAATTAGCCTTTTGTGGAATGAATATGATGCCTCTGTCTCCTATGACAGTAAGAACATCCTTTTTGAGGCTTGGAAAGAAGTTGTCTCTTTTATCCTGCCTTGCAATGTATATATTAAGGCTTGACCAAAAATTGTTAAAAATGTTTAAATCTAAGTAATATCCTGTGCCAGCCTGCACTTTAAAAAAAAAAAAAAAAGCCTTATTCTGACTATTCCAGCTTTTACAGTTGAAGACTATTAATCAATGAAGCAGTGTGGATCCATATAAATATTGATCACTCTCTCCTCACCCTCCTGTGAATGTTCTCTCTTAATGACAGCCAATTTCAATATTCATTATAAGGGGTGCATTTTCTGGCTTGTACCACTGCTGATTAGTAACTGGAGAGATTTAACTAGACTGTGGTCATTTGGTATAAATAGTCCCTCAGATCAAAAAGATCGTGGTTATAGTCTGTCTGGACTTAGCTTAACTCTTCAACATTTCAGAAATTAGAGTGTTTTCTTGTTTGTGTCATATCCTGCTCACCTAAACAATGCTACTGTTAAGCGTTAATCTGCTCATCTTTAATATATTAAAATCAAAGCAAATATTCATGTGGTACATTTTAGATCTCTAGAGGGAAGCCCACGTGCTTTGTATGAGGTGCGAACCAGGGTTGATAGGATGTATTTAACACCATATTGTTTCAACTCAATTTAGGGAGAGAAGAAGATCATGTATGCAAAAAGTAGAACAATTCTTCCCTTCCCATTTTGTCTAGAGGGGCGTACCCTCTTTTTAGGTAGTTCTCACATGCACAACACCCGGCCTCCAGTTCTCCTCTCAGCTGTCATGCAATCTGGCAGAATTTCTTTCTGCTCCATGGTTCCCAGATGCATCCATCCCATTGCCATTAGGATTCTACTTTTGGCCTTTTTCCCATCTGTTTTGGTAATTACTGTCGTATGAACTGGTATCTCTAAATTGAAAATGGCCACTTTATAAGGTAGCACATTGTAGTCAACTTCCCAAATTGTGATGTCTATGTGGCTTTCAGTAGTTGTTTGCAGAAATAATTTAGTAACTTTACTTTTTCTTTCTTTTTTTTTTTTTTTTTTAATTTCTCAGCCACTGCAAGCTCGCACCAGCCTTCAGTGGCCTGAATTATTCAGCAGTCATTGAAAATGCAGTCAGTGATAAGGCAGACAGTCCTCGTGCCTGGGTTTGTCAGCATGTCTTGTTCTCAGCAAAGACTAGGTTCACTGGAAGCACGCAGGATTTAGTTCACCTTCTCCAGAAAGGCTGTTTTGGGGAGGATTTCTAACAACATTACTATGAATGATCTGCCTGCCTCTGTGCTGTGGTTTATAAACTCCGTGGAACTAGGATAAGCTGGCTTTGGAAGAGGCAAGCCATACTTTCACTAGAAGGGAGAGGTTATTGCATCACCCATCAGCAAGAGAGGAATTCAGGAGAGGTAGGTAGAGAGCAGTGTGGAGTTTGGGTGGCAGCCAGCTACTTTCCAAAACTTCCCAGGGGCTGCAACACAGCCGCCAACCCAAATGTCAGTGGGATAGGCCAGCATGCCAGATGCCATCACAGAAAATAACTTCCCTTGCCTGGCATCTGGGTTCTTGTCTTGTAATCCAGAAGACCACATGCTGGGTCAGCTGGTCCCAGCAGAGACCATGAGCTCTTCCGTCCTTTCTCCCTCCATGTCTGCTGAGCATTTGAATGAGTCATCAGAGTGCAGAATGGATTTTGGCTATGCCGTTAATTGAGTGTTCTGTACATACAATAATAATTAATAATAACAATTTGAACTGATCCTTCTATAGTTTTTTCTCTGGACCAGGCACTGCTCTAAAGGCTGCACAGATTGTAACTCATGTACATATTCAACATATATCCATATATCTCATTAGTCTGAAGCACAATGGAATGAGCAAAGCGAAAAGCGAAGTGCTCAGACTCTGGAGTTGGACTGATGGGCTTCGTAGTTCAACTCTGCCTCTTTCCATATAGGTGACTTTGGAAAGTAAATTCTGCTTTCTCAAGCCAAGCGTCCGTGCACAGACAATTGAATAAACAAAATGTGGTGTATACTGGAATATTATTCAGCCTTAGAAATGAAGGAGATTCTGGCCGGCTTTGTGGTGGTTCTTGCCTGTAATCCCAACAATTTGGGAGGGTGAGGCAGGCCGATTACTTGAGGCCAGGAGTTTGAGACCAGCCTGGCCAACATGGCGAAAACTCAACTACTCAAAATAGAAAAATTAGCCGGACATAGTGGCACACATCTGTGATGCCAGCTACTCAGGAGACTGAAACATGAGAATTACTTGAACCCTGGAGGTGGAGGTTGCAGTGAGCCCATGTCGTGTCCCTGCACGCCAGCCTAGGCAAGCAAGCAAGACCCCATCTCAAAAAAAAAGAAAAATATAAAAAGAAAAAAAGAGATTCTGACACATGCTACAACATAGATGAACCTTGAGGACATTCTACTAAGTGAAATGAGCTAGTCACGAAAGAACAAATATTGCATGATTCCGCTTCTATGAGGTGCCTTGGGTTGTCAGATTCACAAAGACAAAAAGTAGCATGGTGGTTGCCAAGGGCTGGGAGAAAAGAGGAATGGGGAGTTAGTGTTCAATGGTTACAGAGTTTCAGTTTTGCAAGATGAAAAGAGTTCTGGAGACGAATGTTGGGCATGGCTGCGCAATACTGTGAATGTACTTAACACTAATCAACTGCAGACTTAAAATGGTTAAAAAGAAAAAAAAAAGTAAAAGAAAGTAAGTTCTACTTTCTGCACATCTGCCAGCTGCCCTTTTCTAAGTTCCCAAAACAGATTCTGCTTTTTGCCTCCACAGAGCCTTTGCCTGGTTGCTTCCCCTTCCTGGAATATTTACTGAGTACTTGTTCCTGGGTTACTCTCCTCCTCTTTCCAAACTTGGGCTACACAACGCACCTGTAGGAAAGCCTGCTTCTGTGTTTTTCCCATCTTGTGCACCTTCCAAATTCTGAATCTCCAATAAAATGAATATGCATTTATTTCTCTCTCTCTCTTTTTTTTTTTTTGTAACTTTTATTTTATCTTCAGGGGTATAAGTGCAGGCTTCTTACATAGGTAAACTTGTGTCATGGGGGTTTGTTGTACAGAATATTTCATTGCCCGGGTATTAAACCTAGAACCCGTTAGTTGTTTTTCCTGATTCTCTCCCTCCCCCAACCTCCACTTGCCAAGAGGCCCCGGTGTGTGTTGTTCCCCCTCTATGTGTCCATGTGTTTTTATCATTTACCTCCCACTTATAAGTGAGAATATGTAATGTTTGGTTTTCTGTTTCTGTGTTAGTTTGCTAAGGATAAGAGCCTCCAACTTCGCCCGTGTTCCTGCAAATGACATGATCTTGTTCTTTTTTATGGCTGCATAGCACTCCACAGTATGTATGTATGTGTATATGTGTATGTGTGTGTATATATATATATATCACATTTTCTCTATCCAGTCTATCATTGATGGGTATTTAGGTTGATTCCATGTCTTTGCTATTGTGAATAGTGCTGCAATGAATATACACATGTATGTCTTTCTATTATCCTTTTCTCCTTTGCCTTTCCTAAACCATGCAGTTTGACATATGATAAGGCTACTTCTACCACTGACGTAGAGACTGTGGATGCCAGGATGCCCAGGAAAAGGTGGAATCAGCCTGTAATCCCAGCCTTTTGGAGGTCCAGGAAGGTAGATCATTTGGGGTCAGGAATTTGAGACCAGCCTGGACATCATGGTGAAATCATGTCTCTACTAAAAATGCAAAAATTAGGCAGACATGGTGTTGCATGCCTGTAATCCCAGTTACTTGGGAGGCTAAGGCGCCAGAATTGCTGGAACCTAGGAGGTGGAGGCTTCAGTGAGCTGGTATCATGCCAGTGCATTACAGCCTGGGCAACAGAGCAAGACTCTGTCTTAAAAAAAAAAAAATTGAAATCAGCTGGGGTGAGACCTCAACAAGTGTAATTGTCCTGTGAAGCCCATTTGCATGTGTGAAAGAATAAGATAAAAACAGAAAACACTGAGCTGCTCTGAGGCTTTATTGCCCCCTCATAAGACCGTGAGAACTCATTTGTCTTATATTAGATGATTATTTTACTCTTCTAGGCCTTTCATCTAGGCAGTTAGCTGGTTAGAATTTGCTGATGTTGTATTCACGTTTCTTTGAATCAGCAGTAACTCACTTAGGGATGAAAATGGGGCATGTGGCTTATAAGAAGAAAATAAATATCATTTATATTCATTTTTCTACTTAAAACTACTACTTGAAAACTGAGCCCATAGAGCTTATTGTACTAAAAGAGAACATTTCTCATTGGTGATTAGTATTTCAATCGTCATGAAATTCCAAAACTTCCCACTTGCTGAAACTGTAAGATGATGATAATGATGATTGTTTGAGACTGAGTCTCACTCTGTCACCCAGGCTGGAGTGCAGTGGTGCAATCTCTAGTCACTGCAATGTCTACCTCCTGGGTTTAAGCGATTCTCCTGCCTCAGCCTCTTGAGTAACTGGGATTACAGGCACACGCCACCACACCTGGCTAATTTTTGTATTTTTAGTAGAGAAAGGGTTTCACCATGTTGGCCAGGCTGGTATCGAACTCCTGACCTCAGGTGATCCTGTCGTCTCGACCACCCAAAGTGCTGGGATTACAGGCATGAGCCACTGTGTCCTGCCAAAACTATAAGATTTAATAATAATAATAATAATAAATGTTTATGGAACAGTGTTCATCAGGTAGTGTTCTAAGTACTTTACATGTATTAATGATCTTCATTATGTTATATTTATGTATCATCATCTATGATCATCTGAAGTCCTTACAGTTTAAGGGAAAAACTGCATTTGATACTTACAGTGTGTGTTAAAGAAACATGTTAAAGATGAAGGAGGAGTATTTTTTTTATTATATTGATTTCTGTTTATAAATGCTGGGGTTTTGGTGGGGTTTTTTTTGTTTTGTTTTGTTTTTTTGTTTTTTTGAGACAGGATCTCACTTTGTCACCCAGGCTGGAGTGTAGTGGTGTGATCACAGCTCACTGCAGCCTCAAGCTCCTGGGCTCAAGTGATCCTCCCATCAGTCTCCTGAGTAGCTAGCACTAGAGGTATTCACCACTACACCTGGCTAATTTTTGTAGTTTTTTTGTTTCTTTGTTTGTGGATATGGGGTTTTTCCATGTTGCCCAGGCTGGTCTCAAACTCCTGGACTCAAGCGATCCATCTGCCTCAGCCTCCCAAAGTTCTAGGATTACAGGTGTGAGCCACTGTCCTGGCAAAATACTGTTGTTTGAAACTCTTCTTGAATTACTAATGTTGCTTTAGATGTTAAAGCAGCACAAAAAGTTTCTAACTTTGCTGTGACATTCTGCTTTCCCCCCAACACCTTACCAAATAATTGCCTTAATATACAACAATATCTGTTCTGGCTATCATGAAAATTAAGCCACTGGATTTGGGTTGGAAAAGAAGGTTTATTCAGTGTTATTTTTAGTATTTATATCAGATTGCCATTTCTAGCTTGGGACCCAAGACAGAAGTATCCCGTGCATTTGAAAAATGAAAAATCCACTGGAGGATTGATTATTCAAAACCCCGAAATGTATTGCCCCACCTCTACCATAAATCACACAGTTTTTTATTGTCTTTAGCTGAATTCTGGCACCTCAGTCTCGGCACTACTATTTATTCTAATTCTCTCAGCTTGAGTAATGGACGTGGCCCAAGCAGGAAGCCAGTCACCTCCTGGTCCCTTGGACTATCTTGGAAAGAGCGTGTGATTCCCTGTAGGATTAGAGAATTTGCAGTTCACTGGGCATATTATGCATTCCAATGTCTAAGTGTGGTTGTTTAATTAAACCCTTTGGTTCATTCAAGATGACTAAAATGTTTCTGGGCAGGACATCTTGAAAGTTATTAAAATTTCACAGCAAACACTTTTATGGCAGGAACTTTTATGAATTTTGTTTGGATTGGGGCGTTGTAAGAGGGTTACTTAAAATGTTTTGTTTTATCTGGAATTTATAATAAAGAAAAAAAACAGATTTCTTCTTTATCTCAGTCGTATTTTCAGTAAGAGTGCATTACAAAAAATCCACACCTGGATGACAAGTATGATATAAATGGACAAATATAATTATATATATGCATATCCACAAATACACATGCCCATTTTCTCATTCCTCCTTCTTTTTCTCTTTCAATCTGTCTATAAATGTAGATACTTGCATATACATATATGTTTATGCATATATTAAATATACAAATATGTATATAAGTATATATGCATATAAATATACTTATATGTGATTTGTGTATACATAAATACATGAGTGCATACATACCTGAATATGTGCATATATGCATATGTGTAGATATATTTAAGGGTTTTCAACCTTGGCCCTGTTGATACTTTGGATTGGTAATTCCTTTTTTGTGCAGTGTCCCTGACCACTAGGTGCTATTAGCATAGACACCTCAGTGATAACAATAATTGAAAAGGCACCAGGAATTTCCAAATTTTCCCTCTGTTGAGAGTCCCTGCTCATTGCTTGACACACATGCACACAGAGAAACCCATATATGTGTAGGTTATGCACTTACTGTAACAGACATGGAAACTACTGTCACCTAAGTAGTTTATCCCCAAAGGACTGATAAGAGCATTCACTGAAAATTCAGAGACAAGGTTGCATGTAAATGTCTCAACAAAACACATGGAAAAATAAATAATAGGCATGACGTATCATCATTGGAAAGGAAGGTACCTTTCGATGCAGACAGGTTGTGCCACAAGACAGCTGTGTGACCTTGGGCAAGAAACTAGATCTCTCTGAGCTTTAGTTCTTTTATGTTTGAAATGGGCGACATCATGATTATTTTTCACCACTTGTTGAATTCATAGATAAAGTGTACCTCCCCCTGCATCCTCATTACACATTGACTAAAGAAATAGAATGGTCTGGATCACGTGGCAACTTGGACATTGGGAGGTCTCTTGGCCACTGGCTGAGAATAAGCTGAACAAACTTTCCAAGGTGACAACTGCAGGATGCTCAACATTCAGTCAATTCAGTCAAATATCCATGATTCCTGATTTGCATCCATGTGACTTGAAGCAGCCAGTTGGACCAGGTTTCTGATTGAGTGTTTGGCCACGTGCATGATGGGTAAGGTTGGACTAACTAGTTGTCTGCAAGAACTGGCTAAAGGGCTCAGTCAAATGGTCTATCTGTTGTTTCAGATCCGATTGACTTTGCTAGGTTTGCACTGTGCTAGTGAGAGAGATGGGGAGTCTGTGGACAGTTTGCAAGGGGTGCCTCTCGACATTTTCATCCTGCGTATGGGGCTGTGTCTGCCTTACCTGTCTACCTCCTTTATCGTCTTCCTTCATTTGTTCTCTTCCTCCTCCTCCTCTTGTTTTTGTTACTTGGATTTTCAGGATGTCAAGCCCTGGCATTTTTAATATAAATTGGTAATATAATAATATATTCCCTTTATTCTTTGTCATTAGTAGAATGTTTTAGGAATATCAATATAAAATACATTTGAATGTTTTCATTAACATTGTAACACACCCAGTATTAAATCAGAAAGTGAATGTTCAGCAAACACATATTGATCTCTTGCTATGTGCCAACAACTATTCCAAGCATTTGGTACGACTGTACCACATTTATTCTCCAAACCAGCCTATGAGTATGGTCAGGGTATGCCACATGACAGCCGTGTGACCTTACGCAAGCAACTAGACCTCTCTGACCTTTTTTTGAGACGGAGTCTCGCTCTGTCACCCAGGCTGGAGTGCAGTGGCTGGATCTCCATTCACTGCAAGCTCCACCTCCCAGGTTCATGCCATTCTCCTGCCTCAGCCTCCCGAGTAGCTGGGACTACAGGCGCCCACCACCATGCCCTAATTTTTTTGCATTTTTAGTAGAGACAGGGTTTCACCCTGTTAGCCAGGATGGTCTCTATATCCTGACCTCGTGATCTGCCTGCCTTGGCCTCCCAAAGTGCTGGGGTTACAGACGTGAGCCACCGTGCCCAGCCGACCTTTAGTTCTTTTATGTATGAAGTGGAGAGACATCATGGTCACTTTGTAAAATGTATCCCAAAACAAAAAGATATGGAAGAAAGGCATATTATCTTTGGTTGATATTATCTTTGTTTGTAGGTGAAGAAACTGAGGTTTAAAAAATTCACATATGTCAGGGCTAAGCAGAAGGCCACCCCAGGAAGTTGACCCCATACTCTTTATTATTCATAGTATTAATACATGTTGAGAGAGACTGTAACTCTGTCACCCAGGCTAGAATGCAGTGACCTGATAATAGATCACTATAGCATCAAATTCTGGGACTCAAGTGATCCTCCCACCTCAGCCTCCCAAGTAGCTAGGTTACAGGCATGCATCATTGCACCCAGCTAATTTTATTGTTCTTTTTGGTAGAGACATGGTTTCACTATGCTTCCCAGGCTGGTCTTCAACTTCTAGTCTCAAGTGACCCTCCTTGCCTAGCCTCCCAAAGTGCTGGTGTTAGAGGTATGAGCCACTGCACCCTACCCCTTTTTCTTTGTTCTTAATGATTATGTTATAATCCTGGATTTCACATAATCAAAACTTTTCATTTGTAATGGATTTAAGAAATTCGTTAAACCTCTGAAGTCACATACAAAACTCTATAACTATCATATATTTCTTTTTTTTTCCTGGAGAGAATGTTCATAGCTTTTAAATCAATATCTCAAAATGATCTTTGTTTTCACAGCAAGATTAAAAATAATCATTATGTAATAAAACTTTTTTTCCTATTTCTTACGTCAATCTACAGCTCAATCTTAAATAGTAGTGTTGTTATCAAAGGGTAACTCCAGAGAAAAAGAATTAAAGTAAATAAACATTTATAATAATATATCTTTCATCTCTTCTTTAGAATCTGTTCTAGGAAAATGCCAAAGTCTTCAAAAAAAAAATAAGCACCCTTGGGCTTTGCGTTAACTACACTTCAGTCCTTGAGATTATCTTGATCTTGAAAGTTGCTGGCCTTTGAGCAACTTCTTCAAACCCTCAAGATGCATCCCCATAGACCATACTGGTCCTTTTTCCTGAGCCAGCCATTTCAGTACACATATTTGTCATTTCTTGTCATATTGAGATCAAGTTTGGCCATCCTCTTTGCAAAATCATATGCAATTTTCTTAAGTAGGATTGTATTTTTGGCATGCTTCCATTGGAGTCAGAGCCAGCGACTACTTTCAGTTGCAATGCTCCTGGAGAACAGGAACTTTAATTAGGACACAATGGGGTTGGCCTAGGGCCCAAGTTAGAGTCCGTATTCAACCAATGTTACCGCTTAAGCTTGTAAATGTATGGTATGCAACTTGTGGGTACTTTCCAGTTTTCACTGACGTCCAATATTTTGTAGTGTGTAAAGATCGGAGGGTTTAAATCCAGGAGCTGTGAGGTCATCACACCCGAAGGAGGCAGGCTGGGTCATCAGACGTATGGCTGTCTTGGTTTCATTTCCATGTTCCCACTTCTGCTCGCGATGGGGCTAAAAAAGAGATATTCCTTTACTATAAGAAAAACTCCGTATCCCAAGTGAAGTTAATTGGCAATTGGTGTTTCATGTCAGAGGCACAGTAGGGAGCAGTGGGGATTGTGGCAAAGTGAGGAGCTCATGCCTGCCTTCACAGTGCTGCTGCACCTCAGCTGCATACACCATTTTCATGAAATAGGAATATACCAGACTTTCTGATTGTTTACTGAGAGAGTCTGAAAACTCTTATTTCTAGATGCAGTATCTCCATTCAATTGTTTTTACTTAGTCTAGATTATTTTTATTGATAACATGGAACAGTGGCTTTCTATGTCTCTCTAGATCCCAACTAAAATAATACATATCTTGTATTTAGTTTTGAAAAATATTTCATAAAGGTATAGAATTCTAGATTTTGAGTAATTTTCTTTGAGAGCTTTGAAGATGTTATTTCATTATCTTCTGTTTCCTGTACTCTTTAAATTTTTACACTTTTAGGTCCCAAGGTATAGGTACAGGATGTACAGGTTCATTGCATAGGTGAACATGTGCCATGGTTGTTTGCTGTAGCTATCAACCCATCACCTAGTATCAGTTGAATGTTTGAAACTCTATTTAGGTTAAACAAAACATACCTTGCGGGGAGTTATCTGGTCTTCGATTCACCATTGTTGACCAACAGAGGCTATTATGATTGGCAAAACATATTTTTATAATCAAGGCAAAAATAAATACAATTTTAAATCTGATTTTTATAACTTTTCTGAGAGGTTAAACTTTTGGAGAGCTAGAGAAAGACCTATGCTGATAAACAAGCCTACTTAGCCTTATGTTTTTGTTTGTTTGTTGAAAGATGTTTGCTTGCTCACTCAAGGGTACTCAGCATTAGAGAAAATTTGCTTTTTTGAAAAAAGAAAATAACTTCATGTTGCCCTTTTTGTCCATCAGTCTTGCATAGTGCTTTAGACAGTACTTCATACACTCATGCAACTCTTCACAAATTACCAATTACTTTCCCTTTGGGTTTATCTAATTTAATCCCTACAGTCTTGCAAATAGATATTCAATTCTCCCAGCCCATAGCAGCTTGAAACAGTTCAACAAACACAATTAGTCCATCCCTGAAAAAATATATATAGATTGCAGTATAAATAGAAATTTCTTTTCCACTTCAAGCGTGGCATAAATTATCACCCACCTTAGATGAATGATTAATTCCACAACTGTTGAGTATGTTTTTACTTTTATCTAAGCAAATATTTTGAGATTTTTTTTTCATAACTTAGTTTGATACCTAAGCTGGTAAATGTTTTGTTCAAGTTTGCTGAAGCCAAGACTAATTTAGAATTAGGGAAGTTAGGACTGCTTTCATATTTGAGAGAAAATTTGGAAGGAATCCTTAGCCTCTCCACAGCCACCACCCTAATCCAATGCAATCCATTCGCCTCTCACCTGGGCAGGTCCAGCAGCACCCTCCCTGGATTCGTTGTCTCCGTCCTTGCTCCCTGGCATCTCCCCACAGCGAAGCAGCCATGGAGATTGTTCTGAAATGATAACCAGAACGTTTTCCTCTTGAATCTGTGATTTTTTTTTAGTGGCCTCCTGTTGAAAGCAGAATTAAATTAAACTCAGTGTTTTGTTTTCAGGCTCTGCATTATCTGGCTTCTCTCCACTCTCTTCCTTATAACTATACCAAACCATGGTGGCATCCTTTCTTTTCCACAAACGCCAAGCTTATTATGAACCTAGGGCTTTTTCTTGTGGCTCATCTATTTATCGCCAGGCCGTATGGTCGCCTCCTTTTTTTTTTTTTTTTTTTTTTTTTTTTTTACCTGAGTTTGAATGCAGTTATTCCTTCTCTTTTCTCCCTGGTAAAATAGGACTCTTGGATTTTTGTTGTGCCAACTGCTGTGGCATCAGCACCAAGGACAGCGCCCACCTAGGGCATCCAGATGCTTATTAAGTATCAGGTTCAATGACTGGCTGACTGACTAATCAAAGAGAGCTAGAGTATAAAGGCTTCAGAGTCAAAGTCGAACTCCAGTTCTGCCATCCACTAGACAGGCAAGTTATGTAACCTCCCTAAACCTCAATTTTCCCATTTTGAAACAGGGATGAGAACACTGTCTCCCACATTAGGATACCCTATGTGTTCTTTTCCTATTGCTCCCCAGCAATCAGAAATCTAATTGGCAGGCAACAGCGAGCACTTGTTTATTGCATGTGTCTGGAGTACAATGGGGGCCTTGATTTAGGCGGCACTCAGTCATGTGTCTGCAGGTCAGTTGGTCATCAAGTGAGGAGGCTCAGCTTTGGAGGGAACTCTGGTCCCTGTGTCTCAAGTCCTCCGCTGGGGAATAGTAGCTACCCCAGAAATGTTCTCATGGTGAAGGAGAAGTACAAGAGAACCTTCTACTGTGCAAACACTTTCAAGCCTTTAACCGCACCACATCAGCTGCTGGTTAACATTCATTAACCAAAGCAAGTCTCACAGACACACCCCCAGAGGAGGGGACACCCACAGCCAAGGGGTGCACATCCTCTGCACACGTAGGTGGAGAAGGAGCAGATACTTCTCTACAGTGATCTATCACACACTAAGAATTGTGCAAGATAATGGGTGTTAAGTTCCTGGTATGTGATAGGCGCTCAGTAAATGTTAGCTAAAGTTGAGAATAACTTATTTTTCTGTAAGACCATGTGCCTGCCACAATAATATGAAAGTAATGAATAGTTTTATGTTAACAAAAGCTAAAAGCTCCCAGGTCATACTTAAATGAATGTATATCCTGACTCAGGAATGATGTGATTTTAAGAATACATTAGCGACTGCTTATCATTACACATCGCTTAATTTAGCTGAAATGGAATACGGGAAACATAGCCTCTTTAAATCCAGGTTAATGTACATTTTCATCGCAGGGAGCAAGCTCGGTGCTGTGCATCTAGGTACTTTAAAATGTGGTTCCAGATACTGCATGTTCTCACTTATAAGTGGGGGCTAAGTGATGAGCACTCATGGACCCATAAAGGGGAACAACACACACCGGGGCCTATCAGAGGGTGGACGGTGGGAGGAGGGAGAGGATCAGGAAAAATAACTGATGAGTACTAAGCTTAATACCTGGGTGATGAAAAAATCTGTACTACAAACTCCCATGACACAAGTTTATGCAAATAACAAACCTGCACATGTACCTCTGAACCTAAAATGAAAGTTAAAAAAAAAAATAGAATATGGTTCTGGAAGGAAGAATAAGTCCTGATTTTGAAAAAGAACTCTGAATAAAGGCAAAGACATCAGAGGGAGATGGCTCTCAGTTTTGAGCCTTGGTTTATTTATCAGTTGGGGATACTACCAGCTCTCTCACAGGGTCCCTGTGATGTTTAGAAAAGGGTCTATGAAGCATTAACACAGTGAGTGGCGCGTGAATGGCTTTGCGAATTCTTGCTCCCTTTCCTACCTGCTGCTCACTCCCTTCCCTGTTCATAAAGAACTGTGCTGTTGGCCATTTTCAGTCTTCGGCTCTTCTAATAGGATGCCCTATGTGGGTATCAGAATACATTTGTGCAGAATCTTCTAGATGAGCCCCTTCATATGTTTCCAGTCCTTTGGGGGAAAAGGTAGGATCATAATGAACAGAGACTTTCATGCTTACACTTGCTGGCTTGGCTGAGTTAAGAGCAGCATTACTTAATTTCACCCATCACAGATGGTTTTTACCTGTCAACTCAGCCATGAGCCACCTTCCTTCCAAAACTAGGCATTTCTTCTTTATGGTGAGTGAACTTGGTTTTTGACCTTCCTTTTTATAAAAACACTACTAGTTGCTTATAGGAAATTCAAGTACTGCAGATAAGCACCAAGAAAATTAGAATTGCATGTTATTCATCGTCCAGAGATAATGTGAATTAGCATTATCATTAATTGATTTTTCTATGTGTCTAGGCAGAGATATATCAGGGAAAATGCTGTTTATAGCAATTGCCTTTGTGAATAATCATTTAGCTATCCTCTGTTTGTAATCTGTATGTGTATCCTACCTATATACATAACAAGGTAAATGTTGCTATGTGTAGCCAACAGCCATCGCCCAAGAAAGGCGGGTAGCACCATCTTGTTCTAGGAAAGGTCCCTTTATGGGTGGAATCCCAGATACGTTTGATTTTGCAAGATTGAGAGTGGGAGCCAGGGAATACAGCACTGCTCTGCATAATAGAGGGAGGGAAAAGTAGCGTTCCAGGAATAGGACTGATAGGAGAGGGAGGGGAAGAGAGAAATGGGAGAGGGAAAGAAAGGAATCAACACTGAAAAGAACAGAAAACTGGGGTTTAGGTGGTGTCACCACCAACCTTCAGCTAAGTTGACTACATTTTTAAATGTTTTTTGCAGGGGTGGGTTTGTTTCCATTCCTCCCTGACTTTTCTCCCTTCTCTTCATTTTCTTTTTCTTTGCTTCTTTTCTTTCCATTTGATGGACCCTGAAAATGGTACAATAGAGAATAAATGAGATAGGAGGAGCCTGGAGGACAATAAGAACAAAAACTACCTGAGAATTTGCAGGAACCTGGGGACATTTCTAGACTCCCAAAGGCCATAGAAATTGGAGCTTTATACCAATTTTACTTACATCCCCAAGGAGAAAGCATTTTTCCAGCTATCTGAGTTCTCTCAGACTTCCCACATTGTATATCAACTGCTTATATGTTTTGTAGTTTTTAATATAGCTATATATTGTGAAAGAGTTCCTTCTTCATAGGCTTCTTTCTTAAAAAAAAAAAAAAAGCCTGTAAGAATAAGAATAATGAAGAGTTGAAGAATAAAATCATTGAATGGGTACCAGATTTATTTTTATTTGTTTTTTATTTTTTGCACAGACCCAATTGCTGAGCATTTTCTTGTGCTGTTTCTGGTTTCCCACCATAACAAACCGACAGTGATGAGCAATATTGTGTGTATATCTTAAGCACACCCAGGACTTTCTGGAATCAGTTCCTACAAGTGGAAATACTTGAATAAAGGTTATGCAAATGTTTAAGCCTTTTGATACACATTGTTAAATTATCTCTTCAGAAAGGTTAAACCAATTTACACTCTCAACAGTAGTGTTTAAGAGACTCCTTCTCTAAATCTCCTTTAATAATGAAGAGAAGCATTATAAAATCCTTTCCAATTGCCATTTTTATAAAAAATAGAACGTATTTGTTTTGCCTGTATTTGGTAACTCTAAGAATCCGTCCCCTTTTATTCCCATAGGGTTTTGAACCAGTTGTGTTTCTTCTGGGAAAATCTGCTTCTTCATGTCTTTCATGCTTTTTATTGATTTTTGAGAGAAATATCTTTATGTTTTATTTTTAAAATTCAAATGTAATGTTTTTAAATGGTATGTGAAGCATGATTTCACTTAGTAGACATTTGTGGATTAGCCATTAGATGAAAAATAACACTGGAGAGTAAAACAGATGATTTTTTTTTTGCCATTCCTGGGAGCATGGGATGCTTATATTGTTTACTGGTGACCATGGATGCCGAGACAATGATTAAATGTTCTAAAGCCAGCTTAATGATTTAAAGCCATTTCTTCATGTGTGTCTTCTAGGTGAAATCCTTCCTAACTGAGCCACAAGAGTTTCCTGCTTCATCCCCTCAACTCCAGCCTCAACTGCTGTGATTACACTTACCTTCTCTCTGCTTTAATTAGTTTTTATCTTCTCCCTCCAAGAAAGTAAACGACCTGAAGGCAAAGACTAACAGTCTATACCCCAGGGACCGGGATCATAACTATGTCCACAGCAGACACTGAGCAAGCGTTTAGAGGAGTGCATTTTACTGTTAGACTATTGAAGAACGTCATACTGCATTTTTCAGAATTTTTTATGTACCCAGGGCATTTTACGTGAATGTATTTACCAGGGAGGGTCATGCTGGGTATGACCTTTATGTCATTCTACCAAAGAGTCAGGCGCCAAGAGGGCTGCAGTTTCTCTGGCTACTCAATGTCCTTCTTTTAGGGAACTTAGGACACTGGGTGATTCTTTAAAAAAAGAATAATGAATTAACTTTTAGAATCAACAAAAATGGTATGCGTTTATCATGTACAACATGACATTTTGAAATACGTATACATTGTAGAATGGCTAAGTCAGGCTAATTAATACATGTATTACCTCATATACATTTTTGTAGTGAGAACACTTAAAATCCACTTGTCTAAAGATCTTCAAGAACATGATCCATGTCATTAACTATTGTCACCATGTTAAACGAAAGATTTCTTGAAATTATTCCTCCTATCTCACCGAAATGTTGCATCAGTTGACCAACATCTCCCCAACCCTCACCAACCCTATTCCCACCCTAGCCCCTGGTAACCAAACTTTTATTCCCTACTTTTATGAGTTCAACTGTTTTAGATTCTACATGTAAGTGAAATCATGCAGTATTTGTTTTTCTGTGTGTGGCTTATTTCACTCAACATGACATCCTCCAGGTTCATCTATAGTGTTGCAGTGGACAAGAATTTCTCTTTTTAGGGCTAAATGACATTCCATTGTAAATACATAGCGCATTTCTATCCATTCATCTGTTTTTTGTTGCTGTTGTTGTTTTGTTTTGTTTTGTTTAGGCAGAGTTTTGTTCTTGTTGCCCAGCCTGGAGTGCAATGGTGTGGTCTCGGCTCACTGCAACCTCTGCCTCCTGGGTTGAAGTGATTCTCCTGCCTCAGCCTCCCAAGTAGCTGGGATTACAGGTGCCTCCCCCACCCCGCCCCCATGCCCACCTCAGCCTCCCGAAGTGCTGGGATTACAGGCATGAGCCACCGCGCCTGGCCATATCCATTCATCTGTCAATGCACACTTAGGTTGATTCCATATATTAGCTATAGTGAATAATGCTGCAGTGAACCTGGGAGTGCAGATATCCCTTCACAATACTGATTTCATTTCCTTTGGATATATACCAAGTAGTTGGATTGCTGGAGCATATGGTAGTTCTATTTTTAATTTTTTAAGGAACCTCCATACTGTTTTTTTCATAATGGCTGTACTAATTTGCATTCCCACCAACAGTGGGGCACTGGTGATTCTTAAAGAGAGTCTTCAAGGAAAATGCAAAAGCTCTACAGTATTTAGGTGGTGAGACAGAAAGTGGAGAAGGATATTGTGTTCTAGTACACTGCAAACATGGCAACTGAATTTGAAATTCAGAATAGGAAGAGAAGGGATTTGTTTTCCAGCTCAGAATTGCAGGTAGAGGCAAGATATGAGAACTCCTATATCTTAAATCATCAAAAAGGAGGAAGGAGCTGGTTCTCCTTTGAGAGATTTTTGTTTGTTTCCCCCATATCTCCATTCATTCATTCGTTCATTCAAAATTTTAAATTTCAAGTTTCTCCTCCATTGACTTGAAAGTAAGTAGAAATATAACTTAAAAGCAAACTGGAAAACAAATTGCATTCACCACTCTGTGCTTGCTCATTACAAGTAAAGGTTACACATCTGGCTGGGGCAGAAGTCTTCAACTGACAGTTCCTAGGCCTTTTGTATTTTGCTGTCTTTTTGCTGTTTCACCTTGGAATTTGTCATTAGCACTGAAATATCTGGAAATTTTACATAGACCTTTATATTTCTGGCTTTTCATTAAAAGTTGGAAGATCTGACAAAGCTTGGCCATCATCCAATATAACAGCTATCTGTTGAGCTTTGGTAGTTGTTAAATGTTTTGGGTGTAGCCTGAGTGTTTCAGTTAACCTACTTTACTCATTGATGTCACCTACTTGTCCTAGACCTAACCTTTTCCATTTACATTCTTTTTTTTTTTAAATTTGAGTCACACAACACTACAGGTATTTAGGTTAGCTATTATTATTTCCACTTTCGATGACATTAGGTATCTCTGGGCTAATGTTAAATGGTAACGTCAGATCTGGGAGCAGAACGTGGTACCCTAAATTCAGACCAAGGGATCTTCCCGTAACTCATACGACCTACCCATATTTGGCAGAGCTGTTATCTTAGAGCCTCCAAAAATGCATGTGTGTAATCACACACATTTTGCAAACTTTGTAAATAAGCATGCAGATATGTTAAAGGAAGTTCAGCATCTTGAACTTCTGATAATAAGCCCTTCTGGGTAAATGAGTGCTCTGCATCTTTTCCATCTTTTTCATTTACACTCTTATAATTACCTTTAAACACAGCATCACTGGACACAGCAAACATATCTAGGTTAATCTGTTTGCATTTTGATGACTCCACTGGATAAAATCTCTTCTCCACCTTTCTTGTTTCTTTGGAAGAAGCGAAGACCAAGACAAAAGAACGTGTGGTTCATAGTGGCTTCACCATTCACAGGTATTCTCCTGGGGGTCAAATCAACAAACCATTCCATCAGTTCTGTGGAGCTATTCAGAAATTCATGTTGATGTCAGTGGCATCAAGGAAGAGAGGAGAGCTGTCAGGCTTTGGCTTCATTGGTTCATTTTTACTCTAACTGCTTTGCATGGTGTTTTCCGACTTGACAACCCGTCAATCTCTTCATTGTCCTTAGGGTAAAGTCTGAGTTCCCAGAGAGACTTCAGGATCAATCCTCTGCCTACCTATACATCCTTGACCTTGCCATCACTTCCTTTCTAACCATCTGCAAAACCTTAAATGCACTCTTACCTCTGAGTCATTTCTGGACGTCTCCTCTGTCTGAATGCTCTCATCTCCTGCCATTTTTCCTTTTTTGCTCAGCTCATTTCTATATGCCCATCTTGCCTAAGCTTTGACATCACTTCTCCTTACCCTGTTTTTTAGGCGGCCTAGAAACCCCTCCTCCATCACCACACGGTATTCTGTGCCAATCTATGGAACCTCTCATTACTTATCTTGCTGCTTCCCTGTGACTGGGAGTTCATGAAGGGGAGGAATCTTTTTCTTGTGTCTCCAACACTGAGTCCAAAGTCTGCACGTGAGAGTTCTTGAGAAATGCATATTGGAGGATTTAATATTTTGTATGTTTCATTACCTGAATCTGAAGAGTCTTTATATAGGAGCTCTCTTGTATCCAGAAAGGGGAATATTACAATGTGAGACAGCAAAGGAAGAATTACCTTTAAAATACATTATGATCTTAGCAGGGATGGAAGCTGTAAAGCCTCCTAACATGTTTTTGAGAGTATACTTCACTTTGGGCATTGTGCTGTTGTGCTAGGCATGCCCCTTACTTCCACCTGTTATTTTAATTCTCACATCAACCCTATGACCCCCTTGTTTGGCAATGAGGAGACCAATGAGTAAGGAAGTGAAATCGTTTGCCTAAAATCACACAGTTCATTGTTGGAGAAACAAGGATCCCAGAAGGAGCTGTTTGGCTGCCAGGACTCATAGTATTAACTACTCAGTAAAGAAATTCTTGATTCATTTGCCTTTAGCTCTTTTCTTGGATTACTTATTCAGCAGGAAGACCAACCCTGGGCTCCTTAGGTTAATCGGGTTTATTGGATTATCTATCACGTTTCTTTGATTATCCAAGCCAGAGTCTCCATTGCCAAGGTATCACTGGCCTGACTAAACAAACTGGGGTCCCTGAAGACTCCAAATGTCATGTTCCTGTCTTTTTTTTTTTTTTAATCAATATATACCCATTTTAGGTGGCATTTTGTTATTTCTCTTACTGTGCCAGCTTATCATGGTATTCCAAAGGATCTCCTAGGTATATAATCCTCTCTGTTGCAACTTAAAAAAGGAAAGATTTTTCTTTTCAATCTCATCTTCTGATTGGAGGTGAAAGCCATTCACATCTAAGTTAGAAAGACATCCACAAGTCATTTTTGCAATTGTTATTATCCTCAAACTAAATTATAGGCATTATGTCTCTGAAGCATTATTGCTCATACCTAGAAGGGTACTTTATGTTGTATTTCATACAAGGTTGAACAAGAAGAAAAAGACTGGACATTTAGAATGAGCGATTTTGGTCTGAAATAGGTATAAATTTTTTCAAGAACGTGGTCTATAAATATTGTACCATCATTTATCTAGAGATTTCAAGTTTCAGTTCACTCATTAATGGCTCATCCTTTAATGAGAAGATGTTTTCCACAGTTGCTTTAGTTTTACTTCCTGTTGTGTTCTGAGTGTGCATAATTTTGGAACTTTTTAACAATAGTGTTTTTAATATTTTATTCATAATATTAACATTAGCTATTATTTAGGGAGTATCCCCAATGTACCAAAATTAACACCATCTCTGATCTTTGCAACACTGTTGAAAAATAGAAAGATTGTTTCTATTTTAGACAATGAGACTGAGGGTAGAGATAGGACTTGCTTAGTGATAAACAGCTGGTTAAAGCCTGAGACTTGATAGAAACCAAAAATTGCCTGACCTTAAACTCTGTGCTATTTCCATTCTGTCACACTACTGTGGAAACTTTGTGTACAAAAAAGGTTTAGTTAAAAGGATGTTCATTGCAGAGTTGTTATAATAGTGACTACTTGGTAACAATATAAGTATCCACTGATAGGCGATTGGTTTAATAACATTTTGTTATAGCCACATAATACAACATTATTTAATGTTTAAACATGCACTTTAAAAATAAGTGAATATGTATTGCCATTGCAAGATGTCCAGCTTATATTTAGTGTAAAAGAGATTTTGCAAAAGAATCTGCACCATGTTACCTGTTTTTAAAGCAGGTTTATATTTGTGCATGCATGGATGTATCCCTAAGCAAGGTCTGGACCAGCACTGTTCAGCAGAAATACAATGCAAGTCACATCTGCAAAGTAATTTTGCTAGTCATTGAATTAAAACAATAAAAAAAAATGAAATGTTTGTTTTAATAAATGTTAGTTAACCTAACATATCCAACATATTTCAATACATCATCAATATAGAAATATTAACAATGTATTTTACATTTTTTGGGCTAAATCTTGAAAATTCAGTGTACATTTTTATACTGATAGCACATCTCAGTTCGGATCAGCCACATTTCATGTGTTCAGTAGCCACATATGGCTTTCAGTTACCTTATCGAATAGCACTAGTCTAGAGGAAGTATAATAAGATCATAAAGTGTTCACTTTGGGATGGGGTGATTATGTATGTTGGTGTTAGTTTATTGTCTCCTTTTGTCTTATTTGCATTTCCCAAATTTCCATAATGAATACATACTGCCTTTGTAATTTGGAATTAAAATACACTGTTAAAGTCATCGTTCATTTTTAATAGGGAGTGGTGAGCTTCTAAAATACACTGTTAAAAATAAATACATAAAATGTAAATCTGTGACCTAGTTTCAGTGGAGGCAAGAAGCTGGGGGTGGTATGAGGTTGGCTGTCCTCTCTACTCCCTTGCCTTCTAGCTCTGTAACCCATGCTCCCAAAAGCCAGGCCTTTGGAGCCCTGGAGGGGAGAGAAGTTAAGCCCCACCTACACAGTCAGCAAGCAGATCTCTGGGGAACCCCCCTTGCCTGCCAGAAGTTCTGAGGTTTGGCCTCAGATTCATTTTCAATCTCTTTGAAAGACAAAGGCGGCTGTCATGGAAAAAGCCTACACTAGTTTGTCTCAATCTTTTATGGCATTATTGCTGACCTTTCACCAAGGAGCCTTTTTAGACCTTTTTTTCCCCTTCCTAATCACCATTCCCCTTCCCTCATTAAATTTTAATACCACAGATACACTCTATATCTGTTTATACCATGTAAACCGTGTGTGTGTTGATGTATGGTGGCCCTCTGGATGGCCACAAACCAAAGTAATATCTAAAATTTCTTACCGTCTTGCAACTAAGAATCCATTTTCACCCCTTTAGGGTAAATAATCGCTCCCTGTCTCATTGAGAAGAATGCCTGGGGCCATGTTCACTGGCGCTAAATGTCAGTAACATGGTTGTCTTGTGAGTTGCATTTAACTTAGAATCTTGGGCCAGAGTCACTGGCTCTCTCAACGTTCTACCCACACATCTTTTCCTTTGTGGATACCTGTCACTTCCCTATCCCCACTAGGGCAGCTGAAAGGTGATCATACCCGGGAAACCTACCCAAGTCTCTCTCCCTGACCACATGGGAAATAGTCTTTCTGTTTTCCCTGTGGCATGTGCAATGGCTGGCATTCCCTGTTACTCGTTCTTGTCCTGTCTCCTCTGCCCTCGGATCGGACCCTCCTTGAGAATGGGAGGCTGTATAATTTCATTTCCTGTGTGTGTCTAGAGCTGGGCTTTGCATGCCATCGTCCTTCAGTAAATAGTTGTGAAACTGAACGAAATTGCCTTCGGAAAACGCTTTCCGGTCCAACTGTTTCTCTATCAGAAAATCTCATTAAGACTTAATCGCTAACATCTTCCCATCCCCGGGGTCATGCTGTAATCCCCAGCAGAGAGTGCGATCCCTGACTGGGAGGAAGTGAGAGTATCATTTCTTTCCCGGGACCCACACGCTTCCTGTGTGTTTCCCGCCACCCAAAGGTCACCACCTAGGGGTAAAATTACACGCAACCTCATGAGACTTGCTGCCCCTCTATCTTCCCTCTTTGATTTCTGAAGTCACTGTATGGAAAATGTACTGATTGCAAACTGTGAAATAGCAGCCACTGGGAGCTGGACTGGTATGGCTGTCAGAAAGCCATACCCCCTGGCTTTCACCTGCCTAATGAGCCGATAGCCTGTGCTTTGTCCAATAGAGACCTCGCTGTCTCCCATCCCAGGCCACCCTTGCCCACCCGTGCTTATCCACACCTACCAAGAGCCCCCTCTCAAGAACTCCTCTTCCAAAGTGAGCTTTTACTCCCAGCTCTCCTCTGTACCCATCCTTGGGTCCAGTGTTTATTTCTTTGTGGCCAGGAAATCTCTCCCTTGCTCTGTTCTGCATAGATGTTGCCTGTGTTAGAATTTCACTAGAAATGAATGGAAGATTTGAGGGCTGCAAGAGCTATCATCGTTGATAGCAAGCAGTTAGCTCAGGAAATTAAATGGAAAGTCCCTGCATTCTGGCTGGATTCTGTTACTCTTTGGGCAGGGAATGATTTGGTTACAGGGAGATTCCATCTTCGTATCTCCTACTTTCAAGGGAGGAGAAGGGGAAAGAAAGCTGAACGGAGCCTAATGAAGGAATTCTGTATCGACAAAACCCTGACATTTGAGATGTTCAATGTAATCAGCAGAACTGGTAGCTTCAGGCAAAGATCACTGCACTGAAAAATAAAATTCAGTTGGCCGTATTCTGTTCATGAAAATGCCTTTTTATAATTCACCGCTTCCAGAGGTACCAACCGTAATTTCTTGACTATTTTATCCTGGAGAGCTTTAGGTATGGTTAACAATGTGCCATGTACAGACAGGCATGCATGCACACCATAAAGATCTTAATTACATTTTCAGTTCAATGTCCTTCTTATTAATTATTCTAGTCACTTTAATTTATTCAGTCTTCATATTTTATACATTAAAATGAGTGAAAATGATAAGAAATAATAATGATTATATTTATTGACTGGACATTTGAGATTCATGTCTAAATACACTCAACTTGGGAAGATTTCACATTCTGTTTCGCTGTGGGCATTTGCCTGTTTCATCTTCTGCATTCTCCTAAACCCTCTCTCTCTGTCTGTGTCAAGGGGGGAGGCAAATTACTGCAAGTAGATTATGAAATATTGTTGTACATGCACGTAAAAATGTATGAGTACTGACGCATCTGTAATTTACTCATAAGTATGAGATTCCTATTAGAGATCTATATATCATATGAGCAAAATAATATCCATCCCGTACTATATTATTTTACTAACATGATGGCTGAATTTCAAATGCACTGCAAAGGTCATGGTTGCTGTTCTATTAGAGCCATTTAATCTCATTTGTCTCCCCATTACTAACCTCAACTTTATTAGTTGCTGCAACTACTGCTGACTTTGAACCGAGAAAGGGTTCCTCTAACTGATGTCATTTCAGGCTTTGAATTTACAAGTAAGTGACCCTGATTTAAAATTATTAGGGCCCCTGGGAAAGGAGCACATTAAAAGTTTGCAATGGTCCTCTGGTTTCCCATGAGGTGAAATTTTTAGATGGAAGAAAGATGGATCGTGTTTCACCTATGACATATTGCACACCTTTCCAAGCACTTGTATTCCCTCACCTCTTGCCCCTCTTCAAACTAGTGATCACCTCTACCTTTGAGAAAACTAGTAGCTAAAATGAAACAAAGCTACTTTATGAAAAGTCCCCAAGAAGCAATTTAACCTGCTTGACCATGTCCATCAATCTGTCACCTGGAGAGAAGCTGTTGACACCAGATGACCTCTCCTCCACCATCACGCTATGAAGTTATCACTTGAGTAAGGGCTTTCTTTTGATGCTATACAATTAAACTGAAGGAAGGAAGTCTTTTGCTAGTAGGGAAGCAACTGCAAAGACAGGCTAAACCCTATGGAAACACCTTCCCCTATCAGGCACACACATGTAAATTATCTTTAACCATAAGCAAATGGGTTCCCGTCGTTCAGCCCACATCACATATAAGATATTCCTAGGGCAGGAACTTTTTTTTTTTAATGAATGACACCCCTGTAGAGTTCATGCCATTGCATAAAATACTGCAGCCATTTGCATTTAATGGTGATACAAATACTGCTGTGAACACTGGGAACATCATTTACTGAGAGAAACAGGAGATAATGTAAATCTCCAAAAAAAAGGATTAAGGTAAAACATAGTTTCAACTCCAACAATTTCTCTATATTTTTTATTATTTCTAATAAAGAAGGCTATAGCTTTTGAGATTTTATCACTAACTTGAGAGGTGACCGTTTTCTGATGCTTATACATCACTCACTTAGCCATGAACTTGTAGTTACAATGCCACGTGCTTTATCAGTAGCTGGTGAGTTAATTAGGAGGAAGGGAAATGTTTTCTTAAAAAACTACCTTTTCTCTGGGAAAGATAATTTTATGTGTGTGTAATAAGAATCTAGTATACCTGGTGTGTTAGGTGCCTAATATATTGTAGGCACTTGGTAAATAATTCTGGGATAAATGAATGCCTACCAATTTATACGGTCATTATCCCTCCCCTCCCTGATTTAGTAATTTCAGGCTCAAGTAATTGTTACCAATGCTTTTGTGCAATGTGTGGCTTGTCTTTTGTCGTCATTTATAAGCTCCATAAGAACAGAGACTATTTACTGTTTTGTTTCTATAAATATATAACCGTACATTGTGTATATGGACCCTTAAACACGATGGCTTAGAGGAGATAGTGAATAACGTTTTTGTCCAGAAATCAAACCGAGACTTTCATATCATTATGGAATCGCATGCTCTTAGCATAAAGTTGTTGTATATAGGAGAAGTAAAGCTGCATTTTCTTTAGCCATTGATTTAGACTTGCCAGATGATATCCAGACATGCCTCACTCCTGGTTTGAGTTAACAGGTGAAATAATACAGTGTGTGTTTTGTTAAAATTTTATTAAATGACTCTCTTACAAAATTAAGCAAGAAAACAAAATGAAAGAAAGAAACAAAAACCATTAACCAAAAATCACCCACAAAACTACCAAACTGTTTTATCCTGGGTGATAAGGCACTCTTTGATTTTTTTTTTTCATGCATATTGATGTACTCTTTCCCCTGTTAACTGCTTCTGGTCCCTCTGGATCTCCAAGGCTGCATCTTCGGGGAATATCTCATCGCATCTCCATTATGTGTCATGTAGAGACTCTGTAGGTAAGACAACAGAGTCTGGCTAAAGGGTACGTTTGGTGTTATAGTCCATTACTTTACTGATTTTTTTTAAGTTTCTCTCATGTTCTAACGAGAATATTTTCCACTCAATCCTGAAGGATTCCAAAGCTTTTTACAAACCTCAGGGTAGAACACACATGGACTGATTCCCTAGGCTGGCGAACAGCAGGGTCCTTGGAAAGACCAAATGGAAAAATTGCTTTTCCGTGAACCCCAGGTGCAAGAGTTATGGAACCCCCTATCTAATGAAGGCCCTGGGGGAGTTCTGATGCAGTCACTGGGGTTGGACCCATCATTTTGGTGAATGCTAGGCTCTGGTCAAACACCTATGGCCCTTTCAAGGGTCAAGAAAGTTCATGGCAAAGAATTTGAGTCTCTTCAGGAGATGGTGGAAGTTTCTCCCAAGCCTGCCTTGGCCTCTATGACTCCACCTGAAAAATGGCCCAAAATGGACATAAAGGAATTTGGAGGGATGATGGTATCCATTCAGGACTTCCTCTGTAGGACACATATTCGAAGAGCCAATCCACCAGAGCTCCAGCTGTAGCTCTTGCTTGTTTTGTCTGCGTGAATTTGGGTAAGTCCCTTAGCTTCTCTGAGCCTTAGCTTTCAACTTTGTAGAATAGTTCTGAGCATTAAAGGAGACAGTATATGATGTATAAAGTGGAACTGATTAATGGCGGGCTCTCAATAAAAGTTGGCTTGTAGTTATATCATTGTCATCACTACTACTGTCGTGATGTCCAGACGTCAGGGCAGCAAAATGTGTCCTCCATATCCTAGCGTGGGGCCCAGCCTCTATTTGGTGCCTAATAGTTAAAAGTTGGATGCTTGTTGAGTAAGTGAATGTATGACTCCCTTGTCGTCTACCTGCCAAAGGGAACGCTTGATCAGCATAGGAGATAACTCACTGCTGTAACTTTGCTCTGAGCTCTTGCTCCTTCATCAATCCATGCTTTAAAGACTTCCTTGTGCAGAGGCAGTATAGAATGAGGCTCAAGAACTCAGGCTCTGTAGGTTCTCTCTGCTGAGCTCTTTAGTTGTCTGACAGGATGCCAGTCCGAGCATCATTTTCCTTATTGATAAAGATAGGCATCATCATCATAATGGTATAAACCTGCTAGGATGGTGAGAACAACAAAGTAAGATCATGAGAACGTGACACTAAGAATCCCCTGGAGAACTCTGAAAGCATTACTGATATCCAGACCCTCTCCCCAAAGTCTTGGATTCATTTGTTCAGGAGGCAAGGTCCCCTTAGGCATCTATAGTGTGAAAAGCCCTCCAAGCGATTCTAATTTAGAGCCTTTGCAAGTCATTAGTTAAGGGGTGGTAGGGTAGCTGTTGTTAAATCATCATAACGTTTTGTCTTTTCCTGATTATCCCTTTCTCTGTTGGTTTCTTTTTCACATTAATGGGAAAAGCAATTATGCACCTTTTTGGAGGTCTCACTATGTTTTCCTTTTGCTGGGGGTACCATTTCTGGGAAATATGACACCGAAAAACTTGGCAGTAAGTGAAAAGGTAAATATCTATAGAAATGGCTCTATAGATATTTTTCATATATCTATAGATATGGATCTATGTATTAAAATTTAGGAAATCGGTTATTTCTACTGCATTAAGCCACATTTTCATGCATACATAGCCCGCCATTTTATGGTAGTTGTTGTTAAATCATCCCTAATATTCTGTCTTTTCCTGATTATCCATTTGTCTATTTTTTTTTCATATTAATGGGAAAACCAACCATGTACTTTTTTGAAAGTTTCACTTTGTTTTCCTTTTGCTGGATGTATCATTTCTGGAAAATATGACAACAAAAAACTGCAATAAGTGAAAGGTAAATAAGTGGATATATATCCAGAGATGTGGATCAGAGTTATTTCTACTGCAATAGGCCACATTTGCATGCATGCATAGCACCCCGTTTTATGGGACAACCATTGCTCCTCATTCTGGGTCCAGCTTTGATTCCCTGTGGCCACTGCAGCCTCTGGCTCATCTCTGCAGCTTTGGTAGCTGTCTCAAGTACCATCTGCAATCTGTCAAGGAGGGCGTGGAGGTGTCCTGAGTAATTAGCAGGTGTCTTGGTTATCACCAAGGAGAGGACATCATGCCTGGCATGCATGGATGGCAGAAGGGTTACTGCAAAGGCAGTTGTAAGCTCAGGAATCCAATTCTTTTTCTAAGTTAGTGCTGAAAATGAGGCTGACTCAGAGATGGGGTATCAGAGATGGTGGTATCAGAGACAGGACAAGAGGGAAAAAATTGTGTTCTTATTTGAAAGCCACAGCCTGTGTGGAGAGGCCTGCTGTTCAATGCCGTTGGACAAGAGAGTAAAATCTCTGGGACCTCCATTTACTCTAGGAAGTGTTAGAGGGTGATAGGAAAGTAGTTTGTGCAGACTTCTGCGGCCTCTTCAGGTGGAATTATTGTTCTCTCCTCTAGTCTCTCAGAGTCTGTCCACAACCTCTGAATAGCCCTTATTACTTGGTAAGGCACTCAGCAAATGAGAAACTAAATGCGATTGTGAATGCTTTACATTATATGTAGTTCTTCTCTGTTAGATTCTAAGGCACTTAATAGCAGATGTCGTGAGTTACTTTGCTCAGGATATTCAGCACCAGGAAGGTACTAGGCACACATCCTTAGTACCCAGGAAGCATAGGGGAGTTGAAGATGCTTTGAAAGACCTGTTTGGCCCTTCAGGTAGACATGCATGGGCCCTGAAAAGCCCCAGAATTCTGATGCTCTCAGGAATCAGCAGGAGACTAGAAGCCATTGATTCTCAACCCTGGCTGGGTAGCAGGGCTCCTTGGAGAGTTTTAACCACTCTTGATGCCTAGATCCCAGAAGAGACCAATTTAAACCAGTGTTTGTGGGTTTGGAGCCAGGGTACTTAGAGTATTATAGTTCCTTGGGTGATTTGGGTTCAGGCAGGACTGAGGACCACAGCTCCATAATGAAAGAGGATGGCTGAGCTAAAAGTGGTGATAAGAAGTAGATGGAGGCAGGGCACAGTGGCTGATGCCTATAATCCCAGCACAGAGAGGCCGAGGCAGGTGGATTACGTGAGGTCAGGAGTTCAAGACCAGCCTGGCCAATGTGATGAAACCCCGTCTCTACTAAAAATACAAACATTAGCTGGGTGTGGTGGCAGGTGCTTGTAGTCCCAGCTATTTGGGAGGGAGGCTGAGGCAGGAGAATTGCTTGAACCTGGAAGGCGGAGGTTGCGGTGAGCTGAGATCACGCCATTGCCCTCCAGCCTGGGCAACAAGAGCAAAACTCAGTCTCAAAAAAAAAAAAATATATATATATATATATATATATATATATATATATATATATATGAAGTAGAAGAAAGGAGTGATATTACTGAAAGGAGAAATGAGACATAGAAGGAACTCGGGGGTTTTGTTATATCTTTAGCTCCATCAAACCTAACACCCTTCAAGCTAGACACTGTGCTTTTAGCATTTTTCATTGTTGACCTGTTTCATACTCACAGCGATCTTAAACAAAATGACTACCCTCTTTGTAGCAAAGGAAAGGAAGCTTATAAACCGATGAGGTAGGCTGCTGAACTCCAGACCTCCAGCATTTAGCCACGAAGCTGTGTTCCTTCAAAAAGACAAGGTAAATGTGAAGGAAGAAGGGAGTGAACTGGACAGAAGACAAAACAAAATTGGTAAATGCAAGGAAAGCTTACGGGCACTAAAGCAAAAACAAATGAGCAGCATTCATAGTTCTCGAAGGCCTCCAAGGTCTTACGATTAACTGAGAAGGTGCAAAGCAAACCCAGTCATCTCCAGCTTACAATGACAGGTCTGGGGTGGCTCACAGTAGTCCAGTGTCTTGCTCAAACTCACATAGTTAAGTCTCTGAGATAGTTTTTCTGTAAAGGCCAAAAGCTAAGTATGTTAGTCTTTGCTGACCACGTAGTCTCTGCCCCAACTATTCAAATCTGGTATTACAGCATGAAAGTGGCCACATGCAAACTAATAAATGTGGTTGTATTCCAATAAAATTTGATTTATGGACAGTGGAATTTGAATTTCATATAATTTTCATGTGTCATGCAATCTTATTTTTCTTTGGATTTTTCTCAACTTAAAAAAAATGTAAACAATGATTCTTAGCTCTTGGCTATATCAAAACAGACAGTGGGGCAGATTTGACCCTTAGGCTGTCATTTGCCAGCCCTGGTCCAAACTTTAAAGCAGGCAGAGGGTAAAAAGTTGGTGGGATTGTAAACTAGTTCAACCATTATGGAAAACAGTATGGCGATTCCTCAAGGATCTAGAACTAGAAATACCATATGACCCAGCCATCCCATTACTGGGTATATACCCAAAGGATTATAAATCATGCTACTATAAAGACACATGCACACGTATGTTTATTGCGGCACTATTCACAATAGCAAAGACTTGGAATCAACCCAAATGTCCATCAGTGACAGACTGGATTAAGAAAATGTGGCACATATACACCATGGAATACTATGCAGCCATCAAAAAGGATGAGTTCGTGTCCTTTGTAGGGACATGGATGCAGCTGGAAACCATCATTCTTAGCAAACTATCACAAGAACAGAAAACCAAACACCGCATGTTCTCACTCATAGGTGGGAACTGAACAATGAGATCACTTGGACTCGGGAAGGGGAACCTCACACACCGGGGCCTATCATGGGGAGGGGGGAGGGATTGCATTGGGAGTTATACGTGATGTAAATGACGAGTTGATGGGTGCTGACGAGTTGATGGGTGCAGCACTGCAACATGGCACAAGTATACATATGTAACAAACCTGCACGTTATGCACATGTACCCTAGAACTTAAAGTATAATAATAATAATAAATAAATAAATAAAATAAAAAAAGAAAATTGATACATGGCTGTTTGAGACATTTACCCCCAGTCCACCTTCCCACAGGAAGATCCATCCGGCCAAGAGTCCAACACTTTTCACTTTCCATAACTCAATCCTACCAAGCAGTTATTTGTAGAATCCATTTGCGGTTTTCAAACCAGAGCCTCTGGACTTCAAAGTGGGCCAGTCCCATTCTTTTTGCCTTGAAATGAGTATAATAAGCCCCCAGACACTTTGTTCTACCAATATTTATTGAATTACTAATAAAGGCTAGACTCTGCCCTGGGCACTAAGGGTGCAGTAGTTGTCTTAGTCTACTCTGGTTGCCATAGCAAAGTGCCATAGACAGGGTGGCTTAGACAACAGAAATCTTTTCTCTTGCAGATCTGGTTACTGGAAGTGAGATCAGGGTCCTAGGATGGTCTAATTATGCTGTAGTGTCTGTGGCTTATGGACAGCGGCCTTCTCCCTGTGTCTTCCCTTGGCGGAGAGAAAGAGAGGGGGAGAGGAAAGAAGTGGGTGTGGAGGGAAGATGTCTTTTCTTTCTTTTTCTTTGTTTTCTTTTCTTTAATTAATTAATTTATTTATTTATTGTTTAGACAGAGTCTTGCTCTGTCACTCAGGCTGGAGTGCAGTGCATGATCTTGGCTCACTGCGACCTCCGTCTCCCACGTTCAAGCGATTCTCCTGCCTCAGCCTCCCGAGTAGCTGGGATTACAGGCACCCACCACCACGCCTGGCTAATTTTTGTATTTTTAGTAGAGACGACACTTCGCCATGTTGGCCAGGCCGGTCTCAAACTTCTGACCTCAGGTGATCTGCCCGCCTCGGCCTCCCAGTGTTCTGGGATGACAGGCGTGAGCCACTATGCCTGGCCAGGTGGCTTTTCTGATAAGGACACTCATTTCATCAGGAGGGATTACCTTTGGTATAGTTTGGATATGTGTCCCCACTTAAATCTCATGTTGAAATATAACTCCCAGTGCTGGAGGTGGGGCCTGGTAGAGGTGTCTGGATCATGGGGATGGGTTCCTCATGGTTTGGTGCTGTCTTCATGACAGTGAGTGAGTTCTCAGGAGATCTGGTGGTTTTAAAGTGTGTGGCATCTTCCCCCACGCTCTGGCCCCCTCGCTCCTGCTTTCGTCACGTGATGCATCTGCTCTTCCGTCACTTTCCGCCATGATGAAAGTCCCCTGAGGCTTTGCTAGAAGCTGAGCAGATGCCTGCACCGTGTTTGCTGTAAAGCCAGTGGAACTCTGAGCCCATTAAACCTCTTTTCTTGATAAATCACTCAGCCTCAGGTATTTCTTTACAGCAATGCAAGAACAGAACAGCCTAATACACCTCATGCCCTCATCTAAATCTAATCACCTCCCCAAAGCCCCATCTCTGAACCACCATCACATCGGGGGTTAGGGTTTCCACGTATGAATTCGGAGGGCACATTCAGTTCATAACAATGGTATACAAAATAATGAGGTTTCTGTGATCATGAGCTTACATTCTTCATATTGACAATAAAAAAGTAAACAAAAACTAAGAATTGTTTTAGCTAATGATAAATGCTACAAAGGCAAAAAATAATAAAACACGTACTGAGTACAGAGAGAAACTGGGACAGGGATTATAACTTTGGAAATGGTTTTCAGAGAAGGCCTGTTTGAGCAGGTGACTTAGGACTGGGGATGAGTGGTGTGGAAGCACTCCTGGGGGGCGTTGGGGGGAGCCTGGAAGACTGAGCAATAGGGAGAGAGAAGATCAAGTTGAAAAGGGCCACTGAGACCAAAAAATCTCCCCAAAACAAAAGTAAGGATCAAAAGGGTGAGCCAGGGGAGTAGAGAGGAGGCCAGCATACTTGAAGAGACTCCAAGTGGGGGACAGTAACTCCTGCTACGAAGAGTCTGAGTGTTTCCTATTAAATGCAATGGGGAGCTGGGCACAGTGTGGCTGGTGCACTTTGGGAGGTCAAGGTGGACAAATCATTTGGGGTCAGCAGTTCAAGACCAGCCTGGCCAACATGGCAAAACCCTGTCTCAACTAAAATACAAAAAATTAGCCAGGTGTGGTGGTGTGCACCTGTAATCCCAGTTACTCAGTAGGCTGAGGCAAGAGAATCGCTTGAACCTGGTAGGTGGAGGTTGCAGTGAGCCAAGGTCGCACTACTGCACTCCAGCCTGGGTAACTGAATGAGACTCCATCTCGACCAAAAATTTTAAAAAATAATAAAATAAAATGGGAAGCCGGGCACGATGGCTCGTGCCTATAATCCCAACACTTTGGAAGGCCAAGGCGGGTAGATCACTTGAGGTCAGGAGTTGGAGACCAGCCTGGCCAATATGGCAAAACCCCGTCTTTACTAAAAATACAAAAAATTAGCTGGTTGTGATGATGCGTGTCTGTAGTCCCAGCTACTCGGGAGACTGAGGCAGGAGGATTTATTGAACCTGCGAGGCAGAGGCTGCAGTGAGCTGAGTTTGTGCCACTGCACTCCAGCCAGGGCAACAGAGTGAGACGCTGTCTCAAAAATAAATAAATTAATTAAACATTTAATGGGGAGATTTTGTTGAGTCAGAAGCACTTAATGGCAGGGACACCGTTCTGAGCAACAAACTGTTAGGCAATCTTGTCTTTGTGCAAACATCAGAGTGTACTCACACAAACCCACATGCTGTAGTCTACGACACATCTAGGCTAGGTGGTCTAGCTTATTGCACCTAGGCTGCAAACCTAGCATGTTAGTGTACTGAATATGATTAGCACTTGTAACATCATGGCCAGTATCCCTGCACCTCAATATAGCTAACCATAGAAAAGGTACTGTAAAAATACTGCATTAACGTCTTATGGGACCACCGTCCTATAGGCAGCCTGTAGTTGCTGAACTGAAATGTGATGAAGCTGTGTAGGACTGTGTTTGCATTTTCAAAATATTTTGGGTGCTATTCAGGGAACGGACAGTAGGGGGCAAAAGTGGAAGTGGAGAAACCAAGGAAGAGGCTGCTGAAGAAGTCCAGGCAGCCCTGGAGGACTCTCTCTCTCTCTTACTGGTTTTGGCTGCATGAGTTACTTGTTCTCTGGGAGAAGTAAGCAGGTCTTTCCTCTGCCCAAATTGCTGCTACTCAGGAGTGCCTGACACTCTTTTCCAAAGATGCCTTGCCATAATATGTTCTAATGAGGAGTTTGAATTGCCAATTGCCTCATTCTTTGCAGCTAATCAAGAACAGATTATGCCCTGGATGGTTTGCAGTTGGTGTCTTGTAATTATTGTAAGTTCTTTTACTTGAGCTTGTGTAACTGTGAGTCAATCCTGCCCATGTTTTATTTGGGAATTAGTACTCAAGCCTCCTTGGGCCTAGTCTTTTTCTCACCCAAAGGCAAAAGAATCGGTCTCAACCGGGCGTGGTGGCTCACACCTGTAATCACAGCACTTTGGGAGGCCGAGGTGGGCAGATCACGAAGTCAGGAGTTCGAGACCAGCCTGGCCAACATGGTGAAACCCCGTCTCTACTAAAAATACAAAAATTAGCTGAGTGTGGAGGTGCACACCCATAATCCCAGCTACTTAGGAGGCTGAGGCAGGACAACCGCTTGAACCCTGAAGGCAGAGGTTGCAGTGAGCTGAGATCACGCCACTGCACTCTAGCCTGGGCGACAGAGAAAGACTCCATCTCAAAAAAAAAAAAAAAAAAAAAAAAAGAATAGGCCTATGGGTCATGTTAACCCTCACTCCCCATGGTCCTTCGTCTTCCACTGAAAATATATGAAATAGTAAAGATGTTAAACCAGTGAGCAATTTCCAGTTATTCCGGAATATACAGCACTTTGGTGACTTGTTCCACATTTTCTTTTTCTCTTCTCAGTGCGTCCCGCTAGACGTAGACATACACACACACACACACACACACCCCTTTTAACCCATTTTAAATCTGTTTAGAAAAGCAACATATGATCATTTAAAAATATTGAGAAACACATGCAAGAGCAAAAATCACCCATTAGCTGCTCATCACCCCCAAATAATCACTGTTTAGAAACATTTTGGTATTTCTCTTTTTGGGATGTGTGTGTGTGTGTGTGTGTGTGTTTGCGTGTGTGTGTTGGCGGGGGAGAGAGAGAGGTAGACAGGAGAGAAAGCTTACACTATTCGACTCATAGTGAATTTTTGGAATTTATCCTATAATTTTTTACTTGGTATCAAAATGTGAACATTTTACCATGCCATGAATCATTTTGGGAAATTACATGTAATGATTCCATAGTGTTCTATTGTACCAAAAGTTATCACCTCTGTTCATGTTGAAGATGTTTTTTATCTTTCTCCTTACTATTATTATGAATAATGTCACAGAGAATTTTCTTATACTCAAGCCTTTGTTTACGTTTTTGAATATTTCCTTGGGCTGAATGCCAAAAAGTATTATTTCAGTGTCAGAAGATACGAGCATCTTTATGCTGCGTGAATCGATTTTATGCTGCTTTTTGAACTGATTGTACCCCTGCACACCCCATAACCATAGCCTATTAGCATGCTGTTTAACCTAGTCATTACCAACATTTTTTTTGGTATTATTACATACTTAATTAATTTGGTAGGTAAAAATCGCTATTGCCCTGTTTAGAGCTTCCCCTTTTTATCTTGTCTGTTTTGTAAAGCCAAGAGGAAACACATATCATGCTCGTACCAGGAGCATCAAACACTGTGGAAAGTAGATGCTACTGTCTTCATTTTACAAACTGAGAAACTAGTAATACTTCTTGTTCTGAGGTGCAGCTGAGATGGGAACCCAGTGTAGGCAATGCGAACCTTGAGTCTGAGCCTTAGCCAGGGCTCTATTCCGCCTCCAGGCAGGAGCAGGAACCTGAGAGGACCTTCTCAGCTAAGTGTGAAACAGGAAAGCAGTCTGATTGAAGTAATTCACACTAACATGTGAATGACCTGGAAGCATCTGTCTGGTTTTTATGAAAAACCAAACAGAATTATTTGTTATTTCAAATAAGCTTCTCCTTTGTGGATGGAAATTTAAGAAGTTTAAGGCAAGTAAAAACACCTAACAATGATAAGGGAAGATACCACTGGGCAGACCTCCTTCAATGCAGTGGTGGCTCACTGCTGGCCCGCAGACTAGAATCGTATTTATTCCTATGAGATAAAATAAGTCTTAAAATTCAGTGTTTAAAATGCTAAATAAGTTGCTGTTAGACAAACCTCTACTATTCTACCTTCTCTTTAAAAATGGAAACTCTAGAAACATTCACTATTGTTTATTTCAGTAATTGACTGCATCTGATTAAACCCACTGATGCTTGACTTTGCATCTGTTAGCTGGCTAGCTCTCTTCTTCCTTCCCTCTCAACTTTCCCCACTTTCTCCCTTTCTGAGCCAACTCTCTAAAACTTTTCTTTTCGATAAGAGCATTATATTTTAACGAAAATCCTTTTTATAATCGGGAATCCCCTTTCCATCATTGTTAGGAATGGAGACTTAGGGGTTATGGTGGGGCTGGGTGCTGAGTCATTTGGAAGACACACATGTGCAAGTTGGGGCCTGCGTCTTTATTAGCCCTGCTTAAATTGCTGGGTAATTTAAGCCTCCCTTATTTTGCTGCATTGCATCATAGTTCCAAAGGAGACCTGAAATAGAGTGTATCACATTGTGCACATTTTTGAAGGATCATGAGTGCAGCCTAAATATAAAATTCACGACCATATTCTTAGCGTACTTGTCCCCTAAATGGAGACGGGATGCACTTGAGCATTCTGTCCCATGTTTGCCTTTGTCTACACGTGTTTCCTAATGTTTGATCTCTGTCCTTTTTGTATGTGAGAATATTCACAGGTGTCTTCTTAGCTTCAAAAAGACGGGCCTGGGTTGCAACAACTGGATCTTTGTTATTTCTTGGGGGAAGCGCGTATCATACTCTCCCTAATACCTGCAATGATTTTTCTTCTGCATCTAAAAATGACCCTTTAAAACTTCAATGATGCTTTGGTGACCCATGGCCACTATTGTAATTTTTGCCAGTTTCTTTGTATCACTTGTTTTATCATGTATTAAATGTCTCATTGTTTTTTTTTAAGATACATGTATATTAGTACAATAACTAGAAGCTTGATGTTATGAGTTGAAGCATAGTTATGCAAGCAACTTAATACTAAACTTAGAAGATATGTGACCACCAACCAACACCGTCTGACGTGCCATTGATGGCTCAAATGCCAGATGTCAGGAAACAGGGATCTAAAAGAAAATATTTCATGGGGGTCGGGATAAAGTCGGTCCTGCTTCTAGAAAGCTGAAGTAGTTCTCCGTATCCATAGCTAACCGTCTCTTAGGCTCTTATTGTAAATATCTGGGTTTCACTCAGGAAAAAAAAAAATCTCAAAGCTATGGCCAAGGCAGAGGCTTGCTCACAACCCATCCCCTGTGCATATAAATTACTTGACATCCATGGGTGCCTCCGTCCTCCTGGAAATATCCCCTCAGGCTTGCTTTTCTGCAGTATCACCACCTATTCCCCTCTTGCTGCTCAGACCTCATTGAAGTCATCATACTGTTTTTGGGAATAGAGAAGGCCACTTTGTAGAGAGAGTGATAAGGACTTGTGGTCACATCTTCTTCATTCCCCATCGTTGGGGTTTGTAAGACTGCAAATGCTCCTGAAAACTTGATTTATAATGGTTGTGTAATGTTTAAATGTTAATAGATTACTCTTTGCTTAACCATTTCCCTATTTTATTTTATTTTTTTGAGAAAGAGTCTCGCTCTGTCACCCAGAGTGGAGTGCACTGGTATGACCTCAGCTCACTACAACCTCCGCCTCCCTGGCTCAAGTGATTCTCCTGCCTCAGCCTCCAGAGTAGCTGGGATTACAGGCGCCCACCACTACACCTGGCTAATTTTTGTATTTTTAGTAGAGATGGGGTTCCACCATGTTGGCCAGGCTGGGCTCGAATTCCTGACCTCGAGTGATCCACCTGCCTCAGTATCCAAAAAGGCTGGGATTACAGGCATCCGCTACCATGCCTGGCCCGTTTCCCTGTTTTAGACATGTATGTTGCTTCTTATTCTGCATCATTCATTCATTCATCATATATTTATAGGCAACTATCACTTGCCAGGTGGTAGAGAGCACAGGAAAGCAATGCTGAGCAGGCAGGGCTCCAGATCCCTCTTCTCCATCAATTGGTGAATTTTTACTTACATCTGAGATGGGTGGAGGGAGGGAAGGAGAGAAAGAAAGGAGAGATGGAGAGAGGAAGGGAGGAAACATACACAATTGAGATCTCCTGAAGCTCCTGAAGCCTCTCAGGAGCTTTCTCTTGCTTTGTATTCTTGTCACAGAACCAGTGACTCTTGTTTTCTTTTAAAATCCTCCCCTCTGCTCCCTCCCTCCCCTCCCTTCCTTCCTTCCCTCCTTCCCTCCCTTCCCTCCCTCCTTTCTTCCTTCCTTCCCTTATTTCTTCCTCCCTCCCCTCCTTCCTTCCTCCCTCACTTTCTTCCCTTCTTCCTTCCTTTTCTTTCCTTCCTTCCTTTTCTTTCCTTCCTTCCTTCATTCCTTCCTTCCTTTTCTTTCCCTCCCTCCCTCTCTCCCTTCCTTCCTTTTCTTTCCTTCACCTCCCTCCCTTCCTTCCTCCCTCCCTTCCCTTCCTCCTTTCCCCTTTCTTCCTTCCTCCCTCCCTCCCTCCTTCCCTCCCTTCCCTCCTTCCCTCCCTTCCCTCCTTCCTTCTTTTTCTCCTTCCTTCCTCCCTCCCTCCCTTCCTTCTTTCCTCCCTTTTGCTTTTTCTCATCCATGAGCCAGAATGTTATGCTCAGTTTTGGAAACAGCACTCTCTGCTGTGTCTTTGAGATGCTTGTTTCCTGCATGCTGTCCAGACCTCCTGTTGGACTGATATTCTGGATAATGGCCTGATGCCTTTCTTGTTTCTAACCTAAACAAGAATGATTTCATTTTAGATTCTCTCTGCTGCATCAAGGGTCCCTGGCATTTGATGATGACTTATGTGCAAATCCCAGCTTTAGCATATATAAGCTTAGTACCATAGACCAAGTGGGTTAACCTCTTTCTGTGGAAAAGTTGCAAACAAGATACTTATCTCCCAGGATTTTCATTTTTCAGTGGAAAAGTTGCAAACAAGATACTTATCTCCCAGGATTTTCCTGACAATGAATGAGAAAATGTAAAAGAAACTGCCTTTTCAATTGGGAAGCTCTATTTTGATGAATCGTGGACCTTATTTTTAAATACAGGATGTTTAGTAACTTTATCTAAATTCCCCATTCCTCAGAATACAATGGAGAAGATATTTGCCATGCCCATTTCATTCTGTTTTCCATAAACTTGTTTATTTTTCCAGGGTTGCGTTGGTTTGCCTTTCTCTCTTTCTCTCTGCTACTGCATAATTTCATTATCTGCCATACTTAAATGTATTATGTAATTCTCTCAGTATGTCGTTGTTTCTCTTTTTCTGTAGTATTACTGGTCTATAATACTTTTTATTAAATCCCCAAGGTTTGTTCCTGAACGGTGGTTGAAGGACCCTCCTTTCCACTAAGTAAAATACAGCACTTAGATATTTGAAATGACACAAAGTACTAGAGAAAACATAAGTGTGGAATTTTCCCACTGGCTTTATGAAATCCAGGAAGCCAACTGAGACATTTGTTTATGATGCCTTTGTCTATCCTGGAGATTTCTCTCTGCAGTCTTTCAAATGGCAGTCACAGCATCAACAAATTATATAAAATTAGCTGATGTTTATTGAGTGCTTACTATGTTCCAAGTAATGTTAGGAGCTACTTGCATTAGGTCATTTAATCCTCACAACAGACTCATCGAGGAGGTATGCTTTGTTATCCCCATTTTATGCTTGAGAGAACTGAAATTCAGAAAGTTTAACTGCTTTGCTCAGAGATACACCATAAGGAAGAGATGGAACTGTAAAGTACACACCCCTCACACACACACCACACACACAACTTTATGCAAGTTTAGCAAACTCAGTTTCCTTTTTAGCTTGGAGAATACATACATATGTTGGATGCCTGAGAGTTTGGGACTTCTCTGCTTTGTACTTGCTTCTGACACTAACCTTAAACTGATCATTTATCTCTGGAACTAGGTCTCCTTATGGGCCAAGTTTGAAGGGTTGAATGAGGTCATTAGTTTTTGTTTATTTGTTTATTTATTTGAGATAGAGCATTTTATTTTATTTTTTTGAGGCAGGGTCTCACCCTGTCACCCAGGCTGCAGTGCAGTGACATAATCTCAGCTCACTGCAATCTCCACCTTCCAGGTTTGGGTGATTCTCATGGCTCAGCCTCCTGAGTATCTGGAATTACAGGTGTGTGCCACCACACCTGGCTAATTTTTGTATTTCTAGTAGAGACTGGGTTTTGCCATGTTGGCCAGGCTGTCTCAAACTCTTGGCTTGAAGTGATCTGCCTGCCTTGGCCTCCCAGAGTGATAGAATTACAGGTGTGAGCCACTGCACCTGCCCAAGAGCATTAGCTGCTAATTGACCTCATGACGTTCAAGAATCTGAGCAGGTGGTCAGGGGGTGGTGGAGAGGACAGGAAGGCAGTGCTGAGCAGGCAGGGCTCTGGATCCCTCTTCTCCATCAATCTGTGAACTTTTGCTTATATCTGAGAGGGATGGAGAGAGAAAGAGAAAAAGAAGGGGGAGAGGGAGAGAGGAAGGGAGGAAACAGACAATTGAGATCACATGCTACACTACTAACTCATTCAAAAATAGCATTGTGCCATGCTATTTCCCATGTATGCCATTAGATATTCCATGAAAACTTCATTTCTAATGGTTATATAATATTCAAATGTGTTAATAGATTACCCTCTGCTTAACCATTTGCTTATTTTAGACATGTGTGTTGCTTCTGATGCTTCATCATTCATTCATTTATCAAATATGTATCAGCAGTGATCACTTGCCAGGCATTACCATACATAGATTTTCTTATACATAAATTTTTGACATACCTACATACATATGCTTCCATAACTATGTAGAATTTGGTATTTTTGCTCTTGTTGCTAATTGCTGGACTTCTTTAGTGAAAGATAACCTGTTCTGGAAAGGCTGCTAATTTGGATGATAGGTTGGGTTGAAATCTGTGCAAATGATGAGCTTATCTGATGCAGGGAACATAATTGGAGTTCTGGACACACTCTCTCCTGGGATTATAGTTATGAGATTAATAGGCATTGTTTTGATGGTGTATGCCACAAGCATCAAAATATCCACTTCGTGATCTACAGCCTCAAAGATATCATCTACAAGGTATAGCTTTACATGTTGCCTAGTTTGGAGGTAGACGAGGCTGTAGAGAATGTCCACTCCAGCCTGTGCAGAAGGATCTGAGAGGCAGCCCCAGGGGTTGCTGTAAGCCTTGGTATTGCTGACCCTCCCCCTTAGAAATAATCTACAAACAACAACAACAACAACAAAATGTGTCATCATATAAACTGAAGATAGCTGAGATTATACACTGCCTAAATTTCATTCAGAAAAGCATGATACAGATCATTTCTAGTTGTAAAGACAATAAAGAAACTCCCAAACATACATCCTTATTCATAAATGGAAATGAGACAAATCAGGTTTGTAGATTTAAAGAGACCCTGCAAGGTGGCGATTCTGAAGTACCCCTTGGAGGGACCATGCCAAGTCTGAAGTGAAGCTGCAGAGTGAAGCAGTATCCAGGGACTGAGCTATTTCTGGCTGCAGCCTTTGTGTCATGAAATGGTGATACTTTCTCCACGCCCCCTAATGTTCCTCTCCTCCCTGATGGCTCTATGAGTTTGAGTGATGTTAGTCTGTTTGGAGGCAGCTAGGTTTGTTTGTGTCTTAGGACAGATGTCCAGAAAAAACAAGGCTAGACCCTGAAGAGCCTGGGCATCCATTAGGACGACGAAAGACTCTGTGGATAGAAAATGCCATTAGTTTTTCTTCCTTCCTCTATATTCTGTCTTTTCATCTCCTTCCCTGATAGCAGGCAAAGAATAGGGAAATCTAAGTAGGAGGCTTCTATCCTTGACTGATTCTTTTTTTTTTTTTTTTTTTTTAATTTTTCTGCCTCCTAGGGGATCACTTAATTCATTTTATGCCTCTGGAAAAGACCAGAATTTCCTAACTCCTCCAAATTCCTGGGCAGGTTACCTCTCCCAACCTCAGTTCATCATTATTCTGCATTGAGTTATGTAATGATTTGATCGTGTTGAGGAGTAATTCACCTTTGTTCCCACCTATGTTAAGACTGATTACAAATCCTCATAAAATACTCATTATGCTACCAAAAATGTTCTTTAGAATAGTCTGTTAGAAAGGAGGTAATGCTGCTGCTCAGAAGTGTGGGCTTCTGTCTAATTATGTGTAAATTATCTGAGTGGAATCTCAAATGTTTAGTGATAAACAGTTTGATGTGTCCCAGCAAAGTATCTAGTTTGTGAGGCAATATAATCAAAAGCAGCTTGTGTGCAGCAAATCGTAGATGGTATAATTTTGCATCTTTTTCAAGTTATTCTTATTGAAAGAAATGGGAATGTGTCTGCAGCCCTTTAAGAATAGCAAATGTTGTATTCTGCATTTTTTAAAGAAAGATAATTGATCCTTTGACTATACTGCTGTTCTGTTCTCAGAAGAAACATTAAAAAGTTGGATTTCTTAAGAAATGCAATTAACCGACTTTTATTTAATGATTTTTTTTCCACGTTATTCATCCTGGAGGAATGGTATCTGTTGGTTATTAACAAAGATGAGGATAGATTTTCAGAAGCAAAATATCATGATATTCTACTGCAATGCATCTGTGGTTACTCAGGGAAGATCCAGTGTGGTTTCTATGCAGATATCTCTCCTTCTTTCGGAAACCTTTCCTGAATTGCCTGCCCCCATCTCCCACCCACCTCCAGGTGGGATGTTGTACATTCTCTGTGCCACCAGAAGAAAGTTATTCTAACAATCAACGTGAATAGGACACCATTTAATTGGGATGAAGCCACAATCGTCAGTGTAGCTAGTGGTAATTTAACCTAGATGTTCATAATCTAGGATCCTAAACTAGATGTCTAATAATCTAGATGTTCATAAAATACAGGTATTTAAGTCTGAAAGCTGAAACTTCTTAGCCTTGGTGGTAGGGTTCCTTAAAGGCCCAAGAAGCTTGAGAGGAGTCTACCAGGGCAGATACCCATCCAAAAGACATAGCCAAGGACTTCTATAGGCAAAGAATGGTCAAGATATTTATTTAGCATAGCACAAGGAAGTTTAGTCCAGTATAGAAAACATAGGAATATCAGTTAAAATGAAATTAGTATACTAGTTAACGTAAGAATTCCCACCTCAGTGTTTGAGAACACTTTGCAGCTCTTCTAGAGACATTCTTATTACAGAAGATGACTAACTCGAGAAGAAAAAGGGTATGAAAGTCTAGTAGAAGAAAATGAAAGGCAAAAATATAATACTAATACGTTAATATTTTAATGAAAAGAGGCAAGAATTCTATGTCAGCTCCTTATTGCTGGTCGATGCAGAATAATGCTAGCATTACCTGTCATTCAGTTGATTCCGTAGGCAGCTAAATTGGTTGCTTAATTAATCCATAGTGGTGTTTGGCTCTGTTTTGGTTTACAAAATTGTAAGGTAAATTCTGTGCACATGGTTTTAACTTGGAGACGGTTGATACGGTCATACTTGGTATATGCATTCAATGAATTGCCCAGTTGCAAATGTGTGCCTATTTACCTACCCCTTGATTGAATTGCAAGTATACCAGCTAATTAGATACATGTTCTATAATGTTTAAAGAGAGATCAGACCTCTGTCAGCATCTCTAGATGGTGAAGTCTTAAATTTACCCAAGATCAAAATATCTACATAAAGATTTCTATGTATATCTGACATTTGCAAGCCAGAGGGTGTTGGATATTTTGAAGGCCAACCATTTAGATGATTGACTAAATGTATTTCTTTACATCGTATAGATCTGTCCAATATTACCAGCATATCCTTTTGAGAAATTGTATTCATCCTTTTAGAGTTCATTAAAATTGATCATGACTGTCTGTGGAATGCATTTCTTTCCTATTGACTTCTGTTTGTATCCTTTACTATCCTGCATTCTCTATAACCAGTCTTTTTGCAAGTCTGCAATTCATGTCAAAAAGTCTAAAGGAATTTTATTTTTATTTCATTTTCAGTGAAAACATATTACAAATTGCCAACTCATGATGTATTCAGTTTGAACTTAAAATATCATTTGTTTAAAAAATGCAATAAAACCTGAAATGTACACTGATATTCATTCTGAAGATTAAAGCTGCCAACGAATTATGGAGCTGGGCCAAGGCTGTCTTGTTCTCAGCCTAAATTTATCTTGTCGAAAGGGAATTATTCTGACCGGGTCTAGAGAGTGAAGATGGTTAAAATTTGATTGTTCGATTGCTTTCTTCTGGCTTTTTTTTTTTCTTAAAAAATATTTGATTATAGTTCTCTTAAGACCTGGATTTTAAAATGTAAAGACTGATGAGGGATGGATAAGAAGTCCTATTTTATCTGATTCTAAAAGTGACATAGGTTTCTGGAGACTCTTGGTTTTTTTAAATATATTTTTTTCTCTCCTTTTCTTTCTTTCTTTTTTTAAAAATACGGATCTTTGGCCATGGGGGACCCCATGCTGAGTGTCTACCCTCTCTGACTTACACAGAGGAAGCTTCAGTGTAATAGAAATAAATGCTGCATTTTCTCTGTTTATAACATGTCACTTGGGCAAAGTGGTACCAGCATCTCTTTGGTAAAGCTGAAATGCGGATTTCTCAGAAATGTCTTGTTTTCAGTTAATGATATTTTCTGCTTTTCACCAGGTGGTCTCTTTGGGGGTTTACTCTCGAATTCATTTCTCTGTGCGTAAGCCAGGCTTTCTGTTACTCATTTATTCAGCAGGCATTTACTGAGTCCTCACCACACTCGGGCCTGAGCATAGCGTCCAGGTTGCAGTGGCCACAGAATCCAGCCCCGTCCTATTGGTGCTTGCTGGTTTTGGGATAAAGGGACAGGCCGATACTATGTTATAGCCAGGGCCACATTAGACATCAAAATAAAATGTGATGGGAATAGAGAGGAGGGATGGCCTGGCATGGAGGTGAGCTGGGGGCATCAGGCTATCTGTGGTCACATCATGCTCTGAACTAGTAGACCAGGCATAATGTGCGACGTAAGCTGGCCCTGATGTTACCTGACCTGAATGAGTGCTTCTCTGGGAAGAGGTGAGTTCCTCTTTCTCTTATGTGAAATCCCACAAGGAAAGGCAACTTCCAGAAATGGCCAAGCTTTCTATCCCTGAGGAACCAGCCCTCAAGGACTCATGAGGGCTGAAAGGGAAATTGATCACTGGCTCATTATGGTCCTGATCAGGTATGAGCTTTGAGAACACAGTGGGCCTGGTAAAAACATGGCAGCCCAGGTGGCCACATCAGCAGATGTTGCATTCACTGACTCCAGGCCTGGTGCCACATCAACTGCTCTGAGGGTGTTTGGTTCCCTCTACAACTGGATCTGTATTCAAAACAGATTGTGCCTGCTATGGAAAGAGAGCCAGCTTCTGAATCCTGGCTCTGAGTTTGACTTCACTGACCACAGAGTTTTGGTAATTTTGCAAACGCAAAGGAAAACATGATATACACCTTGACTGAATTCAGTTGTTCTCCTCATCCATCCAGCCTTGGCTTCATTGCAAAATGAGTAAACCTGTGTTTCAGAGGACTTAGGTAACTTCCCCAGCTTCACTTAGATCTGGGTGTTCTGCCTTCCAGAATAGAGACCTTCTTCTCCCTCCACAGATCCTAAGACTATTAAGAGTAGGTCATCCCCAAACTGTTGGTTAAGAAAGACCTGCACAGTATCTGCACAATGTCCAAGGGATCCCCAGGGTCACCTCACCTTTGTCCAAAGAGAGTAATAAGGTGCTGGTAGCTAAGAGGTAGGCCCATGTGCCTTTGCCATTGGATCCTGTGACAGGGAGTCCACGTGGAGATCATCATGCAATAAAGGCCACTATGGCTATAGTCCAGGGACAAGCTTGAGTGACATCTCAGTGGGGCAGCTACTTTCAGAGAACCCTTTCCACATAAGAACAGAGTGGCTGGAGCAGTCAGCCGGCATCCTAGCGCATATTTCTCAACAGGGGCCCTGCTGACGTTTTTGACAAGATTGATTGTTCATCGATACGTGTTTTATCCATTGTAGAATGTTTGGCAAAATCCCTGGTCTCTCCCCACTAGACACCAGTAACACCCTTTCGTCCTGGAGTCACAACATGGTCTAATATCTCCTGGGGTGCAAAATCGCCCTCTGCTTGAGAACCACTACCCTATGGCCATATTTGTACTCACTAAAGAAAGAGTACGTAATGGCAGTTACTCTGGGCCTCTTGAATCAGTTGCCTGTGATTTTTTTTGCTTTCCTTTTTTCTTTCTTTCTTTTCTTTTGTTTTATTTTATTTTATTATTATTATTATTGTTATTTATTTATTTTTATTTTTTGAGACAGGGTGAGTCTCCTTCACCCAGGCTGAAGTGCAGTGGCATGATCTTGGCTCACTGCAACCTCCGCCTCCTGGATTCAAGCAATTCTCCTGCCTCAGCCTCCTGAATAGCTGGGATTACAGGTGTGTGTCACCATGCCTGGCTAATTTTTATATTGTTAGTAGAGATGGAGTTTCACTGTGTTGGCCAAGCTGGTCTCAAACTCCTGACCTTAAGTGATCTGACTGTCCCAGCCTCCCAAAGTATTGGGACTACAGGTGTGAGCCACCGCACCCAGCGCGATTGCATGTGTATTTAATGAGCTTCTGCTTAGGGGGTAGTTTAGCATACACTTGGAGGCAGATGGACTGCTTCCCTTATTGTGTGAGAGCCAGGTGACTTTGCACAAAACACTTGCCTGCTTTGTACTTTAGTCTTTTCTTCTATGAAACACAGATAGTTCTAACACTGTATATCTCTCCCAAGTTTGTAGTGAAAAAGGATTGCACACATACACACACAGAGAGACCATTATGTATGTGTTAACTACTATTCTTATTACCATTTTCTGGGCATGATATCTGGTGTTGGAAGAGAGAGAAAATACACAACATGTTCTTTTCTTCATGGGGTTTCTAGTCTAGATGAGAAGAGAGTGTCCAGACACTGAGAGCAATATGCAAATCAGTCATCATAAACGGAGTGACTGTCAGGAGAGAGTCTATTGAGGGAAACATGGGTTATTTATAGTTTGCTTAAGTTTGAATCCAGGAGACAATCTTGACCTCCTCTCTGCAGACCAAGATAATCTTTCTTTCTCTCTTTTCCTCCCTCCCTTCCTTTCTTTTCTTTTCCTTTTATTTTTCTTTTCTTTTCCTAGAAAAGGTCTTGCTCTGTCACGCAGGCTGGACAGGAGGTCAGTGGCACAATTATAGCTCACTGCAACCTTTACCTCCTGGGCTCCAGCAATCCTCCCACCTTAGCCTCCAGAATAGCTGGGACCACAGGCACGTGCCATCACGCCTGGCTAATTTTTTGTAGAGACAGGGTTTCTCTTTGTTGCCCAAGCTGGTCTCAAACTCCTGACCTCAGGTGATCCACCTACCTCAGCCTCCCAAACTGCTGGGATTACAGGTGCGAGCCACCGCACCTAGCTGACTAAAGCGATTTCTAAAAAGGGGGGACAGAATCCACCACTCACCGCCCGAAACCCATTTTCTTTCCAGCATTTGCTCAGGCTACCAGTCAGAGGAACAAGTAAATGGTGTTTGCAAAGGGGATTTCATTTATTCCTGGATTCCACAGATATTTGCTCACCCCCAACTCATTGCAAGGCACAGGGTCTTAGGAATTCTTTAATTGCAAGGAACAGAAACTCATCCTGTATAAAGATATATCATTATAAGAATTGAAAGGTATTTCACAAAACTCAGTTGCATGAAATATGGGGAAATATATGGATATTAAAAGTTATCAAGCAGACTTTCTGCTGCCTTTTGCTCTTGCACCCTCTCCCTGGAGCCTTCTGCTCTCTTGTCTCTGGTTGATTAAGCATTTTTTTCCTGTTATCGTTCTTTTTTAAAAATATATTTCTATATGTTATTGGGGAACAGGTGGTGTTTGATTACATGAGTAAGTTCTTCAGTGGTGATTTGTGAGATCTGGGTGCACCCATCACCTAAGAGTACACACTGCACCCAATTTATAGTCCTTTACCCCTCACCTCCTTCCCACCTTTTCTCCCTGAGTCCCCAGAGTCCACTGTGTCATTCTTATGCCTTTGCATTCTCATACCTTAGCTCCCACTTATGAGTGAGAACATACGATGTTTGGTTTTCCATTCCTGAGTTACTTCACTTAGAATAATAGTCTCCAATCTCATCCAGGTTGCTGCAAATGCCATTAATTCATTACTTTTTTATGGTTGAATAGTCCATCGTGTGTGTGTGTGTGTGTGTGCGCGTGTGAGCACGTGTGCGTGTGTGTGTATCTCACAGTTTCTTCAATGCACTCATTGATTGATGGGCATTTGGGTTGGTTCCACATTTTTACAATTGTGAATTGTGCTGCTATAAACATGCGTGTGCAAGTATCTTTTTTGTATAATGACTTCTTTTCCTCTGGGTAAATACCCAGTAGTGGGATTGCTGGATCAAATGGTAGTTCTACTTTTAGTTCTTTAAGGAATCTCCACATGGTTTTCCATAGTGGTTGATCAAGCATTTTGACTTTGTATACCTCTCTCTGCTTATCTCTCTCTTTTCATTCATCCCCTAGTGCTTGGTTCAGCTTTCAGTTTTCCATGGCCTTCCTGCCTGGTCCCCTAGTCCACCTCCGCAGTCTCTATACTCCAATCCAGCATTCCTGGGAGGGAGAAGATCTCATTGAACCAACATGGATCAGTGTCCACCATGAGTTCCCACAGCTGGAAAAGTTTAGGGGAGCTCACTAGGCAGATAATGGTGCCTCCTCCATGGTGGAAGGGAGTATGAATTTGCTAAGAAAGTGGTATGGTTGGAGGAAAATGGTTGGCACTTCCATAACAGCTCCCCTCCATGTTGGCCAGTGAAACACCCTTGACGTTCTGTATCTCCATCCCCCAGATCGCCTCTCCCTAAACACCACTCAGCCTCACCCTCCACAGAAGTTGTATCCTTACTCAGTTTTCCTTAATTGGCATCTTCCAAAATAAGACTCTCATATTGTTGCTTCCTAGGGTCACCCAGAGCTTGCCAGAAGTGAGAAAGGATCTCTTCTGGACTTGATCTGGATCATCTCATCAGATCATTGCATCAAAGTCAGGTTTACTGAGGCATAATTTACACACAGTAAAATGTACCCTTTTTTGCACACAGTTCTTCAAGTTTCAGTAAGTGCATGCAGTGATGTAACAATCACCAGCGTCTGCATGATTTGGAGCATATTCATCATTCCAAAAACTTTCCTAGGGCCTGGTTATAGTTAGTCCCCAACTCTAGATCCTGAGAATTGCCAATCTCTTTTCTGTCCCTATAGTATTGGTGTCTCCAGAATGTCTTACAAATGGAATCAGAAGTAGGTAGCCTTTAGGCCTGACTTCTCTCTATGTAATGGATTTGAGATTCGTCCAGGTAGTTGCATCTATCAATAGTTCTTTCTTCCCTTTTGTTGCTGAGTAGCATTCTACAGCATGGATGCACCACAGTTTATTCACTAGTAGAAGGGCAGTTGGGTTGTTTCCAGGTTTTGCTGATTATGAAAAAGTTGCTGTAAGCATTTATGTACAGGTAATTCTGTATAATAATTCTTGGTTCTCCTGGGTAAATTCCTAGGAGTGGTGTTGCTGGATTGAGAAGTATGTTTATGTTTAACTTTATTCATTCATTCATTTAAGATACAGACTCCTGCTCTGTATCCCAGGCTGGAGTGCATGGGCACTATCACAGCTCACTGCAGCCTTGAAATCTTGGGCTCAAGCGATACTCCCACCTCAGCCTCCTGAGTAGCTGGGACTACAGACACTCGCCACCACGCCTAGTTAATTTTTTAACTTCTTGTAGAGATGAGGTCCTGCTATATTGCCCAGATTGATCTCAATCTCTTGGACTCAAGCAGTCCTCCCACCTCAGCCTCCCAAAGTGCTGGGATGACAGGCATGAGCCCCCACCCCTGGCCCTTTTAAACTCATAAAGATGTTTTTTAAGGGAGGCTGAGGACAGAATAGTATTTTGGGTGTTTAATCCTGGATCTGATACTTCCTAGTTCTGCGACCTCACAGTTTCTCTGTGCCTTACTGGATTGCAGCAGAATCAATGGCAAAATAATAACTCCTGCACAAGTTCAGGGCGGTCACTGGCTGGGTGTTAGAGCTTTAAGATGGCCCCTCATCTTTTGGCCACTGCCTTCTTGTACTGAATGTTCCTTCTCTATTGCCTGAGCACGCACACCATTTCTTACATCCCTGCCACACACAGTTTCCTTTTCTGGAACATTTTCCCACCCACCTTTCTCCTCGCCAACGCCTCATCCCTCAGTTGCCCAATGAAATGCCGCCTCTTCAGAAAAGCCTTCCCTCACCCTCAGTCTCAATCCAGCCCTTTGCTATCTATAGATTCCTTACTTTTTTCTTTTCTTTTTTTTTTTTTTTTTTTTTTTTTTTTTTAGCAACCTGTTCTTTTTCTTTATAGCATTTACCACAATGGGCCTCAGAAAATTAACTGTATAACTTGATTTTTAATTGGAATTTTTATTGAGATAATTGCAGATTCACATGCAGCTGTAAGGAATAATACAGAGAGTTCCAATGTACCCTTTACACACTTTTCCCCAGTGGTAACATTTGGCAAAATTAAAGTACAGTGATCACATCTAGGATATTGATGTTGGTACAACCCACTGATTTTATTCAAATTTCCCCAATTTTACATGCATTAATGTGTGTGTGTGTGTGTGTGTGTGTGTGTGTGTGTGTGTGTGGAGTGGTGGTAGTTGTATTTGTTTTTCTACAATTTTATCGCACATGTAGGTTTGTGCATCCAACACCACAGTCAGGATAACAAACATTTCCATCACCACTGGATCCCTTCTGTTTTTCTTTTTACAATCACCTCTGCCCCCACTACCAATTCCTAATTTCTGGCAAACACTAATCTCTCCATTTAAAAGCTTGGACATTTCAATAAACGGACCCATATAGTACCTGACTTTTAGGGGTTGACGTTTTTTGATCAGCATAATTTTCTGGAGACTCATTGGAGCTGCTGTGTGTATAAACACCTTATTCCTTTTCATTGCTGTATAGTATTCCATGGTATGTATGTACCACAATTTGTTTAACCATTCATCTATTAATGGATATCTGGACTAATTCCTGATTTTAGCTCTTATAAATAAAACTATTACAAATCTTCAAGTGCAGATTTTTGTATGAACACAAGATTCCGTTTCTCTGAGATAAGGGCTCAAGAATGAACATGCTGGGACATGAGTTTTATAAGAAACTAATTGATTTTTAAAGTGTGTCTCTGCTGATAGACTTTAAGTTCCCTCCGGGTAAGTAGACTGAGTTTTGTTTGTTTGTCTGCTTGTTTGTATCTTTAATCAGTGTACTGGGAGCGCTATACAATTCTTAGAACATAATTTACCACTCTATAAATACTTATAGATGATTTAAATAAGGAACGAATGAGTGAATGCATGAGTACCAATGCTGGCATAGGGATTAAATGAAATAATGTATGTAAATCATGTTCAGAATGATTTACATGGAGTAAGTTCTAATAGGTAAACAGTTTTAGCACCATCGCCATTATAAGATATGATTTTGGTTGCGGGTGACATGAGGAAACTTTCACATCCTTCCATCTTCAGCATCGTATAAACATCACGTGGTTTCACAGGATTCCAAGGGTCTGGGTTCTTGCCACTTTATTTCTTTAAATAAAAGCCTATCTTGTGAAAATGCTCAAAAGTGTCAGAGTGGGAAGTTGGGTTTCTTTTCTTCTCTTTTCTTTCTTTCTTATTTATTTATTTTTTGAGATGGAGTCTTGCTCTGTTGCCAGGCTGGAGTGCAGTGCCATCTCAGCTCACTGCAGCCTCCGTCTCCCGGGTTCAAGTAATTGTCCCCGCCTCAGCCTCCTGAATAGCTGGGATTTCAGGCGCCCACCACCATGCCTGGCTAATTTTCGTGGGTTTTTTTTCCTTTTTTTCTTTTCTTTTCTTTTTTTTCTTTTCTGTTTTTTTTTTTTTTTTTTTTTTTTTTGAGAAGGGGTCTCACTCTGTCACCCAGGCTGGAGTACAGTAGAATGATCTCGGCTCACTGCAAGCTCCACCTCCCGGGTTCATGCCATTCTCCCACCTTAGCCTCCTGAGTAGCTGGGACTACAGGTGCCCACCACTATACCTGGCTAATTTTGTTTTTGTATTTTTAGTAGAGATGGGGTTTAGCCACGTTGGCCAGGCTGGTCTTGAACGCCTGACCTCAGGTAGATGATCTACCTGCCTCAGTCTCCCAACGTGCTGGGATTACAGGCGTGAGTTACCATGCCTGGCCCTGCATTTCATACTTTAAAGAAGACACTGCTTAAATAGGTCAGGGTGAAGCTACATAACCACTTTCCTCGTTGAACACGAGTGCAGGCAATGCATGATAGAAACTTTGGGAGCGTAAGGATGTGTGGCACAAAAGAGGTTAAGTTTGTTCCAGGATCCTCATGGTCCCAGAATGTGACATAAATATAGGTGAAGCCAATGGAGTTAGCACAGTACTTAATAGAGAGAGAAAATTAGTGATTCTCATTTGCCCGAGGAAAGTACAGGTCTTCATAATGTCTTGATCTATGTACAAAGAGCTGGTAAAGACAAGCAGTCTTCATAATAAGAATAGAAATGTGGTTTTCCCGACAAAGACGCCACCAGAATGAGGAGCTGTCACACAGGACCTGGAGAGACAAGTAAGAAACTTCTTTGGTGACTATAATTAGGATTCCATGGAGAGCAGCAGTGTGCAGGAACTATGCCAGGGTGCTCTCTTTCTCTTTCTAGAATCACCATCAAACTCGCTCTAAAGGGCCAGGACAGCGAGCAGGTGCAAGCTGGTCCTTGGTGGACCAAGTCCTCTAAAGGGCCAGGACAGCGAGCAGGTGCAAGCTGATCCTTGGTGGACCAAGTCCTCTAAAGGGTCAGGACAGCGAGCAGGTGCAAGCTGGTTCTTGGTGGACCAAGTCCTCTAAAGGGCCAGGACAGCAAGCAGGTGCAAGCTGGTCCTTGGTGGACCAAGTCCTCTAAAGGGCTAGGATAGCGAGCAGGTGCAAGCTGATCCTTGGTGGACCAAGTCCTCGCAAGCTGGTCCTTGGTGGACCAAGTCCTCTAAAGGGTCAGGACAGCGAGCAGGTGCAAGCTGATCCTTGGTGGACCAAGTCCTCTAAAGGGCCAGGACAGCGAGCAGGTGCAAGCTGGTCCTTGGTGGACCAAGTCCTCTAAAGGGCCAGGACAGCGAGCAGGTGCAAGCTGGTCCTTGGTGGACCAAGTCCTCTAAAGGGCCAGGACAGCGAGCAGGTGCAAGCTGGTCCTTGGTGGACCAAGTCCTCTAAAGGGCCAGGACAGCGAGCAGGTGCAAGCTGGTCCTTGGTGGACCAAGTCCTCTAAAGGGCCAGGACAGCGAGCAGGTGCAAGCTGGTCCTTGGTGGACCAAGTCCTCTAAAGGGCCAGGACAGCGAGCAGGTGCAAGCTGATCCTTGGTGGACCAAGTCCTTGTTCCCCACAGGCCATGGTGAGGCTCTGACCTGGGGTATAATAGGCAAGAACTGTTTTCAGTCTGTGACTTGGGCTACTTAAATGGAAGAAGAGAAAACCTTTTATTTTTCCTTATAATGAAAGTACTTCATGTTCATTATTAAAAACTTGGATTGACTGACAATTTTTAAAAATGATAAAAGTCACCTCTCATTCCAACACCACATTCGAGTGTTTCCTCAAAGCTTTGGAAATATCTATGTAGATCTATAGGTTTAGATTTAGAAAGAGATAAATTTACAAGTGGAGAATACAAATTATTTTATGATAGAGTTTACATATATGGGGTATTACCCTATAAGTATGGATTTGCATATTACCTTCCCCCACCCATTTCATATGCATTTTTCTGCTTCTTAAGCTGTTTTCCCCTATGTATATTTTCAAAATACACATAGTTTATGAGGATGTAGCCCAGTGAAATGAGTGGTAGACTAGTTGTATGTATGGCTGTTGAACGAAAAATCTAAACCAATCCCGTGTGTATATGCTGGCCGAGATCTGTTTTCTTCAAGTTCTGTGGAAGAAAAGGAGCAGAACAGTAACTAAACAGAACAGTAACTAAAGGGTCTCCTTTAGACAGTGGATCAAGGCCTGAGCTTTTTCTACCTTCACCATGGTTTCTATATAACAGGGAAATCCTAGGGTGGTTTAAGATACCCACAAGCGCCCTGGGGAGGCGACACCTACCTGAACCATAGTTTGGGATCCTGTAATTCAATTTAATTTCTGGAGAAAGAACCCACTCTCAGAGAACTCGCACACCAATTGTTCAACTTTCAGACGTTCTACTTCGAAATCCATTTTAAGGAATGCCTCATGCAATAAAGTAGAATGTGAGAAAATCACACTCACCTGAGTTAGGGCCTCAGGGTATACATTTAAATAAGCTACTTATTCTTCTTCACCCTCAGCTTCCTCAACTGTGAAATGGGAGGAGTCATATCACCTTGCTTATCGGATTTCTGGGAAGATGAAATAAAGTAATGAATGTAAAACCCTTGGCATAGTATCTAACACACAGTAAATGCTAGGTAATTCTTAACTTTGCTATTACTGGCCGGAGCACAGTGGCTCACACCTGTAATCCCAGTACTTTGGGAGGTTGAGCTGGGCAGGTCACTTGAGATCAGGAGTTCGAGATCAGTCCGGCCAGCATGGCGAAGCCCCGTCTCTACCAAAAGTACTAAAAGTAGCCTGGCGTGATGGCACTTGCCAATAATCCCAGCTACATTGGAGGCTGAGGCAGGAGAATCACTTGAACCCAGGAGATGGAGGTTGCTGTGAGCTGAGGTTGTGTGACAGAGCAAGAGTGCATCTCAAAAAAACAAAAAAACAACAAAACAAAACTTTGCTGTTACTTTTTACAGCATTTCATGGACTTGTGTGTGCATCTCGATAGGACATTGGCCATGCAGGGGAACAACATTGGAATGGTTTGTCTGGTGAGAGGCAGGGGTTGGAGAAAAGAGAGTCACAGCCTGCTGAGAATCTGAGTGATATTAAAGGAAGTATAGGCGCCCTGGAGGTTAGTGTTTTCACTAAAGAGATCATAAATTATTAACATCCCACAGAGTTACCCAGAAGAACACTCATGCCAGATCCTGCCTGCTGTATAAGAGAGCCTCTTTAGAGATGTCTGTGGCTCAGTTATGAAGAAGAAAAAGCAGTCAGGGGGATGATGGGTATTACAATTGCTTCCTTAGTGGAAACACTAGAGTTGAGGGAGAAAGCAGGATTGGAAGTAGCAACGGGCTCTCCTTAGAAAGCTTAAAGAGATGGCTCCCTTTGTTTCTAGCCTAAAAGAACAGGTCTGGCTGTCTTCCACAAAAGTCAATGTACGTTGCTTTATTTTTGTGTTTATAATCAACAATAGCCAGATTATCATTACCAGTACCAACATTACTGCCACCATTATCATCATCACCATCACCATCATCATTACCATCATCATCAACAATATCATCACCATTCACCACTATTATGATTATCATCCTCATCATCATTATTACAATCACCTTCATCATCATCACCATCATTATGATAATCATGATCATCATGATTATCAGTGCCATCATTATTACCATCACTTTCATCATAGTCATCACCATCATCATGATCATGATCATCACCAGCATCATCACCACCACCACCACCATCATTACCACAATTATCCTTGAAGCTGATATGTATTATGCACTTACTAGGTGCTAACTGGTTGCACTAAGAAATTTAGTGTGTTATTCCATGCTATCAAATTTAGTCTTGTGAGATAAAAATATTCGTGCTTTTCCCATTTATAAATAAGGACCCAAGACTCAGGAAGTTTTAAATAACTTGCCAAAAGCCACTTAGCTAGTATGCTATAGTTCAAAGATTCAGAACCAGGAGGTCTGCCTCCCCAGTCCTTATCGTCATCCATTTCGTTATCAAGAAGGAGGGCAAGGTTAGGATAAACTCTGTGGCCCCAGAACAAGCTCTTTTAATTCTTATTATTTTTCTTCATGGGCGAGTAAACCTATAATCTGTGCTTCCCAGGGTTATATGGCAAACCAATGTTTCTCAAATACATACATACATTTACACCAGTAGAAACCATTTTAGAAATAAATGTTACAGGAAACTCCGTTTATAAGAGAGATAAAAGGAGCAGGATAAAAGATGCATTTTATGACTTCAAATATGAAACATGTATCATAAAGGCAATTAGTGAGAAAATGAGGCTATTTTGATGAACACCAATATTTGAAATTTGGAGTATGGATAGCTAATATTGTTTTCAATTAGCCTCATAATCCAATTCATTTCAGTATTTTAATTTGTTGCATGCTATTGAAAAGATGCTGGTTCACACACTGATACTGAGATGCAAAAAGTAATTTTTTTAACCAGGTGACCTTAGACTGTCTTGTTAATCTGGAATGTAAGCTCCATGTCCTGTCTTAGTTGACCACTGAGTCTCCGAGACCAGCACCGTTCTTGGCACAGACACTATTTTCAAAAGGTAGCTGATGATTGAATAAATGTATTAACCAACTAGTAAATTAAATGACTCTCAGAAACATGCAAATGGAAGACGACTAATATTTTCATTTTAAATTTTTCTCATTCACTTAACTAATATTTAACAAGCATCCACTACAGTAAGCCAAGTGCTATTCTAAGGTGATGGGGATGCAACATTATGGGGGTAAAAATATAGTTCTCATGGGATATGTGCATGCCCTTGTGTACAGGACGGGAGTGTGGAGGATAGACAGAAAATAGACGAGGAAGTCACTATTAATGCTGGCTCTAACATTTAGACAGCTTACCTCAGCCTTCTGAGTCTCAGCATGCTTGTGGGTAATGTAGTATTATCGGTATGTACCCAGCAATACCCCTGTGAAGAATAAATAGAAACACACAGAGGTGCTATCATCCTCGCCTCCATCTCAATATTGCAAAACATACAAGGATGCACATTTCATCCTGTGATTATTCATTTAACTAGGCACTGGGCATTCTGGGATTTGTACATTCATATCATTAAAGCAGTTTCAGCCAAAGAACATATATTTGGAGATGTTTTAACATGCTCTGGGCATAAATGATTATAGCCCTAGGTTCAAGGTGACCAGAATCTGGACAGAGGGAGATGTGTAGAAGAAGTACCAGTTACATTGCAAGGTAAGATATGCAGAACCAGGTTAAAGTGTTGAATAATGTGCCCTAACCAGTGGAAGGGGTCATTGATGCCTTTTGAACAGAAGATTGACATCCTTAGTTTTGGGTATTTAAAATTCCTCTGTGGCACCAATGTGAAGTATGAGTTGGGAAGAGCTGAGACTAAGAGCAAAGGAACTTAGGTAAGTATAGCTTTTTCCCCCATTTTCTAAACATCTAGGCCAAACAAAATAATGTGATGTAGTAGTATAGCAGCAATGGAAAATTAAGACAGCCTTAATAGTTGGGAGATGGAAGAGTTAAAAATGATATAATCTGGGAACCAATTGACTCTTCAGAGCAGCAAAGGAAGATGTGAAGGGCAAATGTTGAGCTTTCAAGGTTAAGTAAATGGAAGGGAGGTGCTTCCATTAACAAACAGGTAAGTCAATAGAGGAAGAGCAGCATGTGCAGATGCATTTGTTTGGGGGAAGGTTAAAATAGCAGCAAGGATAGGACCTTGGCACTGAGACATGCAGGAGGCTGTCTGAAGTTCATGATGATTCCTGACATGCAGCCTGTGAGCAGAGGTCGAGGCTGGGGATGCGATAATGATTTGTCTGGATTCTGCAGAGAGTCTGATGCAATGGCTTTCAATCATTACTGCATATCCTTCACAAGTGTGTGAAGAGTATCATAGCCATTACTATATTACTATATTACTATGTATGTGTATATATAATATATATAATATATATAAAACACATGTTATATATTATATGTGTTACATATATTATATATGTTTTTATACATTATATATTTTATATTATATATGTTATATATAATATTATCGGCTATATAATGTATTACATAGTATATATGATATATGTTATATATTATATGTTGTGTATGTTATATGTATTATATATTATGTATTACATGTTGTCTATGTTGTATATGTTATATATAACATATAACATATATAATAATCCTGATATATATAATATATATTATATATATATCAGAAGTGGGTTGTACAAGGTGATGACGATTAGCGTATAGGAGGTAAGACACCTAATGAGCCACAGAGTGATGTCAAGCAAGATTTTTTTGTCTGTGAGGCATGTGAGAACGCTGCAATACATGTGCATAAGAAAGTCCAGCCACGGACGTATATAATCTTTTTCTTATATGCCACTCTACTGAAATAGTCTTGAATTATTTTATCTGACACCAGGTGAAGGAAATGCTATATTTTCATCGGTGAGCACAATAGGTCTTCTAATGGAGAGTACAGGTTTGGTTTGGGAAGATGGTTTGATGCAAAGCTGGATGAGAGATGATCCCCTCAAAGACACAGAAACAACTGTTGCCAAGCTTTTAAGGAGAGGGAAGCAGAGAATGAAGGAGTGAGGATGAGAATTTGTTCTCTGGCTCTCAAAAAGAAAAAAGGGAAGAGGAAAAGGAAGTAAGGCAGAGAAAGTCTGGAACCAAGAGAGTAATCAAAGTCGAGGGCACTAGAATAGCCAAATGTCATTTTCAAGGATGTGATACATACAGTTGACCCTCCATGTCCTAGGGTTCTGCATCCATAGATTCAGCCAACTGCAGATCAAAAATATTCAGAAAAAAATTGTGTCTGTGCTAAACATGTGCAAACATTTTTTTCCTTGTCATTATTCCCTAAAGAATGCATTGAAACAACTATTAACATGGAATTGCATTGTATTAGTAAACCTAGAGATGATTTAAAGTATACAGTAGGATATGTGTCGGTTACAAGCAAATACTAAACATCTGTAGATTTTGGTATCCTTGGAAGGTTCCAGAACCAATCACCCATGGATAGTGAACGATGACTCTACAGATCCTTATCTGTGTTTTTGAAATGAGAATCACATCTTCCATTCTCTCTGCCACCATCTTCATGTTTACTCATACATGCATCATTTAGTGGATGTTTTGCAGAATCGGTTAATTAGTTTCAGGTATGGGTCTTTGTAATGGAACCCAGAGACAGGGAATATAAGAACCTGGACTCTCAGGCCTGATGAGGTTGTGAGAATATGAACTGCCTGTAATTGTGAATTACAATTTGGGGACTAAGACTTGGAATCCTAGAGACTGTCTGTTTGCTGAGGTGAGATTTTGAGAGCCAGGAAGCTTTTCTACCCAATACCCAATACATTCCCAATGTAACCTTGTAAGTTTTGCAGATAAACCTAGTTTTGTATGATTCCTTACATCCTTCCTAGCTCACCTACAACAATCATCAGACTTTGAGGGTATTCAATGATGCCAGGGACTAAGAATTCCTGGGGTGTCTTTGACCTGTGTTCCAGGACGGGACCTTGGGAAGGTAGAGGTCAAGGTGGGTTAATCCAGAACTGGAGGTGTTAGAGGTGAAGTCACTTCTAGTAAGAAATGCTTAATGACAACTCATCTTTTACTTTAAAGATAAAATTTCTGAGCATTTCTGGGGTCAAAGAACCTTGCAGCCAAGCTCATGAAAGAGGAAACATAGAATCTTCTGCAGGCTTTGTTTGCCTTCAGATTTGCTTGAGTTTCATCCAGAAGTCGAAACACAGAGAGTGGGTGGGGTGGAGGGTTCCCAAAGTAGACCTTCCCACCCACTTGTTCATTAGGAGAAATCACCACTTAGCTGTTTTTGTCTCTGCCGCCTACCCTCCCTTGTCCCACGCACTTACATTCAGTCCTGTGCACTGGAAACAGACTCCCACCCTCTCAAGCGCCAAACGCTGCACCTTCTCTTTGCATCACCTCCTGGAATTGATTGTTTCAGGAAAGCTGCTGTAGGAATTGAAGTTATTTGCTTGCTCTGTATACCTTTTAATTTGGGGTTCTGCCTAGTGTGTCTCAGGTCTCTTTTGACATATGTCAGTTGGCTGCTCTGATAGAACATTGTCTCCATAACTTGTCACTTTTGCCAGGAATGATGATAGGAAAGCGTTGGCAAGAAAAAAAAGACTGAAGCAGAATCATTTCTTTTGAAAAGCTTAGGGTAAGCTGTGGATAGGGTGGGACTTACCCTTGCTGTAACTGAGTAAGGACAAGAAAGCTAGGAAAAATTCGTATGATAAAATTAGGTGACTGGGGTCAGTGATATATTTCTGGAAAATGAAAGCTTGAACATAAATTGGCATGGAGTAGTTCTTCACAGAAGTGCTTGCTAGGTTTAGATATTGTAAAAAATGATGAATATGATGATGATGATGACAATGGTGATTTTGTAAGCAGCATCTCTACTGCTGTTTGTATAGCATGATTTAAAAGGATACTTTCTCACTTTGTTCAATAGACCTGAAAATTCTGTTTTCCATCTCTTATTAGAAGGATAAGATATATACTTCTTCCCTCAGTTTCTTCTTATGTAAACTGGAACTATAAAAATCATCTACCTTGCAGGATTTTGTGAAGATCAGAAAAAAATTAATTACCATCTGGCCAGAAGTAATTTTCTAACATGTATTACCCTTGTCAGTCTTCACAAAATAGTGAAGGACTTGACCTGATATTGTGTGAGATACAGTTGGTGAAGAATTTAGTTGACAAGGGCTAATGTGCAAGCTTGCATTCATTCATTTGATTCATTAGCAAGGTTAAATAAATTGTGTACTCAGAAGACCAGGGCAGAAAGGCGATGTCTATGATGTCTATACATTTTCGTATAGTGCCATGTCATTTAAAAAAACTTTTCAAAAAGAAAATTGTATCTGAAGTTAGTCCTTCCATAAATGTATTGACTTTGTTGGTCTTGTTTGTGTAATTTTTTTGCAAAGGAGGAGGAATGGTGATTTCATCAACTGGTCAGGGGCTGAAAATAAAAATACCTCATAATAATAGTTGCTATATATTGAGTGGTTGCTAGATAATGGGCACCATTTTTGTGACTTGTATATATTACATGATTTTATCTTTCAACAATTTAGGAAGGAAAAGTATCATTATTCTCCTTAGAGAGAATGAAACTGAGGTTTTAAGAACTTGTATGTCAATAGACATATAATAGCAGCTGCAAAGGTATGATCCAGAGCTAGGTCTTCACACCAAGAAGCAAGACTCCAAAAGGTGTACTCCTCACTGTAGGTGTACTCAGGGGAGTACACCTTTTGGAGTCTTACTGTTTGTGTTTGAGGCATACCCTCATATGAACCAGAAAGAGTTCCCAAATGCCCCATCACAACTCCATCTTTCAGGTGGCCTTGAACGAGCAGGGCTGAGTCATTGAGGAACAAGAATAAACTCTGGTGATCCAACAAATTCAATTCATTTGACCTTTATTAAGCCTCTCCTAAGTGAAAGGCATGCTGCTCTGTGGTTCAGGGAACTCAGAAATGAGAAGGGTGTTTGGTTTGTTTTGCTGCAGTGCACCTGTGGGGGTAAAAAGAATAGTTATTCAAGCCTAAAGAGTAACTATTAATTGTTTTTTAGTCTCCTTGTGATAGCTAACAAGTATTGTTGATACTTGGTGTACCAGTGCCTATGCTAAGAAGCACTTTACATTCATTATCTCGGTGGTTCCCAAATGCAGATCCACGGACTCATTGGATTCTGTAATGACATTTTCAACAGACTGCAGCTAAATGAGAAAATTAAGGGCAATTTAGTGAAAATTTTAATAGACCTAAATTTAATCAATTTGAAGGACTGTCCTTTATTTTCAGATTATGTCCTTTTTTTTTTTTTTTTTTTGCATTTTGGTATAAAATGCTGTTTCTTTTATTAAATGCTAATGATAGTAGACAGCGTATATGAGTTTATGTGTGTATGTATTAATGTACTACCTTGGCAAGAAATTTAAAAGCTGTTAATTTTCATGCAATCTCTTTACCATTTTTAAACTTTTCTTAGAACTGTCCATGTATTTGAGGGCTAGGGGACAAGAAGTCTGAGAATCATTGTAGTTCTCTAAGGGTGCTACCACTGACCCCATTTTACAGATGAAAAAAAACTAAAACTCGGAATGATTAGCTCACATGCTCATGCTCACAATAGCTTGCAAGTAGCAGAGCTTGAATTAAAACCAGTTTGTGTGTTTCTGAAGATGCAGAACAACTGCAAGATGGGCATACGGCTGCTTTTGCTGCAATGAATAGGCTCCCTAGCCTGCCCCTGGCCATGGATGTGGGCCATGCAACCATTTTCAGAGTCCTGGGACTCTTTGGGCCTTTCTTTGGCGTGCAGACTGGAATCTACAACAGCTTTAGACATTCATGGTGTTTCCTAGGAGCTGGTTTGCGGCAGTTCTGTTCCTCTGCTTGCAGGAATGCAGGAGTTAAGAGGAGCCTAGCCTTGTGTCCCTTCCCTCTGCCCCTGAGTCCTGTGTTTCTGTTCACCCTCAAAAAATGTGAGCTATGTGTAGAGGTAAATGCAGACATCCTGCTGAGTGGCATATAGCAGAACCCCATGTTGGGGGAAGAACTGGGTTGAAACATCCCATTTTCCAACCTTGTGCTCCAGGGGAGCTATAGTCAGTAGCCAGTGAGACGACAGGAGGAGAGACAAGGCTCAAGGGTCAAGGGAGAAGACACTGTCTGTGCCTCCTGAGCTGCCTCCTCATTGTGCCTGCAGGGAGGAGGGAAGGCAGTTTGGGCCATGGCTTATAGGAGCAAAAAAGGACAAACTCATTTTCCACAACTTCCTGCTTTACATGTGAGACTTGGTGTAAAGACAAACTACCCCACCCTGTGAGATGGGTAGTTGAGAATCAGACATACCTGGGTTTTTGCAAATCAGTTGCGTCCCTTGTCTTCTCCAGAAACGTATGCAGGTTTCCAACCTGGCAGTCAGTTTCTAAGCAGCCTTGGCACCTGAGGAAGGGGTAGGACGAGGATCTGGGTATTTTTATTTTTATTTCTGATGAGATTAAGCAGAAATCGTTGTACCTGAGAAGTTATGCTGTAAACGGATACGAGATTCTGGGTTACTGAAATCCTGTATGGACGCTAAGGTGCTGTGTAGCTGAGTCCATTCTCTTTTTGGTTGTGGATCTTAATTATCTAGAATATTGCAACTCAGTAGTGGCTTTAAGCAGGTTTTCATGTACTAGCCAGGGAAAGTTACCACCATTAAAAAAATTATTCTTTAGGAACATGTAGCCTGGGGGATTTATAATAACAACAATCATAGTAGTACTTGTAGTAGCAATGATAATAATATAATTGTTTCATTTTATTATAAAAGTAATACACAGACACATTCTTATTGTGAAAATCCAAGCAACATAAATCTGTAAAGAATAAAAATTGAAACCCCCCAATCGCCCCTCCTCTATTACCCTAGATCTAAAAGCATTTATTGGATTGACTTATACCTTTCCGGGCCCTTTTGCATGCACTTCACATGATTGCATGTATGCCTATTTATGCACATACATATGCATATGTAGATGTCTATATGCATGCACACACATATTTTTAAAGAATTGTGGAGTTTTGCTGTTTGTTTTGGTTTGATTTTTCACATGTGAAATTTTATTATATATATGCTGAAACTTCTTAGAGATCTTTCTTAGAGATTTTTCCAAGGAAAAGCACACAGATGCCCCTCATTCTTTTTAACTGGTGCATTGCATGCATGTGCTATACCTTGTTTTATCCCCTATTTCCTCTATTGATGTTTATTACAGTTGACCCTTCGACAACATGGGGGTTAGAGTCATCAACCCCCCACAAAGTAGAAAATTTGTGTATAACTTTTTTTTTTTTTTGGAGACAGACTCACTCTGTTGCCCAGGCTGGAGCACGGTGGGGTGATCTCAGCCTACTGCAACCTCCGCCTCCTGGGTTCCAGTGATTCTCATGCCTCAGCCTCCCAAGTAGCTGGGACTACAGGTGCCTGCCACTATGCCTGAGGGCTAATTTTTGTATATTTGTTCCAAGACGGGGTTTCACCATCTTGGCCAGTCTCCTCTTGAACTCCTGACCTTAAGTGATCCACCCGGCTTGGCCTCCCAAACTGCTGGGATTACAGGTTTAAGCCAACATGCCCAGCCCAAAATTTGTGTATAACTTTTGATTCCCCCAAAACTATGATTAGCCCACTATTGACTCAAAGCAAACAGTGAATTAAAACATATTTTGTGGGTTATATGCATTATATATATATATTCCTACAATAATGTAAGCTAGGGTAAAGAAAATATTAAGAAAATCGTAAGGAAGGCCGGGCGCGGTGGCTCACGCCTGTAATCCCAGCACTTTGGGATGGCGAGGTGGGCTGATTACTTGAGGTCAGGAGTTTGAGACCAGCCTGGTCAACATGGTGAAACCCTGTCTCTACTAAAAATACAAAAAGTAGCCAGGCATGGTGGCACACGCCTGTAATCCCAGCTACTCAGGTGGCTGAGGCAGGAGAATTGCTTGAGCCTGGGAAGCAGAGATTGCAGTGAGCCGAGATTGTGCCACTGCACTCCAGCCTGGCCAACAGAGCGAGACTCTGTCTCAAAAAAAAAAAGAAGAAAAAATAATAAGGAACAGAAAACATATTTACTACTGATTAAGCAGAAGTGGATCATCATAAATGTCTTCATCCTTCTCATTTTACATGAGGTAGGCTGAGGAGGACGAGGAAGAGGAGGGGTTGGTCTTGCTGTCTCTGGGTCTCTCACGTGGCAGAGAATTTGTGCATATGTGGTCCTGTACAGTTCAAATCTGTGTTGTTCAGGGGGCAACTGTATTTGCTTTTACAAGCAATGCTGGAGTGAATATCCTGGTTTATGTATCATGTGTCTAGCTCAAATATTTCAGCAGGACAGATATCTAGAATTAGAATAGTTACTTTGAAAGATGTGCATATTTTAGATTTTGGTAGTGAGCACCAAAATATTAATACCATCTGCAGGACTGTACCAGTTTTGACTCCCACCATCTGTGTTTGAGGTTACCCATTTCTCCACAGTGATGTCAAATCTATGTATTATTGGTGGGCATTTTATTCATTTAATTGTTTGATTTCATTTGTTAACTGATGTCAGTCTTTTAGGCAAAAGATGGCTGTAAACTGTTCTAAACCACCAATGTAATTTTGAAAAGCGCATTTGTAGTGGGAGCTAGTTGTGAACTGGGTATTGCCTGCACTTGTGTTTCTGCTCTTGCAAGCGTGGTTTATTTTTAGTCCTGGACTCACTGACAACCCACACCCAGGCTAGAAAGCTAGAGGAGTCTGAGGGTCCTTTACACAGAAGCAGGCTCTAATCTCGATCCTGTCATTACATGCAAAGCTATTGCTGCTGAATGGTTGGAATTGGTTCTGCCTGGGACGCAGCCCTTTACTCTGAAAAAGGAGTGCTCTGCTCATTTGAGCACTGCCAAAATCCTGGGCCCTCTGATTCAGTGTCGTGGAGTGATCATGCTTTTGCCTAGAGAAACTGTGTCTGAGAAATGGAACTTCTGCAAAATACAGCTCAGAAGGACCATCAGGGGCTGAGACCTCATTCTAGAGGCCAACAGGCTAGCTTAATGTCTACGTTAGAAGTGCCAAACTTCTCACTGCTACCCCTAGTAGATTGACCCATGAGAACTCCAGAACTCATGTAGACATGCTCCTCAATTTACAATGGGGCTATGTCCTGATAAACCCATTGTAAGTTGGAAATATCACAAGTGGAAAGTATCTTTTCGACATAGGATATTTTCACCTTACCATGGATTTATCCAGATGTGACCTCATCGCAAGTCGGGGACCATCCGTATTAAACAAATCTGAGGCTTAGGCAATAAGATTGGAAGAAGCAGGCTGCAAGGGGGCTTTCTTGGAGCTGAAACTGCATTTTTCAGAGCAAGTGTGCTTTTTAGGTAGATTTCCCTGCCATCTGCCTTACCCTGGTTTCCCTAATTCCCAGATCTTGATCTTGTCTATTATGCTTCCCACAGCACTCACCACCATCTTTTGTACTGTACTTATTTCTTATCTGTATTATTTACTTTCTGCTGCCCCTCCTCCAGCCACTAGAATGTAAAGTGTCTGATGTCAGGGACCTTTGTTTGTCTGGCCCCACTGATACAGACCTGGGGGCTAGAACAGTGCCTGGAATGAGATCAGCACTAACTAAATACGATTCAGGTGTTCGAACAAGTCAGTGAATCAAAGTGCTTTTGATAGAGATAAATAATAAAGTTTTCTAAAGATACTTTCATGCTCGCTTTAATGAAGATAGAGACTATGTCGTCGCCCACATTAAATTTGCAAGTGAAAGTAAAATATTTCTAAGTCACACCTTGGCGTTGCCACTGAGCTAACCCCAGTATAGATGATTACACTGAAGTTCAAGTCTTTCTTTCTAACTGGAGTTTTTCTTGCTCTGAGGTATGGCAACTCTTATAGAAAGTATTTTTTTTTTTTTACTGGAATGTCTGCTATTTTAACACCCTTGGGAAGTTATAATAAATAGTTATGAAAACAAGAAAAAAATGATTTCCATTCTTCTTTTAAACTGCTGGCAAATTTGGGGGAAGAAAAAGTTACAATATTATTTTATGAGTCAAAACTTGGGTAGTTGCCTTCTGCCTAAGGAGGTTTCATTTGAAGATGACATTATTCATTGCCAATCTTCCTGTGCTTTTTCAGCTTCCTGTGGGGTATGTATAACCATTCCATTAAGGGTCCTTGTAGCTGAAATGCAGGCAGGGTGGCCCTTGAATGAATATGAACCCGCGTGATGTTGAATGGCCATTTTTTTGTAGAGAGATAAAAGTGTTTTCTTTCCCCACTTCTCCCATTTATTGATGTTGGAGAATCATGCCAGAGCTAGTGGACTTGATATGACTCTTTCTCAGTCTCTGTTGAGATGGAATTCAAATTCGCTACCCCCAGATGCTGCTTAAAAGACTGGCAAAGTTTTGTCTTCAAGTGAGCAATGGTTGTGGATATGATGCTATCATTTGATCTGGGGTCATTGGATGCCCTATTCCTGATTAAGGAGCACTGATGTTATCAACGAGAAAGTGTTCCTCTGGGCTCCTTAATATGGTTGCAGTGTTTATGGCGAGGGGACTTGTCCCTGTGTTTGATTGTGTTTGCATGCACTGGTGGAGGGATGTTCAGGCTTAGTTATCCAGAGAACAGAGCCTGACTCCAAATAATTTTGACGTGGATTTAGGTCTGGTTCTCATTGTTGTGCTTTGCAGATGTTCAGTGTGTCTGAGTGCGAAAACCTAAGTTGGAGGGAAAGTCTGAGCCGTTATTGCAAGATGGATCTGTGGGGATCTAATCACCACTGAGGAGTTCCAACTTTGGGGAGAAAACGGACCGGAAAATCTGTATTGTCTCAGTATAGCCAAAATCAGTTATTGGGTCTTTACATAATTTATTTGTTTTTCATTAAACCATTCAGATAAAGTCTTATTAAAGTGCCATGTATTATTTATCATGTTTCTTATGAAAATGAGCTGAAGGAAAAAATTCTCTCCTCTTCTTGGGGTATTTACAGGCTTTTCCAATGCCAGCAAGAGAAAAAAATAAATAAAGGAAAGCAGTGCGAATCCGTCAGTACAGCAGATTGCTTGAGGCAACAGTAAAGAATGGGAAAGGGAGACTGAGGATTGGAAAGGCAGAATGGTTGGTCTTTTACTCCATTTGTGCTCTGTGGAGTGACTTTCTCTTTAGTTTTGTGAATTGCAAAAATAAATAAAGGCAGGTAGGAAGTGAGAGAATAAAAGAGGGAATTCTTGTATTTGTTAATCAAAGCTTGTGCCATGAATGTGACTTCTGATGCAACATACAGCAAATGTTTTTCAAACTAACCACTGCCAGCACCCCCTAATAAAAGCAGTACAGAATAGCAGCCTCTACTCTACCAATCCCCTGAATGAACTTCTGCGTAGGGCTAAGGGGTTAAAGATGCTACTGTGTCCCTGCTAAATTGATGGGATGTGTGAGTCCCAGAATGGTTGGAGGCACTGGTTCTGCAAGATGAAAAGTAGAAAGAAACAGCGGGTTGGGGCCTAGTGTTAGGCAGAGTGAAGACTTCATAGTTATTTCAAACAGAACAACAACAAAAAATAGAGCCGTGGGATAATTAGTTTTCTTTTCTTCAGAAAGCATTTTGATTAGCCTGCGAAGTGAGTTGTGCCTTGTGAACTGATGGCTGGGTTCAGAGCCTTCATTTGGCTGAGGATGTCGGGGTGAGCCCTGAGGAGGAGGGGACATTTGGGATGTCCCTGGTGGCCAGTTCCAGCGTTCTGCCCCAAATATTCTTTTGTGAGAGAACCCCCATCCCCTCCCAGGTAGGGCTCCGTCCTGTAGGTCAGTGAGAAGATGTCAGAAAGATTTCTTTCGGGAAACCCAACAATCCAAAAAGATGCTGTTCAGACAGCTGATCCCTTGGTCTGAAAACAAACAACAAAAAAAGAAAATCCAATCATTGGGTCAAAATCTATATTAAAAAAATATGGCTACTATTCCTGATCACGATTTTATTGCTGCCAAGTATGTGCTTTTTTTTTTTTTTTTCTGTGAAGACCAAGGACGAGTTAGAGTCTTAATATTTTCTTTTGATTTGCAGATCACATCCTATTTTATTGCATAAAGACTAACGAAATCTACTAATGAATAATTATTACTTCATAAAATAAAGGGGAGGGGAGACCCGCTTGCAAGAGCAGAATGTTAATTTGACCAAGGAGGGCTGGACAGGCAAGAATAAAAAATAAATAAATAAACCATTGTAATTTGCTCCCTGCAGCCGACGGAGTAATCTCTTATCAGACACGGACTTCCCTACCCTGTGCATTTATAATTTGAGAGGAGCGGGTGTTCTGGGCTGGGAGAAGCCCCCTTCTAGTCGCCCCGAGCTGGCACGTTAGTCCAACAGGCTTGATTTCCACGCCAGCCTGGGCGGTTGCTCTCATTGAACAGCTCAGGGGCTGGTTCGCTGTGCTCGGGGCTGCCTGCCCAACCAAGGCGAGGCACAGAGCGAAAGCTGCGCCCCAAACGCCTGGGGGTGCATCGGCGCCTCAGTGCGCTGCTGGGGGGTGCAGAAACCTTCTCCCCTCCCTCAGCCCGAGCTCCCTCCTGCTCCCAGCCCCTAACGTCTCAGCACTCCACCTCCTGAGGAGGGGAAATCCCTTTTCTGTGTTTATTTGGCAAGGAATCGGGCAAACGCACCGCCACCAACATCTACCGCTGTAGGTCCCAGCTGGGCCTTCGCGCTAATTGTCCAGCTCGCCTGATGCCGGGCACGCGGGGCGCTCGTTTGCCTGCTCACCGGCGGAGGGTTTTAGCAGACCCAATTTAAATTTTGGTGAGTCTTTTTTTTTAAAACAAAAAATAATAAATGATTTTTTTTAAAATAGGCTAAGGGGAGGGAAGGAAAAAAAGGAAAAAAAAAAATCTTTCCCCTGGACCCATTTGACAAATGAGGAGACAGACAGCATCAGGACCAACGGAGTGAGCTTCAGTGTGAGTCAAAACCTCTCTCTCTGTCTCTCTCTCTCTCTCTGTCTCTCCCCCCTCCCCCGTACCTCCGTCCCACCCCTTCCTCCCCTCCCTTCCCTCCCTCCCTGGCGCTATCCTTGCCCCTCTCCCATTCAGCCTCCTCGGGCGGGCAGCGCACCCCCTGCACCTTCCAGAGAAGTTCCCTCTGCCCATTCTCTTGTCACCTTCACAGGGGCATGGGGTAGGGGGCCCCTTCCACTTTCCAGGGGATCAATAAGCAGGCCCAACAACCCAGAAAAGCCAGACGACCGCGCGAAGGGAACCAACTAGTTTCCAGGTCCCCGCAAGTGTTTTAGTTGGAGGCAGAGGAACGCCGGGATCTAGCACATCCCCAGGCAGGGAGAGCCAGGGAGGAGGGACAGGCGGGGTGCGGTGGGGGGAGGGAGGAAGAGAGAGAGAGAGAGAGAGAGAGAGAGGAGAGAGAGAGAGAGAGACAGCGCGAGCCACCAGTCGTTGACTTAGATAACCAGCAAAATTAAAAAGAAAAAAAAAAAATTGTAGCGCCCAGGCAGACAGCAACGTGATTGCATGCGAGCGTCCCCACTCGGGCTCGGCGGGCGCCAGAGAGACATGATGCAGCATCCTCTGACGGGGGCCACCTGCGTGGCGCTCCCCAACGTGGGCATGTGTCCCCAGCTTTCGTGTGCCTTGACTTTTATGTACTTACAGCAGGTAAGGCGCGCGTGTGCCCTCGGTGGCTGCTTTCCCCGGGGCTCGGCCAGATGGGTCCCCGTGCGTCCTGGGCTGCGCTTCGATGCCTTATGGGGGTTCTGAGGAGGGGGCTCCCGCGTTGTGAGGGAAAGGGTGGATAGAAGCCTCCCACTCTCTGTGTAGCCCGGCACCTCGCGCTGAGATGTTTCTGCACCTGTCTGAATACTTTAAAACCGCTTGATGCCCAGCCTGGGTACCCGGAGTTTGACATGGAAAACTGCCTTTTCCTTGCTACCATCTTCCTTGTGTCAGTGCCTTTCGTGGTGATCTGAGTCTAAGACCCCTTTGATGCTAAGAGTTTGAATCTTTGTGGAGGCATTCCGGTGCCTGCAGTGTTAATTCCGCTGATTTAATAGGGAGTGGAAAGCAGAAGTGTGGTGTGTGTGGTGATGGTGGTGGTGGTGGTGGTGTGTGTGTGTGTGTGTGTGTGTGTGTGTGTTTTCCTAAGTTTGTGTCGTGCTATATTCGGTCCGCATGGGATCGGAGCATTTGAATTTCTGGAGTGTGTCAGCCCCAGACTGCCTTCAAACTCGCTGGCAATGCTGTGATGAAGGTGAGCTGTTTAGGACGTTGTCTTTGTTGGCATGTGTAAGGGTGTGTATTTTTTTATTTTTAATTAATTAATTTATTTTTTGGTGGGTTTTCTTTCTCCCTTTCACTTCTCCTTAGTGGTCTTGCTGAGGGAGTCTGTGTTTGCTCTGTTTTCCATTCGTTGTACACATTTCAGTCTTTTGACACCTTACTCTGTTTCTCAGAATGTTGCCCTGGGACCCTCTCTGCTCTGTCATTCTTTCTTTATTGGAAGGATTGCTTCCTGAGTTGGTTCCTGTGCTTGGGAAATAGCTCAACACTGCCCTTGTAGGGTGACAGGCCAGCTCTCTGTCATTGGGCAGGGGCTGTGGATGTGATCTGAAGGGTTAGAAGGGGTTTTGTCATGCAGATGAAAATCCTTTTCCCCTCCCAGGATCTCCATCCTATTCTGTGAAGAGTTTACGGTGATTATACTCATTTTATCTGTTTTTCCATGGACTCCCTTCAAGAGTACCATTTGTTAATATGAATGTGTGAACAGAACTTCCTTTGCAAGAGTTGAGAGTGGCCCTCTTCCCCAAGACCCTCAATTTCAACCTGTGTTAAAGGAATACATGTTTTTATAAAATGTCAGGATTCTGTGTTGAACATTTGGGTGCTTTTCTATCAAGTTGGTTGCCTCCAGAAAATATTTCTTAGGCGTATTTTCTGTTGCAAGTCTTTTTGAGAACAGTCTTTAAAAAATCTTGGGAACAAATTTGTTCTTTTAAATATTATTTTATTACATTCATCATTGAGTAAATCATGCCAGGAAACATTTCCCCAGAGAGTATTGATAACGTATTATATGCTTCATCTACAATTTCTGTGCCTTTGCTGTGGGTGTGTGTGTAAATGTGTGTGTGTGTGTGCGTTTTATACCAGTTATTTTCACGAGAAGAAAATTCTAATGAGCATTTCTATAGATGCTAAGCCTCAGCTGGATTTATCACATTATTACTATGAGTTGATCTTTTGCCTTTTACATTTACTTTTTTCATGTTATTTATTAATCAACTTGAATATCATTTACCTAACAAGTAGAAAGCTATAGGTACCCAGTGTTCTCTGTTCCTTTGTGTGGTGGTGTTGGTGCATTTTTCAAAAACACATTTATGTTTCTGCTTTCTAGATTATTAAATAGGCTTGCTTATTTGGGCACAACTTAGGAAAGAAGATAGTGACTTTGAGTGAGAGGTTATTCTTGCCATGAGAAGAACAGACATATAAGACAAACACAAAGGTTCTCAGCATCTTCCAGGCAGTCTCTCCCACGAGGAAAAACACCCCTGCTCTGGAAAGGGGAGGCTTGAAGGAAACATTGGCAGGCACAACAAATATTTAGAAGTGACTAAATCAGCATCGTGGTTCCATATAGATGGAGGGTGGATTTTGAAATGTGCTTTGGAATGCATCTCCCCCTCCCCTGAAAGGACTTGCAATGCTATCTGTGAAAGTGTTTATAATGTGATACTATGACATAATGTGGGAATGGTGTGCGTGTGTGTGTGTGTGTGTGTGTATTTTCTCTGAGCTTCACTGAATGCCTGAAGTATAATAAAGGCGGTCATTTATTTTTGCCTGTCTCATTCAGAATTAGGTTTTCTTGCCCTTCCTGGAAGCTCACCGCTAGGGTGGAAATGGTATACCTGGAGTCATCTCTCCTGGCCATTACTGTCATGGTAGTTTGTTTAAAAGTCGCACGTCACTTATTTTATTTAGCAATCCAGACAATCGGCTGATTAAGAGTGTGAAATAGTTCACTCTAATCTCCACATACTACTTATCGATATGATTTATGTATCTTGTACCCAGACATCACTACTATATTTTTTATCTGCCTTTAATCTGTAGCTATTATTGGATCTCTAGCTAATTTTGGTGAAAAGAAGGCTGATCTTTGATCTCAAAGTAAATTGATCAAGTGGATGAGTCAGGCAACATTTATAAGTAACACCTTCACTGAAAACAATTTTATGTTATAATCGTTTAGTAGTAAACATAATTCAGAAGTCTTTGTCATTGAGGTCACCAATCACATAAGATAGTAATCAACCCACATTGATCTTATTTTGGGGCATTTATCATTCTGTTTTATAAATCCACAAACTCTGATCAGTGGCCATCGAGTCTTCCCTGAAGTATATTTTTCTGGAATGCAGTTTCATATGATTATTCCTTATCCATTAGCTAAGGAAAATGACTTCATCAAATGCTTTCTTTGTCTCAGCATGAACATCCAACCTTTCCTCCTAAATTCTCCTGGATTTATCCATAAGACAACTCATAAAAACAAAAATCAATTGGGGTGCCTCAGAATCAGAGTCTACTCTGAATGGCCAAGTGTAAGTGACAACATATCACTTTTGCCACGAATAATTTATTTATTTAGGCCGATGAAGAGGCAACTTTGACGTTTACATTATTTGACTTATCCTGTTTCACTTATTTATATGTTGTAGTAACTTTTATCTAGATAAGTGTTTTCTTACAGCTACGATTTCTTTTCTTTTCTCCTGCTCCTCTCTTTTTCTCCACATCTGAGATGTTACTACAGTTTAGAACTGCAAGGTGGAATAATGCTAAATAGTCCTTTTGGCATCTAGATATCAGACCCAGTGATGTACTCACATAGGAACACACAAATGTGTATACATACACACATACTTACACACACACACACACCCCTAGCATACAGCATATATTTTGTGGTTGTCAACTACTTTCAGATGGAACGGATAAGTAGTCCTTGGAGCAACTGGCTTCAATCTTGCTGTCCAGGGAAAGTCCCTGCCTCAATCTCCTTTCTTGATACACTGCAGTGGCTTCATTGCTGTGTGTTCTTTGACAGTGAATCTTCTTGAAGCTGAACTTCGAACTTACATATCCCCAATACAAAATCTTCCACGTTCCAAAGTAAGTACTCATGGAACCATTCTTGCTTTGAGGAATAATTCTGAATACAATTTCACATTAGGGGGCTTTGCAACAAGCTAGGTCAAAAGAGAACCTATTTTGTTTTCCTGATAGAGAAGAATAGAAAACAGCCACACATACACATGCATATATACACAGGACACAGAAATCTAGAGATGATTTATTTCCATTCTAAGTAACAGAGGACAAACCTCATAGCACCCATCTCATGGTAAGGTATGGTGAGGCAACAGACAGGATGGATGATGAGATTTGTCTTCTGATGCCAACTGCATGTCAGATTCCACCCAGAGCTGGGTTTTTTTTTTGCATTGAGTTTAATGCCCTGAAAGAGGATCAGTAACGTATTAACTTAATTTTCTCTGTTCGTACACCACCATCAGCGTCTCTCAGTACTGTTCTAAGAAAGCTTCTCATCCGTCAAACCCTATTCACTGAGAACCTTTTTATCAGCCTAAATTTAAAAATAAGTCAAATGCTTAAAATCCACATTAGAGGGGGGAGAAGAGAGCCTCTAAAGTGGGCCATGCCACTGTCAATATTCGAAGATTGGTAATTTTTCCCACTTAATGATGATCCATGTGGTTTGTTTTAAGTAGTGAAGTGGTTTGTACAAAGGGTAATTCCCGGTAAATGAAGCCATTGCTCACTGTGGACATCTTCAGATCGAAAGCAATTGAACTGAAACCTGCATATCAACGCTTTCTGTCTTTAATTAGAAAGTGATTCTCAGTGCAGAGAATAACCTGGGGAAGATGGGCTCTCGCACGAAGGCTGCAGGAAATGGGGAGGGTGGCCCCATGCACCAGCCACGGTTATAAATTTTGGAAACATTAGGTAGGTCATAACAATTATGGCTGTGTAGAAAAGTTCAATTCTCATTGCAGTTACTTACCTTGTGTTACTCCATCTGATGATTTATAGGGGGACAAATAGACAAATGGCATTTTATCACATTCTTTCCTTTTGGCTTAATCCCATGTTGATTTATTAGATAGTGCTGTGGACTGGGGGTAGTCAATAGTGTCAATAACGCAGAAAAGAATTAGGATAGATTAGCTTCATGTCTGAATTGTTTAAAGGAATTTAAGTGGCTGGAATGAGCACATTTCCAGGCCCAGGTGGCTCCCTGAAAGAAGAAAGGTTCCTTGGTCTCTTTCTAGTGAGATGTCTTATGTCATAAATTGGTTAACCAGTCTTTCTCGTTTCTCTGATCTTTTCCAATTAAGAGAAGGTATGAAATGTTAGGCTGTTATCAGCCAGGCAAGGCCCACATTTCAGGTGAGTTGGGGGTCATCTGTGCTTCTCCGCTTTGGGGAACCTATGGAGGGCCTCGTGTTGTGGACACGGACTGCAGGGCCACGTGGGCTGTCTCTGCTTTAAAATTACTTAATCCAGCAATCACTTGTGAAAATTGTAAGCATCTGTTCATCCACAGACCAAAGCCTTGTGCCATTTGCCTGCTCTGCCTGCCATTTCGAGGCAGTTTCTGTGTCAGAACATGCAACTGGCCGCTCCTGCCTTTGCCCAGCTGGAGAAAGTCCGTGTTATTAGTGCTCACCTGCCATCTGTTTTTCTTACAGCTGACCCTTGAGTAATTCTCCAGTAGCTGATGGACTCAGGGTAGACAATCTTTTTTAGGGTTTTCTGATTCATTTAACCAGGTTCTCTGCCCCAAGAGGAAACATAATGCTTGTTTATTCATATTGGCCGGGTAAAAACAGTGTAGTTTGTCAGACAAATAATAGTCCTGTGGAAGGGAAATAAATTGCAGCATTGTAAACAAAATCAGGTTGCTGCCTCTGTGCCTAAGGGGGCTGGGTGATGAGCAGGACATGTCATCCTGCGAATGAAGCAGAGCTGACAAGTGTGGGCGTAATTGCCCCATCTGCAGAGACCTTTTTAATGGACGGGGAGAGGTGTCCCAGTGTGCTGTTTAATTCAATTAAGAAAAGCAAAGAAAGTTCAATTCATCAATAAAGTTTCCTATTTCCGGGTGCTGCCCAAGAGAACTCTGCCGGGCTGAGCATTGGCCCATGGCTTTTGGCATGATGCAGCTTGCCTCACCCGGCCCTATTGAGGGCAGCTTTGTCGGATAGGGTCAACTCTCAGGCACAATAGCTCAAGAGAGCCCTGGCCCCGGCCCTTTAACCATGCTGAATACAGGCGAGCTAGAGAAATGAACAATGGACCCACAGGCCGTCTCTGCTGGGAGACACGGCTGGCCAGGGTTCTCCCTGAAGGATCCTGAAATTCAGTTCCTGAGTCTGGCATACAATTAGGAAAGAGCTTGTGTGGTTGGAACGTCCTGGCTCCTGAGAGGGTTTGGGGAAAGAGGCTTTTCACTGCTGTTTCTGATCTTCCTGTCATGCTATAGCCCTGATTGATTGATCCCGGCTGAAAAAGAGCCAGGATTTGGAACCAGGTTTGGGCAGGGAGGAAGTAGAGAGAAAAGGTTGACCAAAACTGTAAAAACTGACGTTAACTGTGGAGCACCCAGAGTCCTGTTGGTATGTTTTATCAAAACTTCATCAAAGGGCATGCTTATTAACATGGAAATAATTAACGTGATCTGGTATTTCTCAAACTTCAGACATTCAGGCACCGCTTCTTAAGTTCTGCCAATCTACCCATTACCAGAGTTGATATCTACTTAATATTTTAAAAAATTAACTTATGTGTTAAACATAGATGTGCCCAAAACAAATAAAACATAGTCATTGAATCACACGTGTGATCACTTTCCCATCATACATGGAAGTGTATGTATATTCATTCACCTGTCCATCCACCCATTCCATGTTGATGGAACTCCTGTTAGGTTTATGGAACTCCAGCTGTACTTCTAGACTCTTCCAGGGAGCAAAGCAAAGGCCCCTGTCCTCATAGATAGTCTGTTATGTTGTTCATCTCTGTGCCATTTTGTGAACCGTGCATGCAGTACAACACTTTGGAACACTTCCACTTGGCCTGCTGGATCGCCTGGGAATCCTCTGCCATGTCTGGTCTGGAATTACTCATTCACCTACCTTGACCCAATTTGCAAGGGGCAAGACTAGAGTTAAGTTCTTTGTGCTGCTGCTTTTTTCCCTCTGCCAGATCATCAGCCAGTAGTGAACAATAAAGGAAAATAGCCATACATTCAACGTCTACATCCCAAGGAGGGCTTTGAGATGATAGGCCTGGGACTGGGAAGCTGCTGTGGTCCTTAGCCCTCAGCCCTCAGCCCTCAGCCCTCAGCCCAGCTCTAGCTGAAGAGCAGTCTTACCTTGTTTTGATCCTTTTCTTTATGTGTGTTTAAACAGAATCAAAATTAGGAAGTGGAACTGGAGTGGAAAGCATTCAGAAAGTTAGTGTGTGTTCCCAGGGATGCAATGAATATTTTTTCTCCCCTTTGGCAGCCATAGAAAAAAGTACAGGCAGCTGTAGGATTTAAGTGACTCCGATTTCCCAGGCCTGATGAGTAAATGCATAAAAGGTTTAGTCTTGATTAGCCTTTTCTTTTTTTGGCATTTGATGTTTGCTCAGGATTCACCTCAACGACCAGTTTCCCCTTATCAAAAACAACAAATATCCCCAGTTTTTCCCTTCGGTAGATTGGCTTCCTCTTGCTCTGCCTGAATCCAGCATGGGGCAAGCCCTGCTCTTTTGGAAAGGTAAGACCAATATTGGTCCCTAAACCCAGAAGGAACAGTGAGGTTTACACACTGCAGTAGCCAGCTGTCCGTCTCAAGTGTCTGACAAAATTCAGATGAAAAACCTGGATCTATTTAGAGCCAGCTGGTGTCAGCTTCCCCCAAAGTATAGTTTTTTTAAAAAAAAGAAGAGAAGAAACCCCAATGTTTCTGAAGTTGTATGTAGGACAGAAATCATGAGCTGAAGGCTTAATCCCAACTCTGTTATTCAATTAGGTGATCCAGCTGAATTGAGCAAGTCACTTTTTTTCTTCTTTTTTTTGATTTGGGGCCTTAATTGCTCCTTCAGAAAAACAGGGATTAGAATAACCATTTAATACTGTTCTTTGTGAGATTAAGTAAGATACAAATGGGAACACTTAGCTCAGTGCCTGGGATGCAGTGAGCAGCCTATAGATGTTTGTTAAAGAAATGAAGGAAGGGCCGGGTGCAGTGGCTCATGCCTGTAATCCCAGCACTTCAGGAGGCAGAGGCAGGCAGATCACTTGAGGTCAGGAGTTCGAGACCACCTGGCCTACATGGCAAAACCCTGTCTCTACTAAAAATACAAAAATTATCTGGGCATGGTGGTGCACACCTGTAATCCCAGCTACTTGGGAGGCTGAGGCAGGAGAATCACTTGAACCCAGGAAGCAGACGTTGCAGTGAGCCGAGGTTGCGCCATTGCACTCCAGCCTGGGCGACAAGAGTGAAACTCTGTCTCAAAAACAACAACAACAAAGAAATGAAGGAAGGAATGTGTTAAAGAAATGTAGGATTTGCTTATTAAAGCTGGACATAAACTTCTGTTTTCCATTTCTCTCAAATTAACATGATTAACGCATCCACGGCCTGCCAAGGACACAGACACAAGGGACTTGGGTGTCACTCTGGAGCTTCTTGATTCCACTACCCTGTGTGGGGGCTCTTCTCTTTCTTCCTCCAGCGAGCTGTCAGTCCTGCTTGTGTCACTGCATTGTAATATGGCTACACAGCTCAATTAATGCTCAGTGGCAGGAGGAGGGAAAATAAAAATTGTCTTGCTCTTGTCAGTAGCGAAGTTATTTACTTTCAAAAGCTGACAGAATCACACTGCAGGGCCTTCATTTATTTCCATTCAGAATGTCATTATTCTGTGATGCCAGAGACTTGGGCACACATTGAAGTTTATTCCCATAAGCTTTAATACGGTGGGGCCCTGCTACAGTGTAGATTGTCACCCGGGAGAGTCTGGGAGAGTCTGGCGGGGCTCTCTGGGGGCCCCGTGCTGCCTGGGTGCTTGGCATTGATGTCTGGGAGAGTGCCCCAGTTTCAGGATGGACCGGGAAAGCTGACGTGTGCATTTTCAGGCCCTGGATCTGTTCTAGGAGAGGCAGCGTGTTCCCCACTGCTGCGTTTCCTTCTGAAGCAAAAGAAAGAGGTGTGGGACTCCTAGTTCCACATCACTCTTCATCCGGGCCACTCCTGGAATTTCTGAAAACACAACAGCGCCTCCTGAAAGTGGCTTTGCTTTGGATCTATCTATTGTCTCTGCTTAAAGTCGCTGACAGATTCTCTCAACCAAATAATCTGTATAAAACTATGCAATTTTTTTTGTTTGTTTGTTTGCTCTCTTTCTTTCTTCCTTTTTCCCCTAAGGGTTTGCAATGAGCAGTGAACACGGGAAGGGGTTGAGTGGAGAAATTCTCTTTTCTTCAGGGTGCAATGGCAGAACCTTCCACTGGGGGTCTCCATTTAGAATACGTGACTCAGGATTCCTGAAGACTCTTTTTTCCTTTCTTCTTTTTCATCTTTCTTTTTTTCTTCTTTTTTTTTTTTAAGGCTCTTTTTGGTTCCATTCAAAAAATGAGGCTCTTAGGAGGGGCGGCTTGTAAGACCATTTAGGTAACCAGAGAAGCCAGCCTTCTTCCACCATGATGATCATAATAATAAAATAATTAAAATAATGAAATAATCAATAACTTTTATGGAGTGCTTTGTGACAAGCACATGACTAAGCACTTTTACATGGATTATCGCATTTAATCCCCCACAAAAAGCCTCCAGGGAGTTGAAATTAATGGCTTCATTTTTAGATGCAGAATCCAAGGCTTAGGTGGGAGAGCTGATATTTAAAACCAGACACTTTCGCCCCAGAACCGACACTTAGAACCACTATTCTGTACCATCCCTATATCCTCCCCCTCACTGTGCCAGCCAGGCTGGTTCTGTATGATTTACAGAGAGACCTCTGCCAGGCTCCTGCAATGGAAGAATAGCTCCAATTAATGGAGTGGTCCTTCTCTTTGCCTTTACAGGCAGGACTTGTCAAAAGGGGAAAGAGTTCAGGCGACCTGTCAACTTTGAAGCTCTTCCCGATTTTGTTTTTTAAGTCATTATGATTTTGTCTAATCAATTGCAACAAACCATGAGGCTGTTGGACTTAGGGAGGAGGAGGGAGAGAGGAAAGAACGAGGCTGTGAGAATCATCGGCTCTGACAATGATGGAGTGTATTTCTTCGCAGCCAATTCCAATCCCCAAATCCCTGTTGTACTGAGGAGCTCTCCAACTAACAGAGGAAACGCAGTCACTGCCCGGCACCGTATTAATGATTTATACACCCCGCACCACTGCTTTTGTTCACTTGCGGGGCCTGGTCGTGTTCATAAAGGAATTTCAGGGAGTGGGGTCCTGCCTTGCCATGCTGTTTTGCTCAGTGCAGTGAAGGCTGCTTCATCAATCAAAAGAATTTAGTGCTTTACAACCTTCCTGAGCTCTGAGATGGTGTGCGCCTGTGCGCGGTTGTGTATGTGCGTGTGTTTAATCAGATTCACTTAGAGACATTTTCATTGCCTTTCTATAAAGAATGAATGAAGAACGGGATGTGATCTATCTTAGGTGTTTCAGGGTTGATTGGTTTGTTTCACAGTGGCATCACGGCCCTATTTGTTTCCCATTTGGTGTTTATGCTTTATGGTGTTGTCTGCGAAAATGGGCTGACACTCTTTTATTAGCATAAAGAGATGCAGATCACATTAGAATCCGCCATCCTTCTATATCACCAAAAACAACAGGCAAGGGAGAGGGCGAGTTGACTGTAAGCCGAATCACCATTCGTTCACGACAAGTCAACAGGAGCTTGATGTGATCTTTAAACAATGGGGTTTTTGAGGCTTTTAAAAATGATTCTTTTTCAATTACTCACTGAAAAAGAATGCTGCTTCGTTTTGCACGTTATCGAGGACGTTTATTTTGTTGATTGGGAATTGTGGATGTAGGAAAGTTTCTTCTCTTGAGTAAGCCATAGAAAGCTCTCATTTTAACCTCAGCTTTTATTTATTTTTTTTCCTAATTGGAAGAAAACACATCATATCATCATATATATTATTTGGAGCCCTCAATCTGTCTTTCAAGATACCAGCAGAGAAAAGCTCTATTTCTTTCTTTCTTTTTTTTTAATGGATTGCATTTGCACTTGTTTTCTTAATTATATCATGCGTTTCATTTTGTGTGTGGTGATATTTCTTTCCCTATAGAACTGAGAACTGAAAACCAACAGAAGACAGAGTAGGAGTTTGAGGGGGTAAAACAGAATATTTAGAAAATTAGAATGATACTTTAAATATTCTAGTCAACAGTAATCTTTTTGTCTATGATGAAATCTTGATTTTAGGAAATGCTCTTGAGTTAAAAAAGAAAGATACGTAAAGCTTTTAGGAAATAAACATATCAATTTAGTCAAATTCTTAAATGAATACATGAAGGAATAAATGCAAAGACAAATGATTAAAGCCCAACTCTACCCTACCCGCACCCAAACTGGGGCTTGAATTTTTTTTATAAATGTGAAAGTTTTAGCTATCTGGTTCTTATTAACATTTATGCTTATAACATTTTTTAACTGTCCAGTATGCTTGTCAGTAGTGATGAAATTGAAGCAAATATTCATTGTGGAAGATTGCCTTTTACAGGCTTCCTGAAAAGTGGAGAACACAGTGTATATGTGTGTGTGTGTGTGTGTGTGTGTGTGTGTGTGTGTGTATGTAAATAAAGAACATTAAACACATTTTTCATCATGGGAAATATAATACAGCATTTTGGACTTGGAAAGCAGGTGTCCAGCAAATGCAGTTTACATTTATATTGTACTGATTTTTGTATTTGTGTTTGTTCTCTATCATTTGAATCCATGAGTGTCTCATTGTTTTTAATTATGTCTACATGGCACAAGACAGCAGTCAACATCTGCTCTATTGTTTACTTGGTTTACATATATCTTTGATGGGTTACTAAACAATCTATTTTTCAAACCCCAAACAGAAGAAACCAGCCGAACCCATATTACGGCATTTTGTAAAGACCCATTATGCAATTAGCACTTGGGATTTGTGCAAAGCTGGTGATTCACCCAAACAAACATCCCTTTATTCTGATAGTTCTTCCTGGCTTTGTGAGAAATATCAGTTTCCAAAAAAATAAAATCACATTTCCTCTTTAATCATGCAGCATGCCAAGAAGATTATGTGTTTATATGAGGGATGGATCCTTCACTTTGTGTATCAGAGAAAGATCAACTTTCCAAAATAATGATGTCTTTAATTCAAGGCAGCAGTTACTGTATTACATAAGACAACTATCTGCTTACACATAGCAGACTTGTGAGAGTTATATGGTACTATTGGAGAAGAGAAATGCTATGTTTTTAACCGTTTGTATAATCTTCCTAACACTGCATGATCTGTTTACGAAAGACATAGCTGGTCATCTCTTGCAAGACACGTGAGGCCCAGAATGATTAAGTCACCTCAAACCTCATTCTTTCACTTAAGTCAATGGTTAATAATTAATTTACACGCTCATTCATGCAACACATCCTTATTTAGCCTCTGCTCTGTCTCAGAGATTGGGTTGGTCATTGAAGGGACACAGACAAGGAAAGCAAGTGTGCTTTTCTTCATAGAGGTTACAGGTCTGTGGGAGAGAGACAGGCCGTGAGCAAGTGATCATCACATAACTGTGCCTTGCCAGGTGTGATAAATGCTCTGAAGGAAAAGAGTAGGAGTTGGATTCAGGGGTGAGGGAAGCTTTTTCTGAAAAAGTGACATCAAAGCTGAGATGGAGTGGGAGGTGGGCAAAGGGGTGGGGTCAGGGTGGAAGACAGGATTCACACTAAGGCACTGAGTGTGTGTAGTGCCTGTTGCACGCCTAGGTGTCCTCAAGATGCTGGAAAAACAAAGGGACCAGGGAGCCAGTGAGAGAGGGGTAAAGAGACAGAGAAGGGCCAGAGACCCCTGGGTTTTGGAAATCTTGACATAGGGTTGGATTTTTTTTCCTGAGAGGAATGAAGAAGGAAAACACACACACACACACACACACACACACACACACACACGCACGCACAATAAGAGGGTTTAGGCAGGAATCAAATGACCATATTTAGCCTTTTACAAAGCCGGTTTGGCTTTTCTGCTGAGAATAGAGAGAGACAAGATTGAAAGCTGAGGACGGTGTTGTTAAGTAGGAAGCCACTGTGATAATGCTGGTGCGAGCTGATGGTCGCTTGGAGTAGGAGTGGACAGAAAAGAAACAGCCAGGAGTAAAATATTTTGAAAATCAAGCCTGAGATTCATCTTCAAAGCTGATGTTCAGCCAGAAGAGAAGAAATGCAACTCCCTGAAGTCAGACTTCGGCAGGCTTTGGTGAAGTCAGGTGGCACTGACCTGGGTGGTATAGGGCTTCATGGAAGAGAGTGACAGGCTGGTTTCAGCATATCTTAGGCCAAAGCTCCCAGAGCTCAGAATCTCCATTTGAGCTCTGCCATTACCACCACTATCACCACTGTCACCAATCCATTGCTATTATCACCACCACCATCACCCTCGCCTTTAGCACCATCACCGTCACCAAGCAACTGATCTCATATATTAGTTGGTAGCAGTCACCAAAGACAAAGTCATTCACCAGCTTGGCAAGGTGATCTCTAGCATCCCACTTCTAACACAGTGGTCGAGAAGTGGGGAGCCAGTTTTATGAAATGTCCAGTGAGCAGTACCTCCACCCGCTGCCTCCAGCTGCAGGAGAACAGGAGTGAAATGCATTCACGTGAATGTGAAGCAGAACTGACTTTGAGTCTGAAATAAATTACAAATCTTATGGGCCTCTGACTAGCTCTGTGGGCATGTTTCTCGACTTCTCTGAAGTTTGATTTCTCCATTTATGAAATAGAGGTTACAGCAAGACCACGAAAACCTAGCATTGTTAGGAGCATGGCATGAGCTAGTTTGTATAGCACCCCAGTATAGTACCCAGCAAACGGAAGGAGCTCAATGCCTACTTCTACTTTTGATGCTGCTGATGGTGATGGTGAAGGTGATAGTGGTGAGAGTGGTGGTGACTGTGGTGGTGATGGTAGTGATGATGCTGATGGTGATGCTGTGGAAATGGTGGTGGTGGTAGTAGTGGTGATGAAGGTGATGGCGGTACTGTTGGTGATAGTGACGGTGCTGATGGTGATGAAGTGGTGATAATGGTGGTAATGGTAGAGATGGTGGTCATGTGGTCATGGTGGTGATGGTGATAGTGATGTTGACAGTAGTGGTGGTGGTGATGGCCATGGTGATGGAGTTGGGATAGTGGTGATGGCAGTGATGGTGGGTGATAGTGTTGGTGATAGTAATGGTGGTAGTGATGGTGGTGCTGGTGGCTCTGGTGGTAGTGACAGTGCTGATGGTGGTAGTTGCAGTGGTGGTGGTGGTGGTGGTGGTGATGACGATGTTTGGTGATGAGAGTGATTCTGGTTAGTTGCAACATGGTAGAATAGTTTCACACGTAAGTACCTGGATTCAGATTTGGTTCAAGTCTACCACTTACCACCTGTGCACCCTTGGGCAAATTATTTAGCCTTTCTGTGTTTTCATTGTCTCATCTGTGAGATGGGAATGACGATACTCATTGCCTGTCATTATGAAGACTCAATTATTTAATGTTTGTTGAAATCAGAACAGCGTTTGTTCTTAGAAACAAACTCTTAAACCGACATAGAGAATGTTTTTTAAAGAAAGTGTCAGTGCAGAATACAGCTTTTAACAAAAAAGGTACCTAGTGGCTGCTGGACTTTTGCTTTATTCTTGATTTTGCTTTTTATAGCAGGCTGAAAAGGCTGTCTTTGCCTTCTCTCAACCGCCAGACCCACCCCCCCGCCCCCCGTCTCTCCATGTGTTCTGCGTAGAACAGGTGTGTGGTGAGCCGGAGTTCTGGCAGAGTGCAACATGAAAAAGACTCCCAGTAATTATAAAAATAACAACGAAGGCTGCTTAGCGAGGTAGGCAGATGAGCACACCACTAGCCAGAATGATAAATAGTGCCTGCAAATGTTAGGTCTCTGTGGGAGCATGGGAACATATGGGATGAACCACACTAAAAGTTGGGCATCATTGGTAAGTTTTAGATGGTTAAGGCAGACCAACTCCAGTGCCAATTTTTTTCTTCTTTCTTTCTTTTTTTTTTTTTTATCCTAATTTTAAATCCTTCAGTTCCCTTTTGTCCCTTTGTTCTATTTTGGTCCTAAAAGAAGCATTCATCTTTGAGGCCAGCCAGGGAATCTCCAAGGAAGTGAGGTCTGTGCAGTAATCCTAAAAACAAATGGCCACCCTGGAGTCTGTGAATTTCCATGTTGAGCTCTATTCAATATTGTTGGGGGAGATGTAAATGAATGTGGTAAATATTTAATGGAATGCTGACATGTTGAGTCCAGACCTATGATAGGTGGGTGTGTAGAAAAATTAGTGCCTAACCAGCTCAATAAGTTTACAAGCATTTGTAGAAGAGGCAAACAACTCTTGTCTGCCAAACATTATTTAAAAAGAAGACGTGGAGGGTGGTAGGTTGATTTCAGGTCAGTGTTTGTATGTCTGGGTCTGAATATAGTTTGGAGACTGTACAATCTGTTTGGCATGGCTCTGCAGCAGTGGGATTTCTCTGGAAGGATATTTTGGAATTCTTGTTCACCACCCACCATGCTTTTCCTGGGCCTCAGAAGAGATTTCAGCATCAAGGCGAGATTTAGAATGTGGGCACCTGAGTGTCGGTACCAGCTCCTTAGTAGATTTCCAGGATTCCTTACTTAGCAATTACATCAACATCCTTGGTCATGTGAAGTAGGCAGAGGAAAGGAAGTAGGATTTGGGATCGGGCAGGGGTGGCTTTGACTTCAGACCCTCCCCACTCAAGTTGCCACGAATGATGTACGGCCTCTGAGTTCTAATATTCTCATTTGTAGAATGGGGCCCAGTACCATGGACTTGTTAAAAGACTGGATGAGTCAAAGTCTTGGAGGTGCTTAGAATTGTGTTTGGCACATAGCAAGACCTCGGAAAGGGTTTGTTAAAAAATTAAGCAGAACATATCTTCTAGGACTGCCTTTTATGCAAAGGTATGTACATGGATGCATTAATCTATTTTTTTTTTTTGACAGTTACCTTTTCTTAAATTAATTTTATTGTAAGTTCCAGGATACGTGTGCAGGATGTGCAGGTTTATTACACAAGTAAACGTGTGCCATGGTGGTTTTCTGCACCTATCAACCCGTCACCTAGGTATTAAGCCCCATGTGCATCAGCTGTTTATCCTGACGCTCTCCCTTCCCCCACCACCCCCCACAGGCCCCAGTGTTTGTTGTTTCCCTCCCTGTGTCCATGCATTCTCATTGTTTAGCTCCCATTTATGAGTGAGAACATGCAGTGTCTGGTTTTCTGTTCTTGTGTTAGTTTCCTCAGGATAATGGCTTCCACCTCCATCCATGTCCCTGCAAAAGACATGATCTCATCCTTTTTTATGGCTGCATAGTATTCCATGGTGTGTATGTACCACATTTTCTTTATCCAGTCTATCTTTGATGGGCATTTGTGTTGATTCCATGTCTTTGCTGTTGTGATTAGTGCTGTATGCACTAATCTTACAACCACTTTTGTACTAGTCTAGAATCTTTTAGTTTTAATGGGCAGACACCCAATTCAAACTAGCTTAAGCGAAAATGGGGATGTGTTGATTCATGAAACTGGAATAACTGAAGGTCAATCAGTAGTAAGTGAATCATCATTTAAACGCTCAGCATTCTAATTGTGATATAAACAGATGTGATCATAAGAAACACCATGAATAGCGCTCATACCCTTACAAATGGAGGCAAGCCCAAGGAATATTTTAAGTATGTTGTTATATTACTTAGAGCAACCCCACAACAACCCTGTCAGGGGAGTATTACTGCCCCAGATTTATAAGGGAATTAATTGAGGTTCAGAAAGGTTAAGTAACTTGCCCAGGGAAAAACAGCCAGAGATTTTCAGAGCCCACATTTGGACCCAAACTTGTTACGGCTTCAATAGCTGAGTTCTTGGCCAATATGATACATTGCTATTATGATAAAAATAAGTACTTTTTATTAGCAAACTGGAGACCAGAGAAATATATATATGTGTGTGTGTGTGTATATATACATACACACACACATACACATATTGTTTGTTTGTTTTTTGAGATGGTGAGATGGTGTTTCACTCTTGTTGCCCAGGCTGGAGTGCAATGGTGCGATCTCATCTCACTGCAACCTCTGGCTCCTGGATTAAAGCGATTGTCCTGCCTCAGCCTCCCGAGTAGCTGGGATTACAGGTGTGTGCCACCATGCCCGGCTAATTTTTTGTATTTTTTATAGAGATGGGGTTTCACCATGTTGGCCAGGTTGTTCTTGAACTCCTGACCTCAGGTGATCCACCCGCCTCGGCCTCCCAAAGTGCTGGAACTATAGGCATGAGCCACCATGCCTGGCCCGGAGAAATACATTTACAAAAAAAAAAAAAAAATGTGAAATACATGGAAAGGCAGCATAACATGGGATTGTGAATGACACCAGATTCACCCTTCACAAGCTGTGTGATTTTGGGCAAGTTACTTAACCACTCCGTGTCTCGTTTTCCTCACAATAATATGAGGATAGTCATAGGACTTACCTGATAGGATAGTTGTGAAGATTAAGTGAGTTAATACACAAAGGGGTTGGAAGATGTCTGGCAAATAATAAATGGCATATATAGTTTATTTTAAAATATTTTAAAATAGATTGTCATGTAAGAGCCAGAAAGGAAATGAGGTCACTCAGGGTGGTTCCTCTTTTGATGTCCCCAGGGTGTCCCACAAGGACACTGCTAATCTGGGAAGTTGAAAATCCCACCTGTCAGAGGCTCTCTGTTGCCTCCAGCTGCCCAGCCATGACATCGCAGAGAAACCATCTTGCAGCAGACAGCCCCTTGGCTAGTCCTCTCCGATGAGAGGTTCAGCTGCACAGCTTGGTACAGCTTGGTTCTGGGTCCCTCACATCTCTGTCTTGTCTGCAAAACTAGGCTGTATAGTCTCTGAAAACACAGGTTTATCTGCTACCTCCTTTTCTCCCCCAGTGCTGTGTTTGGTGGGTTCTCAGTGATGACTAATACCCGTTCATTGGTCTGATAATTTTTTTTTTCCTGGTCTGAAGCTGGAGAGAAAAGCTTCAGCAGAGAGAAACCATCTCCTGTTCTGAGATGACTGCTATTTATTGGGCAAGGCAATGAAAGACGTGTTTTGCAGTTCTTAAGCACAGACTTGCTTTTACAGTACGGGGTGCCTTAGCACCTGCCCATGTTGTTTGACCTTGTTGCCACCTTGAAAACCTGCCCCCTGCCAAGCTGTGGTGAGTGCTGACTGGCAGGTTCATATCATCAAAGTCACAGTGCTGGTAAACACGTCAACATGATTTCACGTGAGAACAGCCATCCGAGCTGTAAATACGAACCCGTCTTAAGGGATTTCGACTTTACCCATGCCTGTCCTTAGTAAAAAGTACAGCACATCTTGGCTACCTACTTGAAAACCTGATGGACAGTCAGACGCTCCTCCAGAGTGCTTTGGTGAATTTCACAAGACCCATCAACTTCCTACAATGATGGGGAATATTTGGGGAGTTACATGCAGTTTTCTGGGATGAGGGCACAATTCAGAGTGGTCCAGGCATCAGAAATGAGGAACCACAGCTTCATCACTAGAAGAGGTATTGATTTGGGAAAAAAAACCAAGGAGAAATCAGCTCTCGAGGTGGAGATGATGCCTCAGCTTCACAAAGAAAGGGCAACCTAATAATCGCTTTATCTGTCCTCCTCCTGCGTTCCCCTCCCCATTTGTTTTCTCCTCCAGTGGTTACTCTTTCCTGGTGTTCCCTGGTGATTAGCCCATTTCCATGTGCCTCAGACTTTCTCTTGCTTGGGAGGCATTTCTCCACTTCCTGATGACTCAGTGGAGGGTGGTGTAGGTCAGCTCTTCTCCAGCCATCAAAGTCTTCTCCTCCTCTCTCTGCTCTTTGGATTTACATTCCTTTACCTTTAATGGCTGTTAGCATGATTGAGATTGACTGAGGGGTGGAGAGTAAAGGAGATGAAGAAACCACTCAGCTTGAGTTAAAATGTCCAAGCTAAGACCAGGCACTTGGCTCATGCCTGTAATCCCAGCACTTTGGGAGACTGAGGTGGGAGGATCGCTTGAGCCCAGGAATTCAAGATCAGCCTGGGCAACATAGCAAGACCCCTGTCTCTGAAAAAAATTTTAAAATATTGCCAGACGTGGTGGTATGCACCTGTAGTTCCAGCTATTCAGGAGTCTGAGGCAGGAGGATTGCTTGAGCCCAGGAGTCGGAGGCTGCAGTGAGCTATAATTATGCCACTGCCTTCCAGCCTGGGTGACAGAGTGAGACCCTGTCTCAATAAATAAATAAAATAATTTTCTAAAAACCCAGGCCACCATTTCTCAGAGTGTATTAATCCATATCACATTAAAAAAAAATAATAAAAATAAAAATAAAACCTTCTCATAGTATCTAGCACAAGGGAGTTTTGTAGTTTTTTGGCCTTAGTTCATGGGTATAGCTCTGTGTTTGACTAACTCTATGGCCTTGGCCAATTCACCTCTCCTCTCATGGTCTCAGTGTTCTTGTTACTAATGTACTAAATGGAATGGACTCTACTTCATAGGAATGAAGAGAAGATAAACTGAGATAACAGATACAATGAAATGAGTACTGTGTCTGGCACATAGCAAGCACTGAATAAGTGGTAGTGACTCTGATAGTGATGATGAAGAAGATGAAGAAGTAGGAGGAAGGAATGAAGAAGAGAAGAAGCCAAGAGACTAGCACCGGGCTGATACATAATTCTCAAAAACCAGATAATCCAGTAGATAGTAAAATGAATGGTGAGTGGATGGGTGGGTAGATGGGTGGGTGGGTGATGAGTGGGTGGATGGATGGATGGATGGATGGTGTGTTGGTCATCAAATCAGTTTTGGAAAGTCTGGATCGAACAAGGTCCAGCAGTTTTTTGTTTTGTTTTGTTTTGTTTTCTTCTTTACAGGACTTCTCGGGTGCTTTCATATGCTAATAGTCATCAGGAATTCCCAAGAAGACAGGGCAAGCTGAATTTCTCCAACTCATTTGACCATGGTGTCCCTTTAACAATGAGGCATCTGATGAGCCTTCTATCCACGCACAGCATGCCTTGCAAGATGCCAGTCCAGCACACTTAGTTTCTAAAGAGAAAATGATACCCAGAAAGTTCAGGTGGTTCAGCCAATTCAGCAACTGCATGGAATTAGTACAAAAAATCCTCATTTACCAGTCCTGGAGACCTGTGCTATTTGGAATGGCCTCTGTGTCCAGCTCCTGTAGGGACCTGGAGCACAGAAGGCAGAAGATGTAGAGAGGGCACAAAGAAAAGTCTAGCAGAGTAGCTGTATCCTCCCCGTTTCTGAGAAGCCTCAGGGAGTATTTGTTTGCCTCAAGCAAGGTCAACAAATTCTCAAACCCAGTTGCCATTCATCCCCAGACAGGTCAGAGGTTGGTTCCTGAAGCATTGTTGATCTCAGCAGAGATAATGTGCGGGGTTGATATTCTTAGATTTGCTCATTCAGCCAGTCAGTCTGGCTTTCAGAGGAGAATCAGGTCAGGAAGCGCTTAATGAACCAAGAGGAGCATGGTGCTGCCTGAACCACTGGGGGTTCAAGTTTGTAACGATTATCAGCAGGCTCCTCACTTACAAGACCTACTGGAATTTTCTTTGTGCATCTCCGTAACCATTTTTAGAGATGTGGTCAGTACTGCTGTTTAGAGTAACCCAGGGTCCTGGATTCTTTAAGTTACTTCAGATTTAAAGGTATGATCTTCATCATCCCTAAAAACCATGAATTGAACTTGATATCCTATTTAGTGTTTTGGTTTCAAAAATTCCATTTTCCCTGTACACAAGTCATATACCTATCCTTTGTTAATTCCTGGGTCTTAATTTTTTGTTTGGAACATAGAAGAAGGAGGTAAGCTCTTAAAAAAGAAGGCACTTCACATGTTGCATTTGTTAGCACTATTTCATTTAGACAATTAGCGGTTGAAGGGAGGAAGAGTTTTGATATCCCTGGCTTGATCCTCCAACCAGCTGCTAATTCTGTTGTCACTATGACAACTATCAACAGCCATTTACTGAGTGTTTCCTATGAGCCCCAGAGCTAAACACTGCAGTATATTTACTTATTTAAATCTCTGAATCACTCTGTGTGTTATGGCTACTCAAGATATTCTTATTTCACAGATAATAAATCTGAGGCACAGAAAGGTTAAGTAATGTGCACGGGAACACACAGCTGATAACTGGTAGGAACTGGGCTTTTACTGTGGTCTGTGTGGTTTAGTGTGAGCTCTTAACTACTATGCTGTGATGCTTGAAACAAGGGAGCCAGGCATGGTAAGTAGTGCCAGGAAATGACAGAATTGTCATGCCACAAGAATAACATGTGCTTAGTACACACTTGTCATTCTCATAAGAACTTCCCGTGGAACAGCTCATTTACATACACTAAGTGAAAGCATTCTCTAAGTGGGGAGATGTGACTTCTCTTCTCCGGATGTCTCTTTTGGCTAGATTAGTCTTCCACTGAGATTTCCAATGGGGGCAGTTGTAATGTGGTCCAGTATATCCTGTCCACAGTCTATGGAAGCTTTTCCTATATTCCCATCTTAATAATTTGATGCAGTTGTGACTTGGGTGCCACACTGACAACCCTCTTGGAGCCATCCGCTCCTTCACTGGGAATTCATTTGTTAGTCCTTGGTATTCTAAATATTATGTAGCATCTCAGGGAAGTTTTCTTGTGGTCCATGCTAGGTAATGCTCTTCCATGCTCTCTTCTCACCTACGCTGGATGGAGTTTGAATGCATGTCTGGTAGTGAGGGTCATTTCTCAATTCTGGTTCAAGCTGATACCTTAGTGTCATCATTCTTGATGACTCAGCAGGTATTACAGGCATGTAGGGAAACCTGACTCTTGGTAACTGACCAGGCACACATTCTGTTGTTTAACCTTGGACAAGTCACTTGGCCTCCCTGAGCCTCTGTCTCATCCCACAGATGACAAGTCATTCTCAAATACTTACTGAGCATCTACCCTGTGCCCAGTCCTGTGTGAATGGCAGGAAAACAAAGTGATTGAGGAGGTGTTGGAGGAAATAGAATGGAAGCACACCTGTGTGAGAAGGCCAGCTAGGTCTTTACCATCCCAGGGCAAATCACTGCTGATGTTTTAGCATCCCAGCCCCATAGATCATGAGTGCTGGGATTGGGGCAGGAGGTAGTGCTGGGAAGACCTGGCATATGGCTGCTTGTTGAAGAATGGGATGTAGACATAAGCAGTTTTACTGGGGGGGATAATAGAATGGAAACTCGTACAGCAACATCTGTATGGGGTGTTGCTGGGGCACTGAAGACAGACAGAGCCGCCATGACGAGTAGAGAGATTAAAAAACAATTTTGCATGGGTACGTTAAAAACATTCTGAAGAATGAAGTAAAAATAAACTAGCACTTTCTGGATGCCTTCCAAGCACCAGGAACACCCACCTTCAGCATGTCATTTCACTGTTGTAATACATTTGTGAGAGGGCACAGGTGTTGTACCATCTTAGCCCTGAAGGGAGTAGGGATCAGGGATGAGTATATTGTCCTGAATCAGACACATAAAAGGGTGACAGAGCCTAGATCCAAACCTAGCCTCTCCAACTTTGAAACGCAGGCTTTTTCTACTATTGTGATGCCCTCAGGCCACTTGTGATGACCTTCAAAACATAGGTAGCTCTCAGTTATCTGGGGCCTCTGGCAGCCCCTCCACCTTCCTCACACTTTTTCAGTCAGTCATTTCTGGAAGGATTTGGGAAAACTTCATTTGCCTAGTGGCCATTTTAGTCATTGGGTGAGCAAGAAGAAAAGACATACTTCCTTATTTGAGCCAATGTGCTTTCTCCAAAGTGGGATTACCATTAAAGGAGTCGTGATATGGTGTAGGCAGTCCCTGAACTAAGTGTAATGTGAAAAGACTTTTGGACAAAGGTGATGGTGCAGTTAGTTCTGTCTGGGGTACCAGGGACGGCTTTGGAGAAAGTGTCATGGAACATTTGACTTAGGCCAGCAAGGTTGATCTAAAAGGAAGAAAGGAAGAGAGGAAGGAAGGGTATTTCTGCATAGCAGGCACGTTTAAATGGAAAAGTGGATTCACAGAGGTGTTTGGCAAAGACAATTTGTTAGTGTGGTTTGAAGAAAAGAGTGATTTTTAGAAAAAAGGACAATTTGTATCCGAGGATGAATTTGGACAGGGTAAAGTGAGGAATATCATGAAGGGCCTCAGACACTGTAGGAAATTTTCCATTACCCACTTTTGTCTGGAAACAAAGTGAGTGATTGTGTGAGTAATTACATAATCTGCACAAATCTGTATTTTGAAATAAACATTGTCAATATCCAAAAGATAAGAAATGTGATGATAGGATCAGGGAAACACTCTGTTTTATGCATTTTATTTTGTTCTGTTTTGATAGTCAACAAATGGCCACTGACAGCTTCTTTTTAGATAGCTTTTTAGAAAGCAAAGAATGGTAGAGTTGATCCTACAGTGAGCTCCTGACCTGTGGGAGAGGTATCTTTTTCACAGATGTGATTGTTGGTACAAAGAAATGTGGCTCAACATGTCTAGATTGTCCAGTCTTTCAAGAGATGATGTAAATCCAGATTTTACATGAGATGCCCCCATTAAACAATATTACCTTTTTTTTTTTTTACACTGTGCAGACAAATCATTATCATGATCATCATCATCCCCTTCGATGGACTGGACTTGGTCCCTGAGGCTGCAGTTTGCTCTGTTGACCAACAGAATCCATGAGGCAGGAATTGGTCTTTTCTAGATATCCCCGACTCTCGTCTTCCAGTCACAGACAACACTTCTGTTTCTTCTTTCTCTTTCATTGATGTCTAAACTTTGAGTGGCTACCACTCAGAAGGGCCGGTCACTCACATTGGCTGTCTTTGTTAGTCTGGTCTCAAACTCCTGTGCTGAAGTGATCCTCCTGCCTCAGACTCCAGAGAAGCAGAGACTCAGGTGTGCATCACTGTGCCCAGCTTATGTTAGCTCTTAAGATCTGGGAAGGGAGGGGCTGGGCGCAGTGGCTCATGCCTGTAATCCCAGCACTTTGGGAGGCTGAGGCGGGTGGATCGTGAGGTCAGGAGTTTGAGATCTGGGAGGGGAGATGCAGTATCTGACAGCCATCTGACAGCCAGAGCCAAAATGCCTTTATCTAGAATAGGAAAGGAGGAGTTAATACCTAAGAAGGGAATGTCATCATGGAAGGTGGAGATAGATGGAAGAATTTTTTTTTTTATTTTTATTTTTTAGGTGGAGGGATGAGATTGAACTATCAAAGCCTGGCTAAGAAAAAGCAAAATCCTTGATGGAAATCTCTGGCACAGGGAAAATGAGCAGAACTGGCACCAAGGAAGCATTAGGAGAGAGAAGAAGATAGTGGGGAAGCAGAAAGGAACAGCAAAGGGGTGTGTATTTGCCATTGTCTTGAAGTCTGACTGCTTGGATAAAATACATACCCTAGATTAAGGGTTAGCAAACCATGGGCTGTGAGCGCAACCTGGACCTTTGCCTGTTTTTGTATAATCTTCGAGGTAAGAATGGTGTTGACACTTATAACTGGCTGGAAAAAGAATTTTTTTTAAAGAATAATATTTTGTGACCTGTGAAAATGATAGGAATTTAATAAATACAGTATTAGAAGAACATGGTCACAATCGTTCATTGGCGTATCGTCAATGGATGCTTTTTCACGCTACAGCAGCAGAATTCTGAGCAGTTGCAACGGAGATCATAAGTTCTACAACACCTAAAATATTTATTATCTGAGTGTTTACAGAAAACCATTTACCATTCCCTGCCCGTGATGGGCAGAGCAGAGGGCCATACACGGCTCTTCATTTGACTTCAGTATGTTTCGAGGATCTGCCTGTTTCTTAGCCACTACCAGAACTGCCCCCTTCTCCTTTCACCCTGCTATTTCTTCTACTATTTAAAGTTTAGGCTGGGCGCGGTGGCTCAAGCCTGTAATCCCAGCACTTTGGGAGGCCGAGATGGACGGATTACGAGGTCAGGAGATCGAGACCATCCTGGCGAACACAGTGAAACCCCATCTCTACTAAAAAAATACAAAAAAACTAGCCGGGCGCGGTGAAGGGCGCCTGTCGTCCCAGCTACTCAGGAGGCTGAGGCAGGAGAATGGCGTGAACCCGGGAGGCGGAGCTTGCAGTGAGCTGAGATCTGGCCACTGCACTCCAGCCTGGGCGACAGAGCGAGACTCTGTCTCAACAACAACAAAAATAAATAAATAAAAATTTAAAAATAAATAAATAAATAAAGTTCCTGCATTACACCATGAGCTTAATACCACACAATAGATGTTGAGTAGCCACACGTTTACCATGAACCATGTGTGCTGCCACTGGGGAGTGGAAAGACACACAACGTAGTGTCGACCTAGAGGAGGCTCCAAGAAGGAAGAATCACAGCTTGGTAATAGTAGGTGCTTCCCATTTGGGAAAACAGAACCTATGTTAAGAAAAAGAGGTTCTGTTTAGTAGTTGTTATTTATTTACATGCTTTATGATTAGTGGAAGGTTTTGAACAAGGATGGGCAGTCAGTACCACTTCAAAAACATAAGTACCGCAATCATACAGGACAATAATATATATGTATAAAATCAGAATCAGAGAATATATGAGTAATGGTGATCGCAACTGGAGGTGAGAGGGACAGCCCTTATTTTCACACAAGAGAAGGAAGATATTTATTACTCAGAAACAGCAAAAGCTTATTGTCTCATAGCGTTCTTAAGAAAAAAACAGAAAATATCCCTGACACAGGCTATAACTATATATCTCTATCCTGTATGTAATATAGCTGTTATTTCTAGCCTACTAAAATCAGCAGATTCTTTAATATTTATAAACGTACATACACACAGTCACGTGTCCCTTAACGATTGGCATTGGGTGCGTTCTGAGAAACGGGTCAGGCAATCTTGTCATTGTGCAAATATCACAGAGCCATACTTACACAAACTTAGATGATATAACCTCTTCCACGTCTAGGTTATATGGTGTAGCCTATTACTCCGTGCACAGCATGTTACTGTACTAAATACTGTAGGTGATTGTATCTAAACATAGAAAAGGTACAGTGAAGTATAACATTATAATATAATCTGATGTGACCAGCATCATACAGCCGATTTGTCATGGCCGGAAATGCCATTTTATATATACGGTCATCCCTCGATATGGTGGTGGATTCGTTCCAGGACCTCCCCTCAGATACCAAAATCTGCAGATGCTCAGTCCCTGATATAAAATGGCCTAGGATTTGCATATAACCTAAACACATCTTCCCATATACGTATTAAATCATCTTTAGATTACTTATGAAGGCTAATACAATGTAAACGCTATGTAAATCGTTGTTATACTCTATTGTTTAGGAAATAATGACAAGAACAAACAGTCTGTATACGTTCAGTGCAGGTGCACTGGTGGTTTTGTCTTTTATGTTTTAGATCTGAGGTTGGTTGAATCTATGGATGTGGAACCCAAGAATATGGAGAGCTGTGTGTGTGTATGTGTGTGTATGTGTGTGGAGAGAGAGAGAGAGAAAGTAAGTTACATAAATACAATGGATCACTATTGTCTCTGCAGTTTCCAGCTACCTCCTCCTCAAGTTTGCTTATTGAAGCATTCTTGATTAAGAGTAAGTGGATACAGTTACCTCTCTTCTATGCTCAGGAAACTAAGAGTCTAAACGTGCAAATTTCTGGCCTAAATGATAGAATTAAGTCTCCTGCCTCCTGGTCCAATGGTCTTTCTATTTCATAACACTAAAGAGACAATTTGGTCTGACGCAGGCCTTATCTAAGTAACTAAGAGCTCTCCCCTCCCGTTGATTGCTAAAGGAAAGCGGACGGGAGAGACACGTCCGTCTCACAGCGATGCTTCTGTCCTCCCCGGTAACTTCTCAGAAATGTGGTGTTGAAAGTAGCCGTCAAAAGCTAAAGTTAGAAACAGTATCGGGCTGTTGAGTAAGAGGGGTCAGTGCGCAGCTGTTATGGAGCTTTCTGAATTGTACAACGTGGCCACTTTGATGCATGGGAATCAATTACAGAGAAACCTTGTCAAGATGGCCAAAATTCAGCCTTAAATAATTGAATTCTCTGCCAAACCCTGTCTGCTGTCGTTATCTAGAAATGTAATTATGCAGCTAAATCAAGCAACTAAAATTAGTGTAGTGTAAAAACACCTTGGCTATGTGAAAGTGGAGGAATTGACATTTGGATTTACAAAACGCCAATAGTTGGATATGTTTGGCGGTGTTTGAAGCTCTCTCCCGGTTTCAACAAAATCTATATCGAGTGTCCCATTTACAGTGAGAGGTGGAAAGCGGCAAGTGAATATTTGGTTTTGAAGGTGATTTTCAGTGATCCCAGGGACTTGGGCATTATTTAAGTGGATTCACTTCATCAGAACTTCATGCTATTGCTTTCAAAATTGTGGAACTACACACACCCACATGACTTCCTAATATGAAGATTAGAAGAGTGACAATTTGAATGTTACCTGAGCCTTCAATCTCAAGTCAAAGCTTTCAATCTGAAACCAAAGATGTGTCTATACCAATCATCAGGAGAACAGGAAATACATGGTAAGAATGGCTAATAGCCACCGGTACAGCACACATCATGATGTGGTGCTAGGACTTCGTTTAATGATAACACAGCCTTTTGAAGTAGGGACTATTATTATCTCAGTTTTCCAAATGAGTGAACAGGGTTCAGAGAGGCTAAGTAACTTGTTCAAGATCACACAGCTAGTGAATGGGATGCCCAAGTCAGCATAATTCCAGTTCATGTAATCCCCTAGGAATTTATCTGCTACCATGTAACATATCCCAAATGACTGCTTGGGTATTTTCAAACACCAGGAAGATTTCAAATCTGTGCTTGAATGTATTTTTTATCCATAGTTATGGTGCTTGTTAGCTATGCCTTGAAACTCTGGAGCAAGAAGGCATCTCTTGTTAATGTATTGCATATTAATATATCACAGTTGAAAGCTCAAAATAATGTCTTTAAAAATACAAAATAAAAGGCATAGGAAATGTTATTACAGACTGAAATACGGCGATGAAAATAGTGTTGTGGTTAGGAATTGGGCTCTGGAATGTGTTTGTAGCTTAGCACTGCCCTCTACAAGCTATGTGAACATGAGCAAACCATTTAACTAGTATGAGCCCTGTTTCCCATTTGTTATATGGGACTGATAGGAGTACTGACTTCAGAGACTTGTTGTGAGAATGAAATTACATAACATGTGTAAATAATTTAATTCCGTCTCTCTGCATAGCACACATTGTGCAAATATAAGCTGGTAGTTTTATGGTATTATTTACAAATTGCCTCTTTAAAATTGAAATCAGAGAGAGGAGAGGGAGGAAAACTAGACTGAATGATTTCTTATTTTTCTTTCTATCAGTACCAAACGTTGCCCGCATTAACCTACTGGATTTGAATTTTAACCGGGAGGCGATAATCACATCAATTTACATTTCTCAGCTTATTTTTCTGGTAAAAATCTCAGTAGACCCCATCCCTTGCTCTTTTGGCCAAATTCAGTGGGATGAGCTTGTATCTCGTAGCCTGGTTCCCTCTGTCACTTGGTCTGTTGGTCTCTTGATCTCTTGGTCTCTCCCTCCCTCTCTCTCTCTCTCTCTCTCTCTCTCTCTCTCTCTCTCTCTCTCTCCCTCTCTCTCTCTCTCTCTCTCTCAGAACTAAATTAATGAAGAGTATTTGGTTAGTCATGTTAGGCAAGCTGTTCCCAAAATAGCGCCTTCCATTTTGGTAGCTTCAACTTTGCAGCTGCTGTGTCTCTTCGTCGTCTGGGAAGAAAACTTTCACATTAAGAGTTGCTGATGCGGATTTTCTTTCTTTCCTCTCCCGGCGGCGTTGATGAGTGCTTGGCTCCTGACAGAAGCGATTCGGCTCCCAGCTTTGTAGTTCGGAAGAAGTTGGGTCTATAGATTTCCCCCTAACTCTCCATTGATGTGTTGAGCTTCAGAGGGAATAATAACTCTACGTAAAGCATGTTGGCGTCTCAAGGAGTTCTCCTGCATCCCTATGGCGTGCCTATGATTGTACCGGCAGCTCCTTACCTCCCTGGACTGATTCAGGTAATTCAAGGCCTCTGCCAGCCAGCAACTTAACTCCAGAGTGCTCAGAGTAATAATTGGAATTTTTATGGTTGAGAAAGCAAACACTTTTAATACAGGAAAAAGCCCTCGCGTAGTCAGTGAGAAGACAGTAGGAAATCAAAAAGATGGATCACCCTAATCTAGCTATCGACATCTCTCATGGCTGAATAAATGGTGTAGTTGAGCTATATTTGCTTGTATTGATCTGACTGCTGTTTAACATTCATGCCTTAGCTTCAGGAGGTTGACCACGGGGCAAAGGATTTGCTCTCCTTCTCAGCTTTCTGAGGGACTCAGTCTCCCAGAGCAGATCATGAGGCAAAGTAACTTATCATGAGGTGACTCAGTTAAGAGCTTTAACCCAGGAAATGAAAGGAGCATGAAATATGCATTAATTCATAGGACGCCTCCACACGGAGTGTCTATTTTCAGAGAAGGCTCTCCCCACCTGAATTTGAGTGGTGGCACTGAGGCAAGAAGGAACACTCTATTGATGGGTAATGTACGAAGCTCAGAGATTATTCTAGGAATCCCTTGCCAGATGTTTACATCTTAATGATGGCAAGAAAGTGGAGGGTTGAAATGTGTGCTGGTTTTACTTCGAAGGCTTTTAATTCTGTGCAGAGAGGATTAATCTGCCAATAAGAAATTTGGGACCTTTTTTTACCCCCCTCATCAGAAAGTTTTCTTTGCAAGCAGGCATTGGCTTCTGGATATATGTCTGAAGTTCTGGGTATAAGCTGAAAGCTAACATCTACTAGCGATAGAACCCACAGATCATAGAAACCCAAGGAGGCTTTTTGTTGTTATAATTAGTTTTTTGAATATAATCATCCCTTTGCAAAATATGCTGTACAGAAAAGGAAAACAAAATATATTTAGGTATGCCCTTTCACTTTTACTCTTGTGTCTCCCTCTGTGCCTTCTAGCCCCTCGTAGCTAAAAATTCTGATACCCTAGTTTATTAATTACAATTTCTGGGAAGGATCCTGGTCTCTTTTCCCCCTACCTTTTCTGAACGTTGCTGTTACCTTTTGTTAACTGTACGAACCTGGGTGATTAGAGTCATTTGGGGGTGATTCCAAGTAACAACAGCACATTCTCTCTTTCTGGATTTATGACCCTTCCTCCGTTTGAAAGCTTTTCTCTGGATTACATGTTATAAACAAATGGATCACCTGGAGAATGGTCCTTTGCAGTATGGAACTTGTTGCATCTTTCCTGGTATACACAGGCTGGTGTGATAAGGTTGCCATTTCTGAAGTAGGGCTCAGTGGCAGCTTAGAAAGTAACAGGCCTCTTGCTGCTACTGGAAACATGGGGTGAAGGTCGGCTGTTGGAGTTTTGTCAGACCCTCTGCCGCCCCGTTTGATAAATAATTACAAGCAAATCCTGGCCTTCACTCTATGCTGATTGATGCTGAAATTGCTTTTGAAAGTTCTCATAAGTTCCTGTTATAGATTAAGTGCCGGTGTAGGAAAAATAACGGCACCCACTGAAATGGGTGAATGTAATCAGGTTTAATGGACTTGAGAGCTTGTTGGGAATTAAATAACTATCGATTTGCTGGAATGTTGCTGTCATTACGAAATGCCACTCTGGACGTATTACCCCAGTGATAGATGAGAAGATGCAAGGCCCAGCTGAGAAATTGGGGAGGCCCTATTTCTTCCTCCTTTGCAGAGCGTTTGAGAAACATAGCCAGTTATTTTTGGAAAGAACAAGTGATTTTACTTGCAAATCTTAGCCTGATCATACTTTGTTTTTCCAAGCGACACCTTTGTTAACTAGTTACCCATAAGTTAGGAGAGCAGTTTAGTGAAGAGCCTCTAGACCAGCTGCTATGATACATGTTATCTCCTTCCTTTCTCACTGCTGTGGAATGCACTGGAAAGCTAACACACAGAGAGAAACTAGCTTTACTTAGGGTTTGCTGAGACAGCCCGTGTTATTTAGCCTTTGGCATCAAGAAACTAAAATCACCCCAGTGCAGTAATATTTGCAAGGGGGAGAAAGGGCAGTGCAAAGGGAGAAAAAACTGTATCTCTCACACATGCTCAGCTCTGAGCCGATGTTTCTGTTGCCAGCTGTCCTTCATTGCCGCGGATGCCACTTGCTCACCAGTTTCTTGACCTTATGGGTTTCTTCCTCACTCAGGAGGCAAGGTATTTCCTCTAGGGAATTAAGGTTCTACCACCACCTTAATGGGTCGCTGGCAAGATGTTAAAATGAGCCAAAATAAAGCATGTGTACTCCATCACTGGGAGTAATTTCTCTGTGCCTGGAGATGTTGAAACAGAGCCCATAGTGTCTGCTTCGAAGGACTGTCGTATTATAGTTGGAGATTACTTTTCAAGGTCTTTCCAACCTCAAGAGCCAATGATTTTGTGACAGAAGTACTCCCTTTTCATAATACTTTCAAGTGCCATTTTGAAAATTCAGACCAGCATTGCCCTTTTTAGTCGACTCAGATAAAAAAGAAAAAAAAGCAAGTGATTTACCAGTCATTTCCTGTGCCATCCTTTAAGAGGGTGTCGACCTAATCCTGCAAAGGCAGTGAGTGGAGGTATTTACTGATAGTTTTGGGGAAGTTACTCATACAGGATCTTTTGTTCCAAGCAGTAGGTTTGCTAGTTATCATCCACCCTACCCTTCCTCCTGTGGGAAAATCAGAATCTTTACCATATTGGATCTCCTGAACCCATCATTTTATACCTAAACTTGTTGTGTATAGCCAAGTAGAGAGTTTTTCCCTCTAGCCATGTAGAGAATGACAGAATGACTATGGAGAATTCAGCTGAACACGTCTGGACTGTTTCATGTGTAGAAAAAGCAGAGAGGAAAGGATAAGAGTAGCATTTCCAAGTGCATTGTACAAATATTGACTGCTTTCCACTTGATAGAGATCCCTATGTTGACATCTGTGGATAAGAAGAACCAATGTACTACTCAACACTACTTATTTCTAATTTCTAGTGATACCTTGAATGATCAGTGAGTTGTCTGACCTGGTAACACGGGAGCCTCAATCACTCGCCCAAGTCAGCCTTGAGTCCAGAAGCTACTGAGAGGTCTTACCCAAGCCATGGATGGTGGCCAAATGACATAATCAAAACAACAGTTTTGTAACTGGTTAGGCTATTTGGTTAGTGTTTGGGTCTAATGTGACCTTGGCTCTGGGCTGCAAGTACAGACCCTCACACCTCAATCTAGGTATCTACCTCATAGATACGCCCTTGGACCACACATGGCCAAATCACTTTCACTATTGGGCAAATCATTCCCATCTCATCCAGATCTGACAGATGATGAGTCAGCAGATTATTTTCCTGGAGGGTTGATGGTGTAAACAGAGCCATATTCACCTCATCATGCATTTGTCCATTCAGTTTTCCATTCACTGCCTACTCAGCCTATAACAAAAGTGACAGTCATAGCCACTGAACTGTGGGTTCACAATCTAGTGG